>NC_092382.1:1647798-1977358 GCF_030028105.1 Mobula birostris | reverse complement strand
GGAAGAAAATATTAACCAGTGGAATGAGTATGACCCTCCATGGGAGACATCCCAACGATCTGAGCAGACAAGATGGTGACAAGGAAGCATCGAGCACCTGACTGAGAGTTGGAGATCTCTTCCCAGAAACAGAGGGGTTCCTTGCAGAAATACAGGACAAGGTGGTTAAGAAAAATAAGAAAAAAATCAAAACTACGTGCAAATGTTGTACAATACAAACAAACAAGGCAATAAATGCGGGGAATATCGAGAGAAATCAGACACAATCCAACACATTCCAGGATCCTGCAGCAGTTGAACTCAATTTGATTACAATCAAGTGGCAAATATCATTCACCAGAATCTTGCTTTAAAATACAAACTTATGAATGACCTTCATCACTTCATTAAGGCAAAATATATTTGAGCCTGATCCAGTTTTAGAGTCAAAATCTCACAAAGTATATGATAATCAATACTTTATTTCAGATAGTATAATCCATAATAACCATCCGGATATAATATTACAGGATAAACAAGCAGGAACAACTCCCTCAATAGATATAACCATTCCCACCACACACATGTACCTCGACCAGTGGAGCACCTCACACCGGGATCTTTTTTTTAAAATTACTTTATTAACAATTTTCAATTTTACAAAGACAAAATGTATTGAAGATAAAACAATACCAAGGAAATACAGTACCAGGTGGAGCACGGACAAAACAAATCGAAAACAGAAAACAAAAAGGCTGCCAGACAATTTACAAGATTACTTAAATAAACTTTCAGAAAAAGAGTGGACACAATAGTAACATCATGGTTTCTCTGCAGCAGAAATGTTTAGGTTATGACTGGAGATAACAGGGCTTTGGAGTGCGGGGCTATCCAGTGACAGAAATGTTCTCTCTTGTGAGTCTGGAAGAGAGATTTTCATGGTCTTTTGCTGGGGAGAGATGAGAAGATGCAAATGGAGAGAGTGGGCTCTTTTTCTTTTTTTTTTGTTTTCTTTACCAACCCTATAGTCAAAGTCAGAATTATAAAGCTCAATTGTTTAATCACATATTGTGTATTGTTTGTTATTTCAGGGTACTGATTTGTAACAGGGGAGACATCGCACAGCATCCACCCAAACGAGATTTCTTAAGCTTGGCTGGGCTGGGGGGCTATCACCCCCTATATTAAGCTGCTAGCTGAAGCGATAGTTACATTCGGCAAGATGACTGAGTGAATCGCTTCCACATTCACAGCAGGTGAACAGCCTCTCCCCAGTGTGAACCTGGTAGTGTGTCATAAGGATAGATAACTGAATGAATCCATTCCCACATTCACAGCAGGTGAACGGCCTCTCCCCAGTGTGAACTCAATGATGCAAATTTGGTTGATTTGGCTGACAGAATCTCTTCCCAAAGTCTGAGCAGCCGATCAGCCTCTAACCAGTGTGAACTCGCTGGTGTCTCTGCAGCAGAGATGACTGAGTGAATCCCTTACCACACACTGAGCAGGTGAATGGCCACACCCCAGTGTGAACTGACCGGTGTGATTGCAGGTGAGATGACCGAATGAATCCCTTCCCACAGTCTGAGCAGGTGAATGGCCTCTCCCCGGTGTGAACTCGCTGATGTACCTTCAGTTTAGATGAGCAAGTGAATCCCTTCCCACAGACTGAGCAGTTGAATGGCCACTCCCCAGTGTGAACTGACTGGTGTCCCAGTAGCTGAGATGACAAAGTGAATCCCTTCCCACAGTCTGAGCAGGTGAACGGCCTCTCCCCAGTGTGAACTTGCTGATGTACCTTCAGTGGGGATGAGCAAGTGAATCCCTTCCCACAGTCTGAGCAGGTGAACGGCCTCTCTCCAGTGTGAATTCGCTGATGTACCTTCAGTTGGGATGACTGATTGAATCCCTTCCCACAGTCTGAGCAGGTGAATGGCCACTTCCCAGTATGAAATGACTGGTGAGCCATTAGGTCAGATGATCGAGTGAATTCTTCCCCACAAATTCAGCAGCTGACCAGCCTCCGCCCAGTGTGAACTGACTGGTGTGTCCACAGGTGGAAAGACCGATTGATCCCTTCTCACACACGCAACAGGTGAATGGCCTCGTCCAGTGTGAACTTGCTAATGTACCTTCAGTTCAGAAGACCAGCTGAATCCATTCCCTCTGTCTGATCAGGTGAATGGGTTCCCCCCTGTGTAAAATGATGGGAATGCCAGTCGGTCTGATGATCGAGAGAATTCCTCCCCACAGTCTGAGCAGGAAGGATGATCGAGTGAATCCCTTGCTCCACTTCTTAAATATCTGGACAGAGACAGCAAAACTGGTGTGTTGTGTTCGAGATTCCAGTAGACAAATTCCTTGTCATTTTTAACCTGTAAAAAAAAAAGATTTACAAAATCTATCAAACGGTGTTGGACAGCCTTTCAGATGAGGTCACTTGAATTGTCAACGTGTGATCTGGCATCACACTGTTACAGTGAAGTTCAACACAAGTTGGCGAGAGAAATCATCTTCTAACAGGGCACAGTGCTTGTATCTGGAATGACCATCAAATTCTCTGATGCTCTTTCTGTCTCGAAAAGAATGGGGCATTTCTGCCATCTCCAGTCTGTGACCTGGCACAGTCTGACTCTCTCCATTGGTATTATTCCCTGTTCCCACTGAGCTGCATGGGTTCATGGCCCCACAGTAACTGAAACACTCACACACAAATAACCAGCAGTGCATTCCACGCACCCACCACTCTCTGTGTAAAAAACTTACCCCTGACATCCCCTCGGTATCTATTAACAAACACCTTAAAACTATGCCCCCTCGTGTTAGCCATTTCAGCCCTGGGAATAAACCTCTGGCTATCCACATGATCAATGCCCTCATCATCTTATACACCAAAAAAGGCTCCAAACATAAACAAGAAATTATACATTGCTTTGAGGATTTGGTAGAAGTATACTAAATTTTGAGGGTATAGATAGAGTAAATGAGAGCAGATTTTTCCACTGAGGTTGGGTGGGATAACAACCAGAGGTCATAGGTAAGTGGGGAAGGATAAAATTTATCGGAAACATTTGGAAAAGCTCTTTACTGAAATGGTCATGAGAGTATGGAATGCAGCAGTGGTGAATATCAGCTCAGTTTCACCATTTAAAAGAAGTTTGGATGGGAGCCTGGATGGTAGGGGTATGGAGGGCGATGGTCCCGGTGCAGGTAGTTTCATTAGACAGATTAAATGTTTCTTTCACTGTTGACTAGATGGGCCAAATATCCTGTTTTCTTACTGAACTTCTCAATGTTTCCATCACAGATAAGATGGCTAAACTTGTTTGGAAGGGAAAAGTTGGGAGTGACAACGGAGTAGCAATGGCTGGAGCTTCTGGGAGCAATTCGGGAGCTGAGTGATCGATACATCCCAAAGAAGAGGAAGCATTGGAAAGGCAGGAGGACACAACTGTGGATGAAATGAGAAGCCAAAGCCAAGATAAAAGCCAAGGAGAGGGCAAACAAAAAAGCAAAAAATATGGGAAGCTTTTAGAAACCAACAGAAAATGACTAAAAAAAAGTTGGATGACCTCGGGGGTGGAATTATGATATTGTAGTCATTTAACAGTCTTGGTTGCACCCAACAGTCTGAGACATTTAGAGGAACAAAATATCTGGGGCCTCAATATCTCTTGAAAACCAAGGTTCCCTGCACCAGTAACCTTTCAACTTTTATTTTGCAGGCACGTACAATCTCTGCACCATCAAAACTTCACTTCTGAAGGCCTCCCACTTACCAAGTACTCCTTTGCCAGAAAACGCCTGTCCCAAGCCACACTTGTCAGATCCTTTCTGAAACCATTAAAATTGACCTCTCTCCAAGTTAGAATCTCAACCCATGGTCCAGACCACTATTTTTCCAAATTTACTTTGAATCTCATGGCATTATGATCACCAATTGCAGTCACCAGCCCTGGATCATTTCCTAACAGCTTCTACATCAGGAATTCTACGAACTGATTAAGGGCACATTTGACAAACTATACCCCATCTCGTCCTTTTACAGTATGGGATTCCCAATCAATATATGGAAAGTTAAAATCATTCACTGAATCAACCTTTGTTTCTTGGCATGGTCTGCGATCTCTCCACAAATTTGTTCCTCTAAATCCCTCAGACTGTTGGGTACAACCAAGTCCCAATAATGGCTACAATATCATAATTCCCTGTCCTGAGCTCATCTGGCTTTCCTACGATGCTTCTTGCATTGTGATATACACATCTCAGCACATTCATCGCACCATGCTCAACCATTTGATTGCTGACTCTGTCTGAGGTCTGAACAACATCTGACTGGTGTCAAGAAAACAAACTCTCCCTCTTTGTCACAAAAACAAAGGAGCTGATTGTGGATGACAGGAGGAATGGAGACAGGCTAAGCCCTATTGACATCAGTGGATCTGGGACTGAGAGGGTGAACAGCTTTAAGTACCTCAGCATAAACATCACCGAGGATCTCACATGGTCTGTACATACCGGCTGTGTTGTGAAAAAAGCACAAAAACATCTCTTTCACCTCAGACGGTTGAAGAAATTGGGGATGGGGCCCAAAATCCTAAAAACTTTCTACAGGAACACACAATTGGGAGCATCCTGACTGGCTGCATCACTGCCTGGTATGGGAACTGTACTTCCCTTAATCACAGGAACCTGCAGAGTGTGGTGCGGACAGCCCAGCACATCTGTAGATGTGAACTTCCCACTAATCAGGACATTTACAGAGACAGGGGTGTAAAAAAGGGCCCAAAGGATATTGGGGACCCAATTCACCACAACCACAAACTGTTCCTGCTGCTACCGTCCAGGAAACGGTACCACAGCAAAAGGACCAACAGGCTCCGGGACATCATCTTCCACCAGGCCATCAGACTGATTAATTCATGCTGATACAATTGCATTTCTATGTTATATTGACTGTCCTGTGTACAAACTATTTATTATAAATGACTATAAATTACACATTGCACATTCAGACGGAGACATAATGTAAAGATTTCTACTCCTCATGTATATGAAGGATGTATGTAATAAAGTCAATTCACCCTCCCCACTATCTGTTCTGTCATTCTGGCTCCCATTCCCCCTACAACTTATTTGAACCACATCACCCTCTCCCCACACTAGCACTAGCGAGCCTCACCACTGGGATATTAGTCCCCTCTCACCCCTTTGACTTTCCTCTGTCAGTGATCCCCCCGACAGTGTCTAAAGTGGGTCCACCTGTTGTTGTGCGGGACGGACACAAGATTACTCTGCGATGGCCATTTCACCTCATTCCCCTTCCCGACTCTCACCCAGTTTCCCGTGTCCCGCACCTGGGGTGTACCTCACCTCTCCTCATCTCACATGGGGGCAGAACAAAGGTGATTTTCTCAACAGCTGATGTCAAAGATTTTGTTCCCTCGGAGGGAAATGGAAATAAATCAGAAAGCGGACATTTACTTTGGGATTTGTTCCGCTTTGACGGAGAGATCGACGGCAGGGGCGGAGTAACGCCCTCTCGGCTGGTCCGCCTCCGCTATTGGTTGTAACCAGTGATTGACATCGCTTCGCACCAATGGGAATAGCGAGGTTCCTGACTCCTCTGTTGACAGCGGTGGGGGAGGGACTGGTCACGTGATTAGTAGCCCAGCCGTTAAACCGACAAAGCTCGAGCTCTCCAGCGCGCGGGTGACGTAAGACACGGCGCACGTGAGGGCAGATCCCGGTGTGGGGACCCCATGTGTGACGTCTCAGAGTCAGGGAATCACTCAGACAGCTGATCACTGAGAGGAATTATATTTATTGGTTATTAAAGTTCACCCAGATTCGTGTGGACGGATTTGATGTGGAGTTCGGGGTGTCACAGTGAAAGGGCCGGACGGCCGAACTCTCTCCGTTGTCCAAACATCCTTCCAACCGGGGGGTGGGGTGGGAGTTTGATTTTTCTCTCTGATCGACTTTCATGTTCTTTCTTTGTTTCGTGGCTCTCTGGAAAAGAAAAGAAACTCTAGAGTTGTTTACGGATACCTGCTTGATAATAACTTACCCTTTGAACCATCCGCTTCAAGCAGGGCGTCTCCGTGTCCAAACATTTTCATTCCGATTCCCATTCCCGTTCCGACGTGTCAACCCACCACCTCCTCTTGTGCCAAGATGAGGCCACCCTCAGGGTCCAGGATCAGGACCTTATATTCCGTCTGGGTAACCCGCTCCCCAACCTGATGGCATGAATATCGATTTCTCCTTCCGGTGAACAAATCTCTCCCTCACCCCTCCCTCCCACTCCCTCTCTTCCTCTCTGACTTTCCATGTCCTCTCACCTGCTGATCACTTCTCTCTGGGTCCACTGCTCCATCCCTTTCTCCTATTCTCCACTCTCCTCTCCTATTAGATTCTATTTTCTTCAGCTCTTGAGCTTTCCCACCTACCTGGCTTCACCTATCACCTTCCAGCGAGACATTTCCTCTCCCGCCCCGATTTTATTCAGATATTTCCCCCATTGCATTTCAGTCCTGAAGGAGGGTTCAACTGGAAACATCGACTGTTGACTCTTTTCGATAGATGGTGCCCGGCCTGCTGAGTTCCGCCAGCATTTTGTTTGTGTTGCTTTGGATTTCCAGCGTCTGCAGACTTCGTCGTGTTTGTGATTTACCTCTCCGTTGTCGCTCCAGCCTCCGGCCACTGGTGGCGCAGCATGGACCTCCGGCCACTGGTGGCGCTGCAGGGATCTCCGGCCACTGGTGGCGCTGCATGGACCTCCGGCCACTGGTCGCACTGCGTGGACCTCCGGCCACTGGTGGCGCTGCGTGGACCTCCGGCCTCTGGTGGCGCTGCATGGACCTCCGGCCACCGGTGGCGCTACCGCGAACGTCCTGCCAAACGCATGCGCGGTGCCGAATGCCGCTGCCGTTGGCGGTTCTCCTGTTCGGGCGGCGGTGAGTGGAAACAAATCTCGGGTTTGTGTGAATCGGGGCCGATGTATCGGGAAAGGTCCGGGCCCGGGCTCTGTCTGTCGGCTGGAGCAGGGGTGCAGTGACAATCTTTTAGGTGCTGGAGCTGAACGAGGGGTGGTTGATAAGTTTCTGGCCTAAGTCAGAAGGCCTGAAGTTTACAGCTGTCGTTACATGTACGTGTAGTTCCGCTCTGTGAGTGATCATGCAGAAAGTTTGAAGTTAATAACTGTTGTGGTATTTCTGTTTCAGATAATTGAAAATTGACTGGTTTTCAAAATTGACTCCTTCCACCTTAGACCACGAACCTATCAATCACCCCTGGTATGTCACACCCGATGTGTGTACCTGCTCATTTCATGTACTGGGCAACTTCCTTACCCACTGAGCAGGTCTCTCTGTCTCTCTGTCTGTCACACACACACACACACACACACACACACACACACACACACACACACACACACACACACACACACACACACACACACACACACACACACACACACACACACACACACACACACACACACACACGTGTGTGTGTATTTATGTACACATACACACACACATATGAATATGAATAGGGTTTCTTATAATGTCAAGCACTAAAGCAAGATGAAAGAAATATATGAATTCCAGAGCTCCACAGAAATATGGTGATAGCTAAGACATTAACAAACTTATAGCCTATCACTACATTTCTGTGTATAACTGGTACAATTAAACATGTAATACTTAATTTAATAATTTCACAAAGTATTGCACAGTTGTACTCACTAATTATCATAAAATATAATTATCAAGTAAGTAACATTGTTTGCTTAGAAGCCATAGGGCTGTTAGTGAGTAATCCATGGACCACCACATATGTAGCCTTACTAATACGACTGAGTCAGAGCAGACAGCAGGGCCCACAGCGCTTAGCAGTGTTCCTAAGCAGGTATAAAAATAACAGAAATAAAGCAAGTAAGTTTTTTACAATTTTAGCCACCTAAAATGGAACCAAGTAATCAAGTATGAAAAAAGCTCGTCGACTGAACTATTGCTAAAGCTATGAATATTGCTGAATATCAGTATCAAAAGCGGAAGGTTGGTAACTCTGCCTCGTATCCTTTCTCTCACAGAAATGGTTGGACAGAAAGTGTACCTGTGAGTGTCGATACCTACAATATCCTCACACGTCGGGTATTACCTTGTTAGACCAATACAGATTCTGTTTAGTCTTTAAATATATAAAAAGTTAAAGAAGCTTGAATCTTTACATAAAGATCTATCCAATCTATATGAATAGAAAATATCGTATTTTTGAAGTGACAAATGTTAACGGGAGGAGAGCAGCCATTTGGGAGGTTTGGAAATGCGTTTCGTCTCGTTCATTGCCTCACTAATTTACTCTTTTTCCTATCAACACAAAGAGACAAACAGCCTCTTTCCAATCAACTGTAGTTGGTGGAGCTCGGCCAAGGGGTTGACCTGCTATTAATGATAGTTGAAATGACGTAAAACTAGCTTATAGCCTAGAAATGTCTTTTTTTTCCATTTGGCTTGTTAAAAAAAAAACTAAATTTATCCAGGTGTAGAAGAGGATTTTGGATGATTACCTTGAATATTTCTTCAAAATCAGGCTGAAGATAAGCGAGCAGTCAATTTTTCTTTCATTATTTTCAACTTTTAAACTTAGGTTTCGAAGTTCATTCCTTGCATAATATGGCTTCTTCCTGAAATCCAATGGCACCCATTGGAAAGAGCGGAAAAATGCTCACACTTGTGTACAGGTATTTCCCAGCTTCCTGGGACAACGGGTGGAGCGAGGAGGAATTTCACAAATACCTAAATAAGAAACAGTCACAGCTCCAGGATTTCACAAAACACGATCAAATATCCTAATGTTATTAGAGATATTTTCCCCAACAGCCAACTGCCCCCTCTCCCCAAACCGTGCTTCCGTAAAATTCCCTCTATTTAATATGCAGCCGCTGTTAAATTCCCTGCTTGTTAATTTTATCTAACTCTATTTTTGTCTGTTTCTTAAGTTTAGCCAAGTAAGATGTTATCTGACCTCGCAAATATGCTTTGAGTGTATCCCATATAATCAATTTCGAAACATCTCCGGTATTATTAAAAAGAAAGACATCTTTTATCTGAAACTCTATAAATCTAACAAAGTCCGAACTTTGCAATAAATTTTCTGGAAAGCGCCAAGGCAAGTTTACATTACTAACATCATTTAACTCAAAAGTTAAGCTTAAAGGCTCATGGTCCGAGACTGCAATAGCATCATATTCACATTTCTGGACTTTTGGACAAAAATCGGAAATCAGCTATAAATTAATCAATTCTCGAATATTTGAATAGAAAGAATAATCTCTGTCATTAGGATGTAAATTTCTCCAGATTTCTATCAAACCATAATCAGTTAAAAAGGAATTAATAAGTGTTGCCGGATGACTCGGAAGCTGCTGATTGGTTGAACTCTTGTCAATCAAAGGGTTTAAACAACAGTTGAAGTCACCGCCCATCAGCAGCGTATATTCATTTAAGTCTGGTAATAAACCAAATACATTTTTAAAAAAAGAAGGATCATCTACATTAGGTCCGTAAAGATTAACCAGGACAATTTTTCTATTACAAATTGTTCCTTTGATAATTAAAAATCTACCATTATTATCTGAAACAATGTGTCCTTGAATAAATAAAACATTAGATTTAATAAAACTAGATACCCCCTTTGTTTTATTTTGACAAGTAACATGGTATTGAAGGCCCTTCCATGTTTTAAAAAATCTATTTTGATCACCCGTTCTGATATGCGTTTCTTGAGCAAAAATTATATCGGGCTGGAATCAATTAATAACTTTAAATGTCTTCTCTCGCTTGATAAGGTGATTCCAGCCATGTACATTCCAGCTAATAACGTTTATCTGTTTAAGTACCATTGGATATTATTCTTAAACACGACAATAAACACATACCATCGCGGGCTAATCAAAGATGGTGGTGATGAATATAACCAAATAGAAAACACACATAATGGGAAAAAATACAAAAAGTGTGTGCGGAAAAAAAATCCCACAATAAACCCTAAAATACAAAAATACCACCAAACCTCCCACCATCCCCAAAGAAGGAAATCCGGCAAAAGAGAGAAAAAGCCGGAACGCATCCCCAAGAAAAGAAACATAAGAACGGAATTCCGCGTACCGCTTAATTCAAATAATTCCTTTGATTGGTTGTGTGGAAAACAGCAGAAATGGATGTCAGAGACTTTCTGAAATCACCAGACCTGGTGACTGAAGTTTGCTAAAAGGTATGAGTTGCGGGACATTGCTAAAGAATTGAGAATTGAGGTAAAGAAGGGTGTGAGGAAGGTAGAAATTCAAAGGAAAATAGTTGAATATTATATAGATAAGGGAACATTCGATGAGGAGGCGTTAGAGTTGTTCGTGGAAGGTGAACCTACCGAGGATGAGCTTCAGCTTCTGTTGGAAATAGTGAACAGGGAGCATGAACTGAAATTAAAACAGCTCGAGAGAGAAGCCAGAGAGGCAGAGAAATGGATAGAGGAAGCAGCAAGACAGAGAGAAGAGGCAGAAAGACAGAGACAACTGGAGAGGGAGAAATGGCAACGTGATGTTCACGTGGCAGAAAGGCAGAGACAGTTTAAAAGGGAGAGGTTGCAGCAAAGAGGTTTAGTGTCGGACCCTGATGATTTTTACAGCTCGGAAGGGCTAGTTTTGTGTGATGAATTTAAAAGTTGTGTTCCTGATGAGGTCAGGGCATATCCTGTGGTAGAGGATGCCCCTACCTTGAAGGGGTCTGTTGAGAAAGCAGACGAAGAAGTTTTAACCCACGAGGTTGAGTTTACTCCAGAAAAGAGTTGGCCAGAGAATAGCTGGGAGGTTCGAGATGACGTTGATTTGAAACTGGGACAAGTGATGACAGCCCAGAAGAGGCAGTTGTTCCGATTGCCTGTGTTCAGGTTGTGGAAGTACCTGTGGATTCACGGGGTTCTGAACCTTGTGTTGAAACTCAGTTAAGGTCTGAGGTGTCTGACTTGGTTGGACAGGAAAGCAGTTTTTGTGTGTCAGATGATCTTGGTTCAGTGGGTAAGGGGTTAACCTTGGTACCAGTGGAAAGTGAGGATTCTCAGTCATTTATAGTAGACCGCAAAGTGGAACCTGGTGAGGTCAATGTTGCTGGAAAAAATGGCAAAAGTGCTGTTCCTGGACTTTCGGATAAGATGCTGGAAAAGGTTGGAGTGGTTGCACGACCTTTGACCCTGCTTGCAGGAGAAAGGCCTGCGGAGACAGGATGTGCTAGTTTGTTGGATTTTGTTTGGACATTTGAGCACCTGCAAGGTCATGCTGTCATTCAGGGTACTGTGATGGAAACACGGCGTAGTGAAGGTCGGAGAAAGTTGATAAAGAGATTGTTTGGCCTCTTTTATATTCTCATCAGCCTGATGATGATGCTGAATTTGGTAAACAATGGAGGCATGTTGACAGCTGTCCAAGATAAGAGTGTTTCAGCAATTCAGCTAATGAGCAATAATAATAATAAGGGTCCTGATGAAGGGTCTCGGCCTGAAACGTCGACCGTACCTCTTCCGAGAGATGGTGCCTGGCCTGCTGCGTTCACCAGCAACTTTGATGTGTGTTGCTTGAATTTCCAGCATCTGCAGAATTCCTGTTGTAATGAGCAAAGCTGCTGTTGAGGCCTACAGCAAGACCAAAGGTTTAAATTATGATGTGTCAGAGACGTTTCTACCTTCCAGATTTCAGCAGGACTTAGAGGGTAATACAATTGATAAGGGTAAGGTGCATAAGGAAGGTTTGTCTTTGTTGAGAAAAGAATGTATCGAGGAACAGAAGCGAGATTCTGGAATGGTGGCTTTAAGGGAGATGGCTCTCTGGCTCTCACAGGAGAGGAAATTCAGAGAGAGTCGGTGGGATGTTACCTTTAAGATGGGGTGTTGACGAGGAGGTGGAGACCAGCCACTGTGCCCGCAAGTCACGTGGTGGTTTTGGAAGGTTACAGGGCTGAAATGTTAAACATGGCTTACAGTATGCCTTTAGGTGGATGTCATTGTGTGAGAAATGAGGAAAATTGGGACGAGGGGGTTCCCCTCTTCTTATTTAGTGGTGGAGATTCGATTCAGAAGGCAGTAATTTGTTGGAGCCTGTGTTCGGTTACAGGCCAAAAGGACCTTTGACCCTACTCAGAGAATTCTAGAAGGGATGTAGTAAGCTCTGTGACTTTGCCAAGGAAAGTTTACAAAATGGTTGAGTCAAAATAAGAACAACAGGAATTCTGCAGATGCTGGAAATTCACCAGCAACTTTGATGAGTCAAAATAAGACACTTGTTTACTGAAATTGCAGCTGTGAGAAGTATTGAAGTACAAACTGGAATCGTGGAATCTGATAATGGAATGGAAAAACATGCTTTCCCACTGAATCTAGACTCAGCAAAATGCCAGACTTCCATTGTTTTGGGAAATACTACTGATAAGGTCCACCAGTTGGACCCAAAACTGAAAAAACAAGGAAAAGGACTGACTGGTGTTTTGAACTGGGGCACAGGTGCAGTGAATAACATCATTGTGAATTCAGCCCAGCCCATGAAACGGCATCGTCACAGAGTGAACTTTGAGGAAAGTAAAATGATTGAAGAAATTAAGAACAGGAAAGAAGAAAGAAAGAGAATGGATGACTGTATTGATAGAGTGGGGAAAGCTAAATACCTTATTAAGAGTGACTTGTTAAAGGGACACCGGGGTGTTCCTTTAACAGAGAGGGTTAAAGAGATATCGGCATTTGTGACACCGTCTGGACTGTATGAATACAATGCTTTACACTTAGGGATGAAGAATCCTCTAGAAGCATTTCAAAGAATGATCAGTTCTGTGCTTAGAGGTTTAGTAAACACAGGGGCTTATATCAGTGATTTATTGGTCTGGAATGACACGTGGGAAGAGCAGATTGCAGCTGTAGAAAAACGGTTTGACAGACTTTCCAAGGCCAATCTTCCGGTGAACCTGGCTAAAGGTGAGTCTGGCCTTGCCACAGTTACATCTCTGGGTTATGTGCTGGGACAAGGCCACCTGGCTCCTCTACAGACCACGGTTCAAGCTATTGCTGAAGTTCCTCTTCTGACCGATAAGACAGCTTTGAGAAGGGTTGGGTATTCCCTTCTCCTGCCCCCCTCCTAAGACAGCAGCAGCTAAATGCATCACACTTCCAGGAATGGCAGGTGTGCAATAGTCCTGCACCCCCCCCCCCCATCCATATATTATTAATTTTGGACTGCACTCCTGAGGTTTTCGAGTTTATTTTATGTATATATTCTTTGTCATGCTGCAAAACGTTGAGCTGCTAAACTGTGTTTCATTGCTCCACAACACCTGCTTCTAAAGGTCAAAAATACTGGTGCCTAAGAAGAGTAGTGTGAGCTACCTGAATTACTATCATCCAGTCGCGCTCATATATACGGTGCTGTCGTGATGCGAAAGTTGGTCATGGCTGGAATGAACTCTTGGCCTATCGCCACAATGCCTACGGCAGCTACGACCACACAGGCTCTCCACGCCACCTTACGTCACCTGGACAATACAAACACCGGTGTCAGGATGCTGTTTATTGACTATAACTCTGCGTCTAACACCATCATTACCACAGTGCTGATTAAAGAGCAGCAGAACCTGGGCCTCCGCATTTCTCTCTGCAACTGAATCCTTGACTTTCTAACCGGTAGACTACAAATTGTGCAGCTGACGTATCCACCTCCCTCACAATAAGCACTGGTGCACCTCAAGATTGCGTGCTTAGCCCACTGCTCTACTCTCTCTACATTCTTTAGACTGAGCTCAAATACCATCTATAAAGTTGTGGATGATCTGACCGTTATTAGCAGACGCCCAGATGGTGACCAAGGTGTGTGCAGGAGCACAATATGCCAGCTCGTTGAGTGGTGTCGCAAAAACAACATTGCACTGAACGTCAGTCAGACCAAAGAAGTGATTGTGCACTTCAGAAAGTGTGGGACATACCAGTCCACAATGAGGGATCAGAAGTGCAGAGAAGAGCAATTTCAAGTTCCTGAGTGTTAATTTCACTGAGGACCTAATCTGGTCGCAACATATAAAGAAGCTATAAAGAAAGGCAGCGGCTATATTTCATTAGGAGTTTGAGTACGTTTGGCATGTCGCCTAAAACACATGAAAACTGCTACAGATGTACCGTGGCGAGCATTCTGACTGGATGCATCAGGATCTGGTATGGAGTCACGGGATCATGCTGCACATTATCAAAGCAAGGTGCAGACAGCTGTTAAATTAGCCAGCTCCATCTTGGATACCAGCCTCCGCAGTGTCCAGGACATCTTCAAGGAGGGGTGTCTTAGGAAGGCGGCGTCCATGATGAAGGACCCCCACCACCCAGGACATGCCCTCTTCTCATTGTTACAGTCAGGAAGGAGGTCCAGAAGTCTGAAGGCACACACTCAGCGATTCCAGATCAGCTTCTTCCCCTCTGTCATCCGATTTCTGAATTGACTGCGAACCCATGAACATTACCTCACTACTTTTTTATTTCTGTTTTTGCAGAACTTGTTTAACTATTCAATATACATACATGCACATACTGTATAGATTTTTATTTGTTGTCATGTATTGCATTTTATACCCACCACAATGTTAACTAATTCCAAGACATATTCTATTAAACCTGATACTGATTCTAATGAGAGAAGTAAATTAAACAGTGTAAACTTCTAACATGCGGGATTAAATAAGCTGTTCCCGATTCACTCACAGTCACACACAATTAACTGACCAGCGACGTCAAGTGACCGGTTGAATAATCAGTCCCGTTTCTCACCGTCACTCTGCATTGGGGACCCGATGATTATAAAATCACACTTCAGGGCCGTGTCCGAGATCGCTGCAGATGCAGGGTCACTGCCGAGGTCTTTGTCAATTTAACATCATTATACTGACTGCACTGCTGAATGTATCATCCTCAGCAGAGTGACCTTCTCGCCAGATAATCAATCCAGGGACTGATGTCCTTTACTGAGCTTCGCCCCCGGATGCCTCCTGACTGCCTAATTTCCCAGGGTCTCCTTTAGGAAGAAATCCGGACCCAGGAATCCGGTGGAAGCAGTTCCGTTGGAATTTCATGACTGTGATAAGGAGTGGAGCTGGAGTCCTTTGGAATGGTTGGCTATCAACCCGGGAGCATGGCGATTAAAGGGGAGGGCAGCGAATTGGACAAATGTCCCCATCCCCTGGGCGGGGATGTTCACAAATTCAGATGTTCACAGGATCACTCTCAGTCCAGGTCTAGATTCCTGCAGAGAGCTCAGTTTCTTCCTCCGGGTCTCACTGAACTGATTTCTCACCAGCCTGAAACAGATGGAATGAAGAGGAAATAAACAGATTACACAACAGCGTCAGTAACAGGAGACTGGGGTTAATGTTTCAATAATGTTTCCCACAGATCTGTGGATGTTTTATCACATTGAACATTAACACAGACTCTCACCAGATCCACTCCAGACTCGTACGAGTCAGTAAGAGGCGGCGCAGAGCGGGGATTGATCGGTCTGTGAGCCAGTTCAATCCCAAATCCAGCCCCGTCAGTGTTTGATTTGCAACGAGAGCGGAGAGGAGATTGTCGGCACCAGAATCTGTGAGACCAATACAGTTCAGCCTGGAATTACGAGAGAGGGAGGGTGAATGACACAGAGAGACAGGAGATGGTACACATCCCTAGTGTTTATCAGTAACACAAAATTACTGAACACATTAATGATCAGTGTCAGACACCGAGTGACTGTAAACACAATCTCCCACAGTCTGGTGCTTACCCCAGTTTCTGTATTTTACACTTTGGGTTCCTCAGAGCCGTAGACACCAGTTTCACTCCTGAATCTCCCAGTTTATTTTTATTCAGGTCCAACGCCAACAGTGATCGGTTTGTACTGAGAGCAGAGACGAGATGCTCAGCACCAGAATCTGCGAGACCGACGTCAATAAGCCTGCAAATATAAGAAAGATGGTAAAGCACAGGTAGACAGGAGACGGTTCAAATCCCCAGTGTCTATCAGTAACACAATTACTGATCATATAAATATTCAGTGTCAGAAATCCAGTGACTGTAAACACAATCTCCCACAGTCTGGTACTTACACCAGTTTCTGTATTTTACACTCCGGGTTCCTCAGAGCCGCAGACACCAGTTTCACCCCTGAATCTCCCAGTTTATTTCCGTTCACATCCAGCTCCGTCAGTGATTGGTTTGTACTGAGAGCGGAGACGAGATCCTCGGTACCAGAATCTGTGAGACCGATATTCTCCAGCCTGGAGATGAGAGAGAGTGAGGGTGAAGGACACACAGAGACAGGAGACGGTACAAATCCCCAGTGTTTATTAGTAACACAATTACTGATCACATTAATGTTCAGTGTCAGACACCCAGTGACTGTAAACACAATCTCCCACAGTCTGGAACTTACCACAGTTTCTGTATTTTACACTCCGGGTTCCTCAGAGCCGCAGACACCAGTTTCACTCCTGAATCTCCTAGTTTATTCTCCCCGAGTCTAAGCACAGACAGACAAATTGATGAACAAAGTGATTCAATCCGTGGGTCTGACGGAATTTCTCTCACTCGGATATATCAGGAAACATTAAACCCTTCAGTAAATCACTGATCGGAGTTCCCAGCACTGTCAGTGTCCCTCACTGCCCAGCTCCAGGGTATCCACCGAATGTCAGTAATTTAGCCTGTTGGTATGACCTTGATAACTCCACACATTCTGACTCATTGGCCGACTGTGAGCAAAATGTTCCTGATGTGAGAGAGTCATAAGGGACAGGGTTGAAGGGTGGGAGAAAGTCCCACAGTGAGGAAGATTTGAGAATGGGACCGTGTTGATGGGAGATGGTGGAAGCGACCCCACCTGAGGAAAAGGGATAGAAAGACGGAGCCAGCAGGAGGAAGGGGAATTGGGTAGAGTGATCCCACAGGAGGAAGGGGGATGGATAGGAAAAATCAAACAGGAAGAAGGGGGATGAAGTAGAGCGATGCACCTGAGGAAAAGGGATAGGAAGAGAGATCCCACAGGAGGAAGGAGGATGGGAAAGAGATATCCCTAAGGGAAGAAGGGGAATGGAGAAGAAATCGCACAGGAGGAAACCAACGGGAAAAGATAACCCCTCAAGATGAGAGGATGCAGAAATAGATTACATGGGGGGGATGGGTCTGAACTGATCCCACGATCGAGAGGAGGTGCCCGCACGGGGACTGGGTATCTGGTGGTCACACAGGTAGACTGGTGGTGATAGCCGGACACAGGGAAGGGCAGGGGAGGACAATCTCACCGAGGTAATTATCACCCTCTCTCTGAGACAGTCCGCCGTCCCTCTCTTGTCCCTCACCGGGAAGGGGATTTGAAGCCTTGGTGCACCTGTCGCATTCAGTGTCTGTCTGGGTATTAGTAACATCGAGAAGGAACATTGTCAATAAACGTGTCACAGGCAGCGAGAAACAGCCATTCCAGTCATTTACTACCATTAAACCAATGGCCGTTGTTCACTGATCTGATGATGACTCCAAAATCTCCTGAGGAGGAAACTCAGACCTTTACTTTCCTTAGGAAATTACTGACCGACCCCCTGGTAATTTCTCAAAATTCTTCACAATCTGTTATACTACAGTTTTACCCAAATCCATTTACAAACCCCATTTCCAGAAAAGTTGGGGTATTTTCCAAAATGCAATAAAAACAAAAATCTGTGTTATGTTAATTCACGTGAACCTTTATTTAACTGACAAAAGTACAAAGAAAAGGTTTTCAATAGTTTTACTGACCAACTTAATTGTATTTTGTAAACATACACAAATTTAGAATTTGATGGCTGCAACACACTCAACAAAAGTTGGGACAGAGGCATGTTTACCATTGTGTTACATCATCTTTCCTTTTAATAACACTTTTTAATCGTTTTGGAACTGAGGATACTAATTGTAGTAGATTTGCAATTGGAAATTTTGTCCATTCTTGCTTGATATTAGACTTCAGCTGCTCAACAGTCCGTGGTCCCCATTGTCTGATTCTCCTCTTCATAATGCACCATACATTTTCAATAGGAGATAGATCTGGACTGACAGCAGGCCAGTCAAGCATACGCACTCTGTGTCTACAAAGCCATGCTGTTGTAGCCCGTGCAGAATGTGGTCTGGCATTGTCCTGCTGAAATAAGCATGGACGTCCCGGGAACAGACTTCGCCTTGATGGCAACATATGTCTCTCTAAAATCCTAATATGCACCTCAGAGTCAATGGTACCTTCACATACATGCAACTCACCCATGCTGTGGGCACTGATGTACCCCCATACCATCACAGATGCTGGCTTTTGCACCTTTTGCTGATAACAATCTGGATGGTCATTTTCATCTTCGGCACAGATAACTCAACGCCCGTTTTTGCCGAAAACTAACTGAAATGTGGACTCATCTGACCACAGCACATGGTTCCACAGTCTTTCGGTCCATCTGAGATGAGCTCAGGCCCAGAGAACTCGCCGGCTTTTCTGCATAGAGTTGATGTATGGCTCCTCCTTGCGTAATACATTTTCCAGTTGTATTTCTGGATGCAGCGACGGACTGTGTTGAGTGACTATGGTCTTCCAAAGTACTCCCGAGCCCAGGTGGCTATAATTGTCACAGTAGCATGACGGTTTCTTAGGCAGTGCCGCCTGAGGGCTCGAAGATCACGGGATTTCAACAGTGGTTTCCGACCTTGCCCTTTACTCACTGAGATGTCTCTGAATTCTCTGAATCTTTTCACAATATTATGTACTGTAGGTGTTGAAAGACCTAAATTCTCAGCAATCTTGCGTTGAAAAATGTTCCCTTTGAACTGACTAACAATTCTCTCATGAATTTTGGCACAAAGGGGTGAGCCACAACCCATCCTTGCTTGCAACGTCTGAGCCTTTGATGGACGCTACTTTTATACCCAGTCATGATACCTCACCTGCCACCAATTAGCCTGCTTAATGTGGAGTCTTCCAAACCGGTGTTACTTGAATATTCGGTGCACTTTTCAATCTTATTTTAACTCTGTCCCAACTTTTGTTGAGTGTGTTGCAGCCATCAAATTCTAAATTTGTGTATATTTGCAAAGTACACTTAAGTTGGTCAGTAAAACTACTGAAAATCTTTTCTTTGTACTTTTGTCAGTTGAATAAAGGTTCACCTGAATTAACATATCACAGATTTTTGTTTCTATTGCATTTTGGAAAATATCCCAACTTTTCTGGATATAGGGTTTGTACATTGAAACAACATAATGTAACGGTTTCACAGCTCAGAGTGAGAGTTAAATGGAATTACCCCAACTCCTGGCACTTGTGCAGCCCGGCTCCCAGCCGCTGGATTCCTTCACACTGAATGTGGCAGTTCCACAGGTCGAGGTGTTTTATTCTATCACAGAGCCCGAAGACATGAGACAGGACCGTGCAGTCAATCGGGGCCAGTGTCATTCCACTGAATGAAAGTGTTTTCACAGATCCCAGTGTGGCCTGAGCCAGTCCACGATTCTGAGACTCAAACAGGTAGTGCAATGCGTTCAGGAGGCTCCTTTTACCAGCTTCACTCCTCGTGTTTCCACTCTGGCGCTTAACCTCCTCCTTCACCCAGTCAATCACCCGGCAGGTTGTTTGATGAGGAAACGGACCCAGAAACTCTTCCAGGCCCCGAGCTGTCATTGGGTTGGAGAGACCAGCAACAAAACGGAGAAATACCTCAAAACGCCCATCTATCGTGTTGTGGGCTTCGGTGAGGAATTTCAGGATATCCCCGGGATGTGGATTCAGGAATTGTGCGATTGCAGCTACAAACTCTTGGATTGTGAGGTGTGGGAATGTGTACACCACACACCGGGAAGAGTCCTCTCTCTCTAAAAGCTCCATCAGGAACCGGGAAGGCTGCAGATTGTAGTGGATCAAATCTTCACTTGTAAATACAGTCTTCTGCTCGGACACTCCTCTGAAGGCCATCTGACCGACCCTGAGTAACACATCATGGGGTCTCTCAATCTCACGGCCGTGGTTTTTCAGGATGTTGTAAATATAGTAGGAATGTAGTTGGGTAATGGTCTTGGGAATTCGCTGCGGGTCCCTGACTCTTCGTGTGAAGAAGGGGCCCAGTGCCAGAGCGAGGATCCAGCAGTAGGAGGGGTTGTAGCTCATGGTGTACAGGATCTCGTTCTCCTTCACGTGTTTGAAAACAGCTTCTGCCACTGTCTGATCTTCAAAATGCCTGATGAAATATTCTTTCCGTTCCTCACCAACAAATCCCAGGATTTCAGCACAGACACTGATCTCTGCCTTTTCCAATAAATGTAACACAGTGGGACGTGTGGTCACCAGCACTGAACACCCTGGGAGCAGCTTGTGCTGGATTAAACTGTACACAATGTCAGACACCTTGCACTGGAATTCAGGATCCGTGCAAGCGTACTGAGATTCTGTGTTTCTCCGACTGTCAGCAAAATCGATTCTGTCCTTGTATTCATCCAATCCATCGAATATAAACAGCAAACTTTCTGGGTTCTTCCACAGTGTTTCCAGAACATTCCTCAGGTAAGGGTAAAAAAACAGCACCAGGTTCGAGAGGTTTATTATACAATTGATAGTGTTTAACTCTCGGAATTTGAAGGTGAAGACAAACTGGAATTGTTGGTATATTTTCCCCATGGCCCAGTCATAAACAATCTTTTGTACCATTGTTGTTTTGCCGATCCCCGCGACTCCAGCCACTGCAGCTGAACTCCCTGCTTTGGAATTACTGTGGGAAAAGCTGCTTTGGATCAGCTGATCCGACCGGATTTTTTCCAGCTCTACATGGAGATGTTTCTTTCTCAATTTTTCATGGTCTCTGCCTCTTGCCAGCAGCTCATGTTCCACCAGTCTCCGATCTCGAACAGTAGAAATGACCGTGAGCTCAGCGTATCGATCAACCAGCTGGAAAACCTTCACCTTCTCCCTCATCAGGATCGTGTTCACTCTCAGAGTTTCAGTTTGTGCCCGCAGAGTCTCCTTGTGTTTCTGTTGAACATCTTCCATGTGAAAAGAAGTAAAATGATTACCACATACATTTGTCAAAAAACACAACTTGAAAACTGCAACTGGATCTCTGTACTAATATTTCAAGAATTGGAAGTTTCTATGGATGACAGTGTTGACTATAAAACCTGGTTCACGGGCAACGGACACAATGGTAATCAACCACCGAGAAAATACCGGAGTTGTACAATCTGATCGTCAGCGAACAGTGAAGGTTAACTTTCCTTCTGATTTTTTTTAATTATATCCCACCTGCCCAAGTTATTGTACATGTGGGTTTTACAGAGCTTCTTTCTGACGCCCAGTGCTTCCTTAAATATCATCACTAATGACTCCACAATCTCGTTCATGACAACACTTTCCTACGAACCACTGTGACGTTCTGGTGTTCTCATCCCTCGTCCTTCATCATCCTCAACCTGTCTGAAAATACCCGTCCCTTAACTCTCAGCAACCCCCCATCAGGCAACAGCACACTCATCTTCCTGCACTGAGATCGCGCACTAATGTTTTGAATTAACAGTGTTTACTCACAGACTATTTATGCTCGTCACGGTCTCTGTAATCTGTCCCAGCAAGGTCACATTGGCTCCATCAGCTCAGACACGCTGCTTCTCCACACATTCCACTGACAGCCCTGGATCTGAACTCTAATGTACTGTACTTTTCCTCAAACTCCTCAGACTCTCCCAGAACTTCCTTAATTATACTACTTGTTATCTGGGATATTGCACACGCCAGTCGGGACAGAATGTGAAAAATACATGTGAGGTGAATTTCTAGAGAAAATTCATATGGAATATTCCAGGCAACTATGGATATGAGCTCACTGGCAAAGATCCACTGCAGAGGAAATCGAACGAGCTTGTATGTTATGAGGAATTTCAGCTGACAGATGCATTTACTTTCTCTCTTTGGCCGATAAGCTGGTCAGCTATTGGGATGCATTGCAATGTAATAAACAAAAACCGATAAAGAAGGAAAAAACAGTCTTACAGTTTGCAAAATAATTTGGAGACATTTAAAACCGAGACGAACGAAAATATCATAAGCATCTATTTTCTCCCATCAATCAAGTTAGCAGAACTGTGGTCAATTGCCTTGCATGGTTGATAAATAGTTGTACAAATTGAGTCGTTAGGAAGTGAATGTATTTTCATGGGCACTGGGAGTCTGAGAGGTGGTCTATATTGATTTGGATTTCTTTACTTGCTCGCTGATTTATTTGGACCATGGCTCTCTCCTATTCCCCTTCTGATTTCCGTCTCTGAAACTGCATCTGGTTGCACAATATCAGATTATAAGATCATAAGATATAGGAGCAGAAGTAGGCCATTCGGCCCATCGAGGCTGCTCCACCATTCAATCGTGGGCTGATCCAATTCTTCCAGTCATCCCCACTCCCCTGCCTTGTTCCCATACCCTTTGATGCCCTGGCTAATCAGGAACTTTTATATCTCTGTCTTAAACGCACCCAATGACTCGGCCTCCACAGCCGCTCGTGGCAACAAAGTCCACAGATTTTTACCACACTCTGACTAAAGTAATTTCTCGGCAAATTACTTTGTTATTGTTTAACATGTTCACCAGCGTCAAGTTAGAATCCCAGCTCCTGCCCATTAACGTAATGAACAATAAACAAGAGTAACAAATCTGAGAGGACATCTCCATCAAAATATTTACCTTTTTTTAGGAGAGTGTTCATCTATTTAACTGTGAAGTGAAAGCCATCTTATAAACGAACTTAGTTCCTTCTTTTCTGAAATAGGTGAGTCCACTTTGATTCAGTTATAACACAGGCCACTGAAGAGTCAGCAGAGATAGTGGAGTAGATCAATCAGACAGAGATGTTAAGAGTGTCGAAGGATCCGGGGATTCTGATTTCCCCAAGATAAACAGGGATCGCTTGGAGAGGGGGTAAAATTTAAAGTGCGTTGAAGAGAGGTTACTTTGACAAAGTCATTTAGACAGTAATACCTGACAAGGGCAGATCTGGCCTGCTCTTTTTTGTAGCCAAGGCATTTTAGATAGGTTAATAATGAAGCTGAGCTTCACAGCAGTCAGGGAAAGGAGTAAAGGTGGATTGGATATACATTCATAAAGGAGGAATGATTTCGAGTGTATATGACAGCGGAGACGATTGAAGGTAATTGTTCATCCAGTAAAACAGGGCCATGTGGAAGTGAATAGCGGGAGATTGGGGCCAATATGTCCCCGTGGGCTGGAAAAGGGCAAGTTGTAAGGAAGTTTGAACATCAAAGCATCTACTAATAAAGAGAGGCATTCTCAGATGTAGAGAATTAAAAAAATAGATTATTCTGGAAAGAGTAGAGGAGAATACGAAAGGAATTATGAGAGCAGTCTGGGACATGACATGATGATGCTTAAGAAAACCGCAAAAGTGTTTTGTGAATATATTAAAGTCAAGAGAGGTTCATTGTATCAGGACACTCTAGGAAGTACATGGTACTTCCCTGTGTGTTAAGATCCAGCCAGGGCTGTCGGCAGTTTTACGGTGCACCAACAACCTACACGGTCGTAATGTGGATTAAATGAATTATAGTTTAATATTCGAGCAAACTGTACTGAGTGGGACTCGGGCTGAAGGAACTGCTTCATTAGGTTTGGAGATACAGCACAGTGACAGCCCCTTCCAGCCCAGGTGCCCATACCGCCCAATTACACCAATTCGGCCAGCTGACCGACTGACCTGTACATCTGGACATGGACTTACTGGGAATAGTCTACATGGCTTCATGTGTGTAGGACATGTCTAATCAATCTTATGGAGGATTTCTTTTCCTAGGCAGTAACCAGGAGAGTTGCTAAAGGAAAGGTAGTCGATGCTGTCCACAGAGACTTTAGTAAGGCATTTGACCAGATCTCGCATGGGAGATCGGTCATGAAGGTTCAGTCGCGCAGCGTTCAAGATGAGTTAATAAATTGGATTAGGTGTTGACTTTGTGGGATCAGCCAGAGATTGGCAGTTGATTGTTGCTTCTCTGACTGGAGGCCTGTGACTGGATCCTGCAGGGATCGGTGTTGGGTCCGTTGTTGTTTGTCACCTATATCAAAGATCTGAATAATACTGTAACTAGCTGGATCAGCACATTAGCGATGAAATCAATATTGTGGGTGTGACGGACAGCTGGGAAGACTGTCATGACTAGCAGAGGGATCTGGAGTACATGGGATGCAGATAGAAATTAATCCAGACGTGCTCGATGAGTTTCACTTTGGTAGAACCATCCAGAGTCCTACACAGTGAACGGCAGAGCCCCAAGGAGCAAGAGGATCCGGAATACAGGTGCATAATTCACTGAAAGTGCTGTCACAGGGAGATAGGATCAAATAGAAAACTTTTGGACCTCATAAATCAAAGTATTGACATGGGATGCTATGTTGAAGTTGTATAAGATATTGGTGAGGCGCAATTAGCATTATTGTGTGCATCTTTAGTCACCTGCCTACAGAGCAGATCTAAATGAGGTTGAAAGAATACAGAGAACATTCATAAGGCTATTGCCGGGTCTGGAGGACCTGAGTTATAACGAAAGGTTTATTAGTTTAGGATTTTATTCCTTGGAACCTAGAAGACTGAGGGGAGATTTGACAGAGGTATACAAAATTATGAGCAGTATGAATAGGGAAAATGCAAGCAGGTTTTTCCACTGGGATGGGTGTGACTACAACCAGCGGCTATGGTGAACTTTTAAAGGGAGCGTTCGGGAAAACTTCTTCGCTCAGAGGATCACAGTGCATAGAATGAGCTGCCAGCTGTCAATTGCTATGTGTAGATACCTGAGTGATGCTTACGGCTGGATAGTCCAAATAGTGAACTAAATTATTTGCACAAAGTCGTTGGAAATGGTCTGAATTGTAGCGAGAACTCTGAATGCCCATCAGCAGATAGTTATTTCCGGACAAGACCATTCCTTTTCACAGACACTTACACCTGGACACCCAGTTTCTGCAATCTGTGAACGATCGCAGTCCAACATCATTTCTGTCGAGTAATCAGCTTGAAACGTTCATTTCATCACTCACCCTTCAGTTGCGAGGATAGCTCACAAAAGCCTCCGGCGATATTCGTGTATTCAAATGGATCAGGACCTGATGACATCGAAAAGCTTTCATGAAACCTTGTTAAATCAGGAAAGTTTCAATCGGATTTAGGGCAGAGTGTATTATTTCACTGTACCGAGTTCCTGGATTTCCTTCAGTATCTTCTCCAACTTTGGTAACTCCTTCCTCATTTCCACAAAGGATTCCCACAATACCCTCCGGGCCTGAACGCCTTTCTCCATCACCAGACTGAGGAGGAGTGTACAACTCTCCGTCCGGTTTCCCCACTCCACGAGCTCAGTGACTTTCTGTAAAGAACAACAGTGAAGAGCGGGCGGAGACACAGAATGAAGAGGAAAATATCTGCTCACTGATAGGACATTCAATTAGTTACACGGCCTAAAAGCATACGAACACCCACCGGTCCGACTCCTGGTCCTTTCTGTAAATCTATGGGTTCAGACATTAGAACCAAAGCAAGAAATGAAGACATCTATATTCCAGTATTATTGCCGCGGTGTGAGGTAATCTCCTCTGCCAAATTCGTTCATAACCCCACTGGCCCTGTTACATGGTTGTGTTGCAGATGTCAATGTGAGGTAGACCTTGGGGCATTAACCCGTCGATTACAGCTCATTACAATTCTACTGCTGCTGCACAACCCATTGGCCCATGGACCAAGAGCTTTGCGCTGCTCTCTGGTCTGGGTCTCTCTCTATTAGTATTATGGAATTGACATGGACATGCTCAGTGTGACCATTCCGTACCTACAAGTACTTCCGGTGAAGACCCCTATTGATGTATACCACAGTTGGAAAGTTGAGAATGTTCCATTTTTTTGGATTGTGTCTCAACTAGTCTCTGGGACAATTCGCAAATTCCTGTTTAGTGTATTCACTGTCCTAGAAGATCCTTCCGGTTGACCTGGGCTGATGTGCCTTGACCTAATGTGAATCCACCGACTTAGTTCTCAGATTCTATACCATTAGTGCATTCACAGTGTCCTGGAAAAATGGAGCTGGTGAAACACAGCGACGTTTTACTGGCAGCAAACAAAACTCTAACTACTCTATCAATTACAATCCTTCTGAACTACGATTACTTCAATCAGCAACCTGTAATGTTCAGTTGTGAGTTGCTATTGTTGAACCGACTCTACGATCTGGCACGTGTGGCGATTCGGCGAGCTAATGTCTCGGTTGTACACGTCCGCCACGGGCATCGCTGGTGTGAACTTTGGGTCGTATCGAGGCGGGGGTCCTTGTGCTTAAATGATGAAAATGGATTGATGATTGACTATTGCTGCAGTGAAATTATTGGACAAACGAAGAGTCAGGACACGGGCCCGAGAGCGAGGAATAAGCATGTTCAACCGGCTGGCCATATTGAAATGGTTCAAATGTTGCCAACAGGAACGGGAACGAAAGGCGGGCCGATGTCTAGTTCGCTGCTCACGGGGTTTAGTCACCTCTGCAGCTGGTATCTGGGCTAGAGGACCAGCTCCAGCAGTGAATCTGGCTCCGTGGCCGAGTAATCACTTTCCATTTTGGTGATCTCTATGCTTCACGTGCTGAGTGTAAATTGTTTACTTTTGGTGCGTGGACGACCTGCTCTGTCTTATATTTCCACAGCCTGAGTGTTTGACTGTCTATATTGTATGAGTTTTTATTTATAGGTTATATTATATATATTTGATACTTGTAAAAAATGGAACCTCAAGGTTGTATGCTGTAGACAGACTTTGGTAATAAATGTTGTTTGAAGCTAATAAATGTTGTTCGAAGACAATTGGATAAGCACGCGAAAGGAAAGTTTTAAAGCCATATGGCACCTTTTCATGGTGTGTGATTCGAATTCTAGGGCCATGACATTTCAGGCATCCGGCTGTGTACGGGAGTGATGTGACAATATCGATGTGGTGGGCAGGGTGTCTATCTACAAATGACAGCAGAAAAATGGGCATTTGCATCGTTGTTGCGGAGAAATGAATCTAATCCAAATATGACCAAAGGTCTTGATGGATGCTTCAATCAGACTATAATTTCTGTATCTGATTCACTAAAACCCATTTCCTTTGGCACTGTTGAGTGCAGCATATTTGGGTGGATGAATTGAGATTGAACCAGTGATTGAACAGTTGCCAGTGCTCACCCCAGTAGTTTTAGTCCAGTGGTTTAACAATAAACGGAACCCAAACTGTTCCTCCCACTCACCTCGTGTTCAAGTCCACTAAAATGTCGCTCCTGTCTCAACTTCAAGCTGAGTCCTTCTACTCCTTTTTCCATTGCAGGTTTCAGTCCCTTCCAGTAGAAATTTGTCAGATGGAGCAGTTGATAATCGTCGAACTGTGCCAGGACATCTGAGATCGTATGTTTGGGATCTGGGGATAGAAATGTGGGAAATACAGTACTGTGCAACGTGGAGCGGAAAGCGCGTTGGTAGATCCAGCGGGGAGTGAACGATGTTGGGAATAGTGTATGTGGAGCGCTGCAGGAGTGGAGTGGGATACGTGGCACAGAAAATGGGAGGGGTGTGGGACATGTGGTAGAGAAGGAGTGCCAAGGGTGGAGTGTAGCACGGGTGCAGACACGTCCCCCACTGAGATACCTGAGACAGCCATTTTGTTCCACACAATTGGCTTACTGGCCATTACAGAATCTCTCTCTGATCTCTCTCCTTTACCTTTTTCAAACCATGGGTCCCCTCTCCCTGTCACTTTGCACATTCAGTCCACTCTAGAAACCCGAATTAGAGTCAAGTTTATTATCACTCATACAGGTCACACATTTTTATTTCTTTTTTTTTTTGGCGGCAGAACGCTCCTATGCATAAAATTGCTACAATATTGTACAAACATCTTTAGCACCCGAGCTATATCTATGTCCTTAACAATTCTGCACAATGCTGTATGTACCGCCAACACAAGAGGCCACATTCACGTTGGAGGAACAACGCCTTATATTCCGTCTGGGTAGCCTCCAACCTGATGGCATGAACATTGACTTCTCTAACTTCCGCTAATGCCCCACCTCCCCCTCGCACCCTATCCGCTATTTATTTATATACACACATTCTTTCTCTCTCTCTCCTTTTTCTCCCTCTGTCCCTCTGACTATACGCCTTGCCCATCTTCTGGTGTCCCTTCCCCCACTTTTCCTTCTCCCTGAGCCTCCTGTCCCATGATCCTCTCATATCCCTTTTGCCAATCAGCTGTCCAGCTCTTGGCTCCATCCTTCCTCCTCCTGTCTTCTCTTATCATTTTGGATCTCCTTCTCCCCCTCACACTTTCAAATCTCTTACTAGCTCTTCCTTCAGTTAGTCCTGACGAAGGGTCTCGGCCTGAAACGTCAACGGTACCTCTTCCTAGAGATGCTGTCTGGCCTGCTGCATCACCAGCAACTTTTACGTGTGTTGTTTACAAGATGTTGCCTGGATTGGAGAACGCGCCTTATGAGAATGGGTTGACTGAGCTTGGCCATTTCTGCTTGGAGCCACCGAGGTTGAGAGGTGACCTGATAGAGGTGTATATGATGTTGAGAGGCAATGATAATGTGGAGAGCCAGAGGCTTTTACTCAGGGCTGAAATGACTAACAGGTGTGGCCACATGTACCACACCCACACATTTTCCCTCTCCTCTGACCACCCGTCACATTTTCCCTCCTCCCTCTCGCATTTTGCAAACACATAACCCTCATATTTCACTCACCCGTTCCTTGCTGGGGACTTGACAATTCCGTGTTTAATGAGCTTCCGAGCTGACAGACAGTCGCCTCACTTGTGCTGGTTCCAGGGTCCTGATCAGTGTCTCTGACGTCACTGTCTCTGGGCTGAATTTGTTCCACTTCCGCTGCGGCCGGACCGCATTCAACTGGGACATTGCTCTCAATCTGACCCTGCTTTGGTGCATTGTTTCCCGTGTCCCGATCATCTTCCCTCGATGAGCGGCCTGGTAAAAACCTCCCGAATACTTTCCATAACCAAAACCTACCTAAAATAAATGATGAATTGCAGTTTATACTAGAGTGATCTAGAACCGAGCAGACCAAGAATTCACAATGGGTGACGACAATAAGAACATGAGACAAAGGGTCAGAATTAGGACATCGATTCTGCTCCACCATTCAATCATGGCTGGTCTTTTCCCCCTCATCAACCCCATTTCTCGGTTTTCTTCCCGTTACCTTTGATACCGTGACCAATCAAGAACCCTCAGGTCTCTGCCTTAAATACACCCAAAGACCCGGCCTCCACAGTTGCCTGTGGTAACAAATTCTACAAGTTCACCACCCCCCTGCAAAAGAAATTTCTCCGCGTCTCTATTTTAAAAATATGCCCCTCTATTCTGAAGCTGTGTCCTCTTATCCCAGACTTCCCCACCATGGGAAGCATCCTTTCCACGTCTACTCTCTCTAGTCCTTTCAACATTCAAAAGGGTTCAATGAGAATCCCCCACCCCGACCCACAACTTTCTAAATTTGAGCGAGTACAGACCCAGAGCCATCAAACGATGGAGCCAAGACTGGCTGACCCGATTTGGAGTGGGACTGTACAGGTGAATGTGAACCGTTCTTCCTGCCAGGTGACCATCCCGAAAGCCGGTGACCAGACATATTCACTCCCAGAAAAAAAGAACAGGATAGACACAGTAATACTGGTCACTGGCTGCGCAGTAACTAAACACACTGATGTCCAGGGGATCTTAATGGAACGGTGTCAGGTGATACTGGGAAATATCACTGAGATTATTTTCCACAAGCAAAACTCTCCCCTCCCCGGGTCACAAACTGTCCAGTCACCTGTGTCACATACAGATCAGCCTCCTGATTACCCACTGCCCAATCCCCTGGATCACATACTCTCCGTCCGCTGTGTCAAAGTGTCTGGTCCCCTGGGTCACAAAGTGACCATTACCTCTAATCTCACACTGTCCGGTCCCCTGAGTCACAGACTGATCATTGCCTTGAGTCACACACAGATCACGCAGATTACAAACAGTCGGATCCCCTGGACAACATCCTCTCCGTACGCTTTGACATACAGTGTGCTGTGCCCTAGATCACAGACTGACCATTGCTTTGACACACGCACTGTCCAGTCCCGTGAGGAATCTTTCCATCACAATGATATCCATCCTGTGCCCTACCTACCTGTATGAACATCTCCAGGTAATCGTGCATCTGTACCCTTTGTTCCCCCCCCCCCCCACAATACTTTTCAAGTCCCTACAATTTACCATGCAACTCCTGTCCTGGGGTAACTTTACAAAGTGAAACCATTCCTTGGAGCACTTTCCATGTTCGTCTCAGTCTCCTTGTAAATTTACATAACCCCAATTCCCAACAATTTTGCTGCCATCTGCAAACTAATGAACGACATTAATTTTATCTGCCAAACCTTTAATATAAAGAGCAAAAAGTGGACACGGCACCAATCCACACCAGTGGACACAAGCCTCCAAACTGAATAGCACTCTATTATTAACCGTCTGATCCCTTCCACCTCGCCCGTTCCATATCCAATTGTCTGGCTTGCCCGCAAGGACATGAATACGGTGACATACATATACTTTGATGATAAATTCAGTGAATTTTGATCTTTCAATACTCCTGAGATTACAGGTAGACAATGTGTGGAGTTGATAGTTAGCATATTTGCCGTCATTAGCTGCAGCACAGAATACAGGAGCAGAGAGATCTTCTGACAAGTTTATAAACTGTTGGTTGGACCAGTTGCAATAACACGTGCGGTGCTGGTAACAATACTACAGGAAGGATGTATTAGTACTGGCGAGAGTGCAGATTGAAAATTTCAATTACAAAAGATTGAATCGGATGAGAACGTTTTCTTTCTCAGAGAAAATCATTTCCCTCCATAGATGCTGTCTGACCTGCTGAGCTCTTCCATCATTTTGCGTGTAACCCGCTCTAGTTCCCCTCTTGAAATTCCACGGCGTTCACTTTAATCCTACTCACCAATGCCATTACTTTGTCCCAATAGCCTTCTTTGATTCCATGTTTGTCTTCTGCTCTTTTGTATTTCCAGTGCCAGATCAGCATTGAAGCTCTTTAAACGTATTTTGAGAAAACAACGTTCATCATTTGTCCACAGCCCAGACATTCATTGGGGTATTAAAACACTGAAGCAGACCACACATTTATTTACAATCATCTGTCTCCTGATCCTCAGCTATCCCCAACGCTGGCAATGTTCTCAGTTCGGCTACCGATCTCCTGCTCCTTTCACTCAGGTGAATCTTTGCGCGGTGAGCGGAGTGATTCGACGATTACCGGTGTCACGTCGCTGCACTTGAACTGTTGGACTGATTCATTACTCAAAGCTTCTTTACCAAGGGATTCAGTGACCTTGTTTGATGTAACTTTTCTGTGCCTGTTAGCATTTATGTAAGTTTCGTCATCTGAACTATTGTGCACAAGAGCGACAGAAGTTTAATTATAAAGATCCCAGTGAACATACCTGTAGCCATTCTGGTTCTGTCTGACGATTGTGATTGTCGTCGTCTTGTTTACACTTTGGTCCCAGTGCAGGACAGCTCCACCTGCTGGTGATGCCCTGAATTACACAACAAGCAGACAGTGAGTCAGTGAGATTACGATTACTTTGCAAATATGACACTATCTCCATCCCCTGTTTCAGAGCAGCAGTTGGTTTAGGGCCAACCATCCTCGTTTCCATCAACTTCCGCACCATATCTGTATGTCTGTCCAGTGATATCTGGCGCATCTACAGAAGGAGTCACAGAGCAGCAGATCACGAATACAGACCATTCAGCCCAAAGAGACCCTGCCGACCACAGTGCCCACCGAGATAGTCCCAACTTCCTGCGTTGGACCCATTTCCATTTTGGCCTCTTGACTCCATCTACACATCCCAACTGCTTCTGGAATTACACAATTGTGCTGCCTCATCCACTTCCTCTGGCAGGTCCTTCCACATGATCACCAACCTCTGCATGTAACCGTTACCGCTCGAGCCGCTTTTGGAATGTATTTACCATTCCTTGCGGCGCACCACTCGTTACCCACCTCAACCCCGAGAGGAAACCGTCAAACACCACTCTTTGCTTGCTACCTTCAAGATAATACTGAATCCATCTAACTTTCTATCTGTGGACTGCATGGGACCTTATCTGCCAGCCGAACCTGCCAGGTGGCATCTTGTGAAAGGTTTTGCGGAGACCCAAAGTACAACATCCACTTCCCTACTCTCATTGATACTCATCTTCAAAATCTTAAGAAGTATTGTCGAATACAACTTTCCATGCACAATCCCAAAGTGACTCCTGATCAGACTCTGTCGATTGAAATGTCGGTGCATGACTGTCGCATATTGTGGAAAATTATCTCTGGCACCTCCCCTACACTTTTCTCCACTCAGCATCAAAAAGCCAAAGTGGCAACCCAAAGTACGATAATGTTTCTCCAAATGCTCAAAAATCCTGTCCCCAGCTATCTGTTCCAAGAGTTTGCCAATCACCGATGTAACACTCAGTGCTCTGTAATCCCCAGGATTATAGATATTACATTTATTGAATTAGGGAACAAACATTTGCCATACTCCAATCCTGCATTACTACTCCTTTGGCCAGAGAGAGCACAAAAATTATTGTCAATGTTTCTGTGAACTCTTCTCTCACTTCCTGTAGTAACGTGGTGTATATTGGAAGTTTCAACAGCACCTCTTTTTTTTAACATTGCCGTGCTCCTATGACAACGTCACAATAACTGTCCATCTCCTTGGTAACTCTGAAGCAAAGCATTCATTAGGCAACTCACCTATTACCCCATCCTCCAGGCACGTATCCATCTTCACTCCTGAGTAGTCCTACCCTCAACCTATTTATCCTCCTCTCCTTCACCCACGTGTAGAACACATTGGGGCTTTCCTTGATCCTGCTTGCCAAGGAGTTTACAAGTCCCCTTCGACCTCTAAATCCTTTCTTACCTCCTTCCTGGCTCCCTTATAATTATCTAGCACCTTTCTTAAATGTTGCTTCCTAAACCTGAATAATGCTTCAGTTTTCCTCTTACCTAAATGTCCGTTATCCCTTGTGAACCATGGTTCATTTGTATAAACATTATTTCCCTGCCTGTGGGACAGATTTATCCAGAACCCCATGTAAATGTTCCTGAAATAATTTCCAGAGTTCCATTCTGCATTTCCCTCAGAAAATGGTTTCCCAATTTACTTTCCCATGATTCTACGAACACCATTGTAATTATCCGTCCACTAATTCAATACTGTTTCGTATCGCCTCCTACTATCTTTGACCAAGTTCATGATAAAAGTTGGAGTGTTGTGTTCACTATTTCAAAAAGGTCACCCATTGTGACATCTGCCTAATACTAGGTACAGTATGTTTTTTCCTCAAGTTGGCCCATTCACAGACTATGTCAGGAATCCTTCACAACACATTGTGCCACATGATCCCCTTTTGGAATTAGGAGGTGGGAATAAACATCAAGAAAGTTGAGGTCAACAATGATAACAACTCTGTTGCATTTGCTCGTTTTCAAAATCTGTCAAGTTATCTGCTCCTCATTATTCCAGCGGCTTTGTGGAGGCCTATAGAATACTTCCAGAATGATACTGCCCGTACTTTTTCTGACTTTCACCTATACGGGGTCTGTCGATAGGCCCTACATGATGTCCTCTGTTTCTGTAGCTGTGATACCATCCCTGATTAGCAATGACATTTGTCCCCGTTTCATCTCCCTCCATATGCATTCTGAAACATCTAAACCCTGGAGCACTAAACAGCTAATCCTGCCCTTGTAACGGTCAAGTCTGTCTAATTGTGATAACATGTACCATCCATGTACTGAACCATTTTCTAAGTTACTCTCATTCTCAATGCTAATTGTATTGAAGTAAACACACTGCAAACCATCCAACTGACCAAATGATGCCCTGTCCAAAGCCGATCCTTCCACAGTCAATCTGAACATTGCATCTCTCCTTAGATCAGCCGCTCCATCATCTGACCTAACATTTTGGTTCCCATCCCACAACGACTGTGTTTACTCCGACTCCAGCAACTCCAGCAAACGAGGCTGCAGGGACACTAGTTCATCTCAAGCACTTTTAGGCTTCTTCGGTCTCAGTCCAGCTATTTCCTACCTTCTTTGGTACAGAAATGCAATCTCTAAAGAACCAGTGTTTGAGTAAATAAAACTCACCAAACTTTCTCCTCACTGAATCAATGGAAACTCCGAGTCAGATGGGTTCTCTCCAGTTGGTGCTCTCAGTCCTCGGCCCGGTTCATTGGTGCTGTTACCTCATCTTCAGTTGTGGTTTTCTCCCAGTCGTGGGCTTTCCTTCCAATAAATCTTTCAGCCCAGGTCTAACTTTAACCAGAGAGATAATGAAGCATGTTAACAATACAAAGGATAACAAAGCATTAAACTCATTGAAATTTAAATCTTGAACGCATATATAATTATCCGAGTGAAGAAATTTATAACTGTCCCTCACACTTAAAAAAAAACTGACATGGGATACAAAAGAACACACACAAAATCCCGGAGGAACTCATCAGGCCAGGCAACATCTGTACGTCGACTCTGCTCTTTTCCTTAGACGCTGCCTGGCCTGCTGAGTTCCTCCAGCATTTTGTGTGTGTTGCTTGTATTTCCAGCATCTGAAGATCTTCTCTTGTTTGTGATGGGATACAAAGAAGTCATCACTCAGCCATGGTATAAGATGCAAGTAATAATACATAGGAGTAGGATTAGATGATTGGATCATTCTCGTCTGCTCCACAATCGATCATGGAGGATTTTATTTCCCAACACCGTATTCTTGATTCCCTGCTATAATTCTCAACCTATTTAGCAAACCAGAACATGAATATACCCAACGATAGCCTCCACCACCTTCTGTGGTAAAAGATTCCACACATCACCCAACCTTTGACTACAGTAATTTCTCTCATCTCAGTTTTAAAGTGAAGTTTCTTTATTCTGAGGCTGCACTCCCAGATCCCAGACTCTCCGTCTAATCAAGACACAATCTCCATTCTCATGTATCCATGCTTGGTGTAAATAATCACCTCCGCCCTAACTCCTCCCCCCCATTAACCCCCAACCACCATCCCTCTGAACACAGGCCCAGGGCCATCAAATGCTCCTCATGCATAAAGCTCATTATTCCTCACCTTATTCTTGTGAACCTTGTTATCAATAACTGTACTGAACACATTCCAGGATTAGCAGGACAATTGGTACCACTATAACTGACTGGGAAAAGCTCTGGTTTCTCTACTCTTTGACCAACTCTCACAAAATGAGAGCTGCTGCACTGGACCATTTTCAGGAGATTTAAAGTGTTCCAGGGTGAATGTATTAAGGAGAAACTGGAATCACGAGAAACGCTCAGCAGGCAGGGCTGTGGGAAGAGGGACAAAGTTAACGATTCGGTTTCCTAATCTTTCGTTAGAATAGATTCAAACATTATTCAGTTTTTGGTGGACATTCTCGGGTTGTTTTCCTTGGAGCGGCAGGGACTAAGGGGAGATGTGATAGAGGTTTATAAGATCATGAAGGGCACAGATAGGGTAGACAGAATCAGAATCTGGTTTATCATCACCGGCATTTGACGTGAAATTTATTAACTTAGCAGCAGCAGCTCAATGCAATACATAATCTCACAGAGTGAGAGAAAAAAAATAATAAATGAAATAAAACATAATAATAAATAAATAAATCAATTACGTACATTGAATAGATTGTTTAAGAATGTGCAAAGACAGAAATACTATATATTAAAAAAAATGTGAGATAGTGTCCAAAGCTTCAAAGGCCATTTAGGAATTGGATGGCAGAGGGGTAGAAGCTGTTCCTGAGTGTTTGCCTTCAGGCTTCTGCACCTCCTACCTGATGGTAACAGTGAAAAAAGGGCATGCCCTGGCTGCTTGAGGTCTTCAATAATGGACGCCGCCTTTCTGAGACACAGCTCCGTAAATATGTCCTGGGTACTAGTGCCCAAGATGCAGCTGACCAGATTTACAACATTCAGGGATTCTATTTGATAGGTTTCAACCCAGTTTCCCAGTTGCACACAGCACCATTTCACATCAGACTGAACTCATTCCAAGGCAACGTACTAAAAAGCTGCCAATGAAATGAACACTCAATGGATAAAGATAATCTGTGGAAAGATAATATTTCAGGTTTAACACCCTGTGTCAGAATGGCTTTGAACAATTTCTGAGTTGATTTCAGGTCTCCAGCATCTTGAGTGTTTCTTTCATTTCCAGCTGCTCACAGACAGGTGAGAGTGAGTGGGAATTTCCAAACACGGTGAGAATACTGAAGCTGGGGTCAATAACCAACGATGCAAGCACTGAACAGCTCATTCCAGTTACTCACTACCTCTGTGTATTGAGACTACCTCTCAGGTCTCTCCGATCTTTCTGGTCTTTTGTATCTGTGCCCATCGGCTGGGAAACGAATCCAGGTGTATGTGACTGGGCAGCAAAGGTTTACAGACTACGCAAGGAAAAAATAGGCTTGACTGTACCAGTGATGTCCACCTCCATGGCACTCTAAACAATATTTCGAAGAATGCAACAGAAGCCAGCCAGGAAAGTTAACAGCCTCAGAGCTGAGTGGTGTGCACATTAACGCATTGAACCTTCACAGCCATGGCCAACACTTCACACATCCAGGCTGCCGGTCCCACATGCTTCAAATCAACCGCCACCATGCCTGTACCAAAGAACTCTACACATCGAGAACAAAGCGACTACTGCCCGGTGGACCTGACACCAATCAGCATTGAGTGCTTTAAACGGACATCAAAAACCCCTTCCCTCTTTCACTGGGCATTCACCAATATGCTTTCCAACCGAATGGCTCTATGTCAGATGACAAAGCATCCCTCATTCACCTTGGCCTGACACATCTAGAAATCAAAAACTTTTGTGTCAGAATGTTGCTTCTGGATTTCAGTTTGGCATTCAAACTATTGTCCCACTGACCTTGCTGAACAAATTCCTCCTCCTCCGTCTAAACACAGCACTGTGCAACTGGGTGGTGGACTTCCTAACCAACAGACGACAGACAGTCAGGGTTCACATATGGTCCTCCCTTCCCATCATACTCAACTGTGTGACCCTCAGCCTTGTGCTGGGACCACAACTGTACACACTGCTCACACACAATTGCAAATCTAAACTCCCGAGCAAGGCCTACCCGACATCAGGCACACATACACATAACGATGCTGCAAAAATGCCAGTAATATCATTAAGGGCCCCATGCACCTTGGTCATGGATTGTTTGTCACATCCATCGGGGAAGAGGCTACGCAATATCCATGCCAGGATAATCAGCCTCAAAACAATTATTTTACCTCAGCAGTAAGCTTGATCAACACCTGCACTCATTAACCCACCTCTCTACACATCCACTACCACTAGTTTAAAATTTCCTGACCTGAAGGAGTCGAGTAAAGCTAATATCGTTTGGCAGTATTGGAGAGGATCGACGATTATTGACTCTTCATTCAAGAAAGAGTGATCTGCATGAGATAGCCTCTGCTAAAGCAGAAAACGTTGCGCACTGTCTATTCTACAGAGGGAACGGACAGTTCCTTTCAACTGTTTTATTTTCGTCATCGTGAATCCTGAGCGCAAGCAGGTATCGGCTGGGACCAGTAGGAACATCAGCTCCTCAAAGAATGTTTTACTTCAAGAACGCCTCTCCTAGTTGACTGTATAAATCTCTTGGACTTTCAAATTTACCATTCTAAGAACTGTGTTCCAATTTACCTCTTTAAGACTGTGTTCGCATTTACCGCTTTAAGAACTAATACTGAGTTTGGCGGTTTGTTAAATGGCCGCACAGCAGTTTACTTCTGGTTAAGGTTTTCGTTTGTTTATTTTTTTTTATTAATGTCGAGCAGAGTTCAATAAATGTTTGTTTGTTTATAAAACCTGACTGATTTCTATATTTATTGTTGCCGGTCACATGACACAGTCACCATATGTCCAGGCACTCCTGTGCCTAACGCCACCTTATGGACATACAATCATTATTTTTAAGCTATCATACTGTATGTATACTGTTTTTTTTATTATTAATGTGGTCTCTATCGTTTTTCTCTGTCTTGCTTTGGATCCACAGTAACAATTATTTTGTTCTCCTTTACACTTGTGTACTGGAAAGACATTAATCAGTTTTGAATCCTGAACCCTGAACCCTGGGGAAAATACCACGACCAACAACATTATCTATATTCTCTCTTGCTTTTATAAACTTCTACAGTGTCACCCTCATTCTCCTGTGGAATCAGGATATATCTCGGTCAACCTCTCCGTATTACTGGGCCCTCTAGTCCATGCAGCATCCTCAACAATCTCTTCTGTACCCTCTCCAGTTTGATAATCTCTTTCCTACAATAGGGTGAACACAACTGTACTCGGTGTAGTCTCAACAACAATTTATATAACTACAATATAATGTCCATAATCGAGAACTCAATGCCGTGCCTGATGGAGACCAGCATGATTAAACCTTCTTTTCGACCTTCTATACTTGTATGTCCACTTTCAGTGAACTGTATACTTGTACTGCCAGGTTGCTCTGTTCCACAACACCCCGTGCTCTCCCATTCACTATACCAGTCCTACCCTGGTCTGATTGTCCATGTTGCACCATCTCCCATTTCTCAGCCCATCTCCATATCTGACCTAAGGACCTCTTGAAACTGATTGTGACCTGTTGCAATCTGAAGCAGACTCCCGAATATTATGTCATACTTGTTAACCATGCCATGTAAATTCATGTCAAATTAATGGCATGATCAATGAGTTACAGAGGTCTCAATACTGACACACACATTCCACTCGTCACAAGCCCCATTCATTAAATATGTTTTCATCATCAGACTCTGGTCTGACCGTCCTCTGCAATCCCCAGTGAATCCCACATGCCCGAACCTTTCAGATCTGCTGGCATGCAGGATCTTGCTAGAGGCTTCACCTTTACCAAAGTCCACATGGACAACATCACTACCCAACTTCATTTATCCTTATAGTTCTCTTCAAAAATCTCCAGTATACTTGACAGACATGACATCCCACTGAGTGGTGCAGACGGTGATTTCCCCACAACCAGAGTCCAAACGCCCTAACTTCAGCTTCACTACAGACTGAGGAATTCCGATCCCAGCTGTACAGTTACCAACCTGGACTGAAGCTTGTATACTGCAATTTCCATATTCTCCGAGACTCCATCCTAATATCCTAACCCACACACAAACTCCCCTGGTACGCTTTATTTTTTTGTGCAATTACCAATCTGGACTGCAGCCTGTGCATTGCCAGTTCTATATTCTCAGAGACTCCTTCCCAATCTAACTCGCACACAGACACCCCTGGGATGTATTGGTGCCGGCAATTTGCCGCGGTGTTCCTGCCATTTCCGATTCACAAACTAAGGTGAAACTGGAACCCAATGATCCTCTGCCGAGGCCGGGGCTCAGGCAGGTTCACTGTTCAGTAGATTGTGAGAGGATGCAGATACAGAGAGTGGTGAATCTGTGGAATTCTCTGCCACAGGAAACAGTTGAGGCCAGTTCCATTGGCTATATTTAAGAGGGAGTTAGATATGGCCCTTGTGGCGAAAGGGATCAGTGGGTATGGAGGGAAGGCTGGTACAGGGTTCTGAGTTGGATGATCAGCCATGATCGTACTGAATGGCGATGCAAGCACATTTGATCACTACTTTAGTGCTGTGTGGGATCTTACCCAGCACAGTCGGCTGCCATGTTTCCCGCAGTGTAGCAGGAACAAAATGTAAAATTATAAAATAGAAAATGCTGGGAACTAAGTACATCAGGCTACATCTGTGAAAGGAGAAATGGTGAAAGACCCACTTTCAGAAGTGGGACTCTCCAAGATGCTGCAGATCTGCTGAGCGTTTCCAGTGTTTTCTTCTTCTTGCTTTAAATTGCAAACAGCTGTAGTTTTTGTTTTCCCTCTATTTATTGCACAAATATTAACTGATTGCAAATTGTTTGGCACACCCCGAATTGTTCAACAATTTTGTGTAAATGCCACCTTCACCCCCACCAGTTTGTAAGCTCTGAGTACATTCCGACTCTGGTGTAACACATCCCATACAGTCAATGCTCACAGCATCCTTTCCTGCCACTGTCCTTCTCTTGCATTTGCTCCTGAGGCCGCTGTCTCTACGCTGAGAGGCGGTGACCACAGAGATATGAAAATCTGCAACACCCCTAGCAGCTCTGACGGGCTGTTACCCTGGAAACGGAGGAAGTGGCTCACCAAATTTAACCGAAAAAGGAAATAACAAACTCACCACAGATGCCGTGCGTTACATTATGACAAAGATTAACACTGCAGCCATTTTGTAACAGTGAAACTAAAATTATAACGGCTGATTTTACCCTACATCGCGCTGTATTCAGTGACACCTCTTTGAAAACTCAATGTGGTAAAAAAAACACTTCACAATGTAAGAAAAGTTTACAAGAAAGATTGCTGAAATATATTGAGATACATACTGGACAGAGGATGAACAAGTTGATTGATACATATCGTTCAAGTGATGGGATACAGGTTCCCCAGGTGCAACTCAACGGATGAGTTTCGTCCCAGCATCACCACTTGATCCCCTCCTAGGATCAGAGCAACAGGTACTGAGCGCGGCTCATCTCAGGCGGGTCGGTGTAAAAGTCCCAGAACCCGGACCGACCCCGGCAGGTTGCATCCAGGAAGCGCGACGAAGCCGTCAGTTCGGGGAAGTTAACGGGCCTCACTGCCCAATATCAGGCCACGCCCTTCGGGACCGACCTCAGTTCTTACCGATGGGAAATTTTTGGTCTCGTTCCCCACTCGGGACCGGCCTCAATACTCACCAATGGGAGCTTGATTTCTTTGCCCCGCAGACAAGTGAGCCGTCCACAGCTTCCCACCAACGATCCGATTCTACACAGCACGTAAAGAAAACCACCGCCCATCCGGGGGTTGGAGTACTTGCTAAATGATAGCCGCGTCATCAGTGCGTGGGCGGGGCCTAGGAAGCAAAACTCTGCAGATGCTACTGATATGCGTCGAAATAGGAGTGGGAAGCGGGATCACGTGATGTGTGGAGCGACTCCCACCTGAAACGGTGACTCTGCTCCTCGCCCCTCACACGCTGCCCGACCCACCTGCCGCATTTTCCACATTATTCCATATTCACACCAGCTACATTTTTAATATTCCCTCTTCACCTTCCCCGTCCCCATAGCTCCATCCACCGCACCCCCAGGTCTCAGAGTTACGGGTTCAATTTCCATCCCGTTCTGACACACAATTCAGACCCAAACAGGAATCGTGCAGGTTTCATTCAAATCACTTCCATGCTTATAAACACTAATTTATATTCACATTCCACCGGCCTCACAGGACAACAACACTAAAACTTCATGTAAGAAACATCAGGAGGTGGCAATTCAGCCCCTCAAGTAATCAACAAGATGGCGGCTGCTCCCCCATTTCAGCCACATGTTTCTACCTGATCCTTATTTCCTCGATCCCTTCGGTCTTCACACATCTGCTGATCTCTGTTTTATGTGAAGACAATCACTGACTCTTCATCATCCTCCAGGAATCAGGCTGGTGAATCGCTATAACAAATACTCTCCAACCTCTTTGTTAATCCTCTATGGAATTAATTTCCATCTTCTGCAGCCCCGTGTTGCCCCAACCTCTCACCCCCCACCCCCGACACTATTTCCACCTTCCCACCTCCCCCTCACCTGGATCCACCTCTCACTCCCCAGCTCTTGCCCCATCCCCATCCCTCACCTCTTTTCTCTGACTATTTCCCGTCCACTCTCAGTCCAGAGGGAGGGTCTCGGTCCGAAATGTTGACGGTCCATTTCCCTCCACAGATGCTGCCCGACCCACTGAGTTCCTCCGGCAGTTTGTTCTTTGGTCTGTATAACCCATGTTAGTGTGGGGAGCGGGATTTTACACCATATTCCAGATATAATCTCAGTAAAGCCCAAGTAATTATTACGGTAATTAGTTTACTTAAACACGAGGAATTCTGCAAACGCTGTAAATACAAAGCAACACATACAAAATGCGAGAGGAATTTAGCACATCAGGCTAAGAGTATGGAAAAGAGTGAACAGTCGACATTTTGAAAAAAGAGCCTTCTTCATTACTGAGGAGGAAGGGGGAAGATATCTGAATAAAATAGGACGGGGAGGAGAAAGAGACGAGCTAGAAGGTGATAGGTGAAGTCAAGTGATGGGCAGATCAAGAGCTGCAGGAGAATCTGAGACTTCTCAATAGGAGAAAGGGAAATAGGTGACCTAGGGGGAAGTAATAGACTGGTGAGGAGAAATAAAACCATGAAAGTTCAGAGTGGGGAATACAGATGCGTGTGTGTGGGGGGGGGGGTGTTTACGGAAGGAAAATTCAATATTCATACAATCAGGTTGGAGGATACTCAGATGGAATATAAGGTGTTGCTCCTTCACCCGCAGGGTGGTCTCACCTTGGCACAAGAGGAGGCCTTAGATCGAGACATCGGACGAAGAGTCGGAAATCTGGCTCTGACAGAAAAGGAGGGGGGGGCGGAGAGAGAGAGAGAGAGAGAGAGAAGAGGAAAGGGGGCAGAAGTGTCACAGGTAGACCAACTTATACCCAATAACTCTTGCAATAAATTCAATATACCTTTGACCTCCCTCGCTACCTACTGTACCTCAGTCCCTCACCATTTACAATACACTCAGTGTTTCTGTTTCTCCTGCAGAAGTGGGTGATCTCACATTTCCCACATTGGGCTCCAGCTGAGCTGATGTTCCCATTCACATCTCTTGCCTCCGTTACCCCCGAAACATCACAACAAGAGACACAGAACATAGAACAGTACAGCACAGGATCAGACCCTTCGGCCCACAATGCTGTGCTCAACCAATTAAATTGGTGATCAAATGTCCAAATCAAGTCATTGTTTCTGCCTGCACAATGGCCACAATCCTTCTATTTACCTCTCATTCACTTGCCAATCTAAACATCCCTTGCAAGTTCTCAATATATCTGCCTCGACCACCACCCTAGGGACCACATTTGAGCCACACCACTCTCTGTGGAAAAATAAAAACCTGCCTCTCACATCTCCTTTGAAAATACCCCATCCGGCATTAGACATTTCAACACTGGGAGAAAAACATTTTCTCTCTATTCTACCTATGCCTCCAATAATCTTATAAACCTCATTCAAGTATCACCCCTGCCTGCACCAGTCTAGAGAAACAACCCAAGTTTTACACTGGAATGATTTAAATTTCACACGAAATGGACTTGTGTAGAACACTCAATTTAAATTCATTCTCCTACAGCGCAGAGTGTGTCCAACCTCTCATTACAGCTCATGCCTTACAACCAATATCCACCAACCCCACTGGAAACTCTGCTTCATTGCAGAAGGAGGAATATTCAGCTCCATCTGTAGAAGCATAAAGCTGGGCCAAAACCAAAGCCAAAACACTGCCAGTTCCATAATCGCGGATTCCTCATCCCAGGTTTACATCCCAAGCACCAACACTCCCAGAACTCTTTCTAGTCTGTACTATGATGCAGTTACACTCTGTTATTGTTTTCTTTATATCACATCAATTGTCTTTTGTGTTCTATTGATCTGTATGGATGATATGCTAAACGGGATTTTCATTGCACCACGGTACATGAGAATAATATGCAGTTTTCCCATTTGAATTGTGTGGACATAATGGACAGGCTGGCTCAAATTCAAGATAAAACTAGGGCGCAAAGATACTTGACAGTGCTTGTGCAAGTTTCTTACTGATTAATATACAGGTTTAGTTGGTGGGGAAGAAGGCAAATGAGATCTTTGCATTCATTTCAAAAGGACTGTAATATAAAAGAAAGGACGTACTCTTGAGAATTTATAAAATCCTGATGAGGCAACCCTTAGAGTATTCTTAGCAGGTTTGGGCCCCTAACATGAGAAAGAATCTGTAAAAAATGGAGTGGGCTAGACCATAAGACCATAAGACAAAGAAGCAGAAATCGGCCATTCGGCCCGTCGAGTCTTCTCCGCCATTTTATCATGAGCTGATCCATTCTCCCATTTAGTCCCACCCCCTTCCTTCTCACCATAACCTTTGATGCCCTGGCTACTCAGATACCTATCAATCTCTTCCTTAAATACACCCAATGACTTGGCCTCCACTGCTGCCCGTGGCAACAAATTCCATAGATTCACCACCCTCTAACTAAAAAAGTGTCTAAGCATTTCTGTTCTGAATGGGCGCCCTTCAATCCTTAAGTCATGCCCTCCCGTATTAGACGCCCATATCATGGGAAAAAACGTTGCCACATCCACTCTGTCCATGCATTTCAACATTCGAAATGTTTATATGAAGTCTCCCCTCATTCTTCTAAACTCCAAGGAATACAGTCCAAGAGCGGACAAGCGTTCCTTATATGTTAATCCTCTCATTCCCGGAATCATTCTAGTGAATCTTCTCTGTACCCTCTCCAACGTCAGCACATCCTTTCTTAAATAAGGAGACCAAAACTGCCCACAGTACTCCAAGTGAGGTCTCACCAGCGCCTTACAGAGCCTCAACATCACACCCCTGCTCCCATACTCTATTCCTCTAGAAATGAAACAACATTGTATTCGCCTTCTTCACCACCGACTCAGCCTGGAGGTTAACCTTAAGAGTATCCTGTACGAGGACTCCCAAGTCCTGTTGCATCTCAGAACTTTGAATTATTTCCACATTTAAATAATAGTCTGCCCGTTTATTTTTTCTGCCAAAGTGCATAACCATACACTTTCCAACATTGTACTTCATTTGCCACTTCTTTGCCCATTCTTCCAATCTATCCAAGTCTCTCTGCAGACTCTCCGTTTCCTCAGCACTACCGGCCCCTCCACCTATCTTCGTATCATCAGCAAACTTAGCCACAAAGCCATCTATTCCATAATCCAAATCGTTGATGTACAATGTAAAAAGAAGCGGCCCCAACACGGACCCCTATGGAACACCCCTGGTAACCTGCAGCCAACCAGAATAAAATCCCTTTATTCCCACTCTCTGTTTCCTGCCAATCAGCCAACGCTCTATCCATGTATGTAACTTTCCCGTAATTCCATGGGCTCTTACCTTGTTAAGTAGCCTCATGTGTGGCACCTTGTCAAAGGCCTTCTGAAAATCCAAATATACAACATCCACTGTATCTCCCTTGTCTAGGCTACTGGTAACTTCCTCATAAAATTGTAATAGGTTTGTCAGGCAGGATTTTCCTTTAAGGAATCCATGCTGAGTTCTGCCTATCTTGTCATATGCCTCCAGGTACTCTGTAACCTCATCCTTGACAATCGACTCCAACAACTTCCCAACCATCGACGTCAAGCTAACAGGTCTATAATTTCCTTTTTGTTTCCTTGCCCCCTTCTTAAATAGCGAAGTGACATTTGCAACCTTTCAGTCCTCCAGAACCATGCCAGAATCTATCGACTTTTGAAAGATCATCGTTACTGCCTCCGCAATCTCCACAGCTACTTCCTTCAGAACACGCAGGTGTATTCCATCTCGTCTGGAGATTTATCTACCTTTAGCCTATTCAGCTTCCTGAGTAATTGTCTGTCGTAATTGTGACTGCGCACACTTCTCTTCCCTGCCACCCCTGAGTGTCCGGTATACTGCTGATGTCTTCCTCAGTGAAGACTGATGCAAAATACTCGTTCAGTTCCTCCGCCATCTCCTTATCTCCCATTACAATTTCTCCAGCATCATTTTCTGTCGGTCCTATATCTACTCTCACCTCTCTTTTAATCGTTATATAATTGAAAAAGCTTTTAGTATCTTCTTTGATATTATTTGCTAGCTTCCTTTCATAGTTAATCTTTTCCTTCTTAATGACCTTCTTAGTTTCCTTTTGTAAACTTCTAAAAACTTCCCAATCCTCTGTCTTCCCGCTAATTTTCGCTTCCTTGTATGCCCTCTTCTTTGCTTTAACTTTGGCTTTGACTTCTCTTGTCAACCACGGTTGCATCTTTTTTTTCCATTCGAAAATTTCTTCTTTTTTGTAATATACCTGTCTTGCACCTTCCTCACTTCTCGCAGAAATTCCAGCCACTGCGGCTCGGAAGGAGGTTCAGGAAAATGATTCCGGGTCTGATTCAAAAAGAGCGTGTTCCCGTGATATACTATTCTATGTTCTATGGTGTGTTCTATCTTCATCCGACCATACGATATAGCAGCTGAATTTGGCCATTTGGCCCATCGAGCCTGCTCCGCAATTTCATCATGGTGATGCAAATTTCTTCCTGTTCCCAATATTCCATCTTTTCACTATATCCTGTCATACCCTGATCAATCAGGAATCTATCAATCTCTGCCAAAAATATACATAAAGATTTGGTCATGACAGCAGCCTGTGACAAAAAAAAAAACTTCCACAGATTCAACATTCCATGGCAAAATAAATTCCGACTATCCCCGTTCTAACAGGGCGCCTCTCTGTCCTGAGGTTATACCATATGCTCGTAGGCTATTCCTCTAGAGGAACCATCCTCTTTACATCAACTCTATCATGTTTTTTCATCATTCGATAAGTTTCAATAAGGTCACCCTTTATTCTTCTGAATTCTAGTGAATACTGTCTCAGAGCCGTCAAACACGGCTCATATGACCAGCCATTCAATGGTGGAATCATTTTCGCGAACTACCTTTGAACCCTGTACAGATTCAGTACATTGCTTTCGGAGTTAAGAGGCCCAAACCTGCTCACAACACTCCAATTGCGGCCTCATCTCTGCTTTATAAAGTTTCAACTTCACATCCTTTCTTTTATATTCTATTCCTCTTGAGATGAATGCTAACGTTGCATTTGCCTTCCTCACCACAGACTCAACCTGCAAATTAATCATTAGGGAATCCTGCACAAGAACCCCCAAGTACGTTTGCACCTCAGTTTCCTGTGGTATTTAGAAAATAGCTAACTCTTTCATTTCTTCTACCGAAGTGCACGACCATACACTTCTCGACACTGTATTCCACTTTTTTGCCCATTTTCCTAACCTATCCATGTCCCTTTGTAGCCTTTCTAATTTCTCAAAAGCACATGCCCCTCCACCTATGTTCATACTGTCTGTAAGCTTGCAACAAAGCCACGAATTCCATCGCCCAAATCTTTAGCATATGACCTAAAAAGAATCGGTTCCAACACAAACTCCTCTGGAATATCACTAGTCACTGGGAGCAATCCAGGAAAGGTTTCTTTTATTCCCACGCTTTGCCCCATTCCGATGAACCACTGCTTTATCCATGTCAGAATCCATCTTGTAATACCATGGTCTCTTAGGGTGTTAAGCAACCTTATGTGTGGAAGCGTAACAATGACCTTCTGAAAATCCAAATGCACAACATCAACTGTTTCTCCTTTGTCAATCATGCTTGTTATTTCTTCAAAGAACTTCATCAGATTTGTCAGGCAAGATTTTCCCTTGAGGAAATCCAGCCGAATATCTTCCCAACTACTGAGGTCAGACAAACTGGCATATGGGCTCCCTTCTGCCCCATTTCTTTCTTAGAGTGAAGTGACATTTGCAATTTTCCAGTCTTCCAGAACCACTACAGAGGCTAGTGATCCTTGAAAGAACATTATTGATGTCTCATGTTCTATTCAGCCACCACTTTTAGAATTCTGAGGTACACGCCATCTAGTCCAGGTGACGTATCTAATTTCAGTCCTTTCAGTTTCCCAAGAAACCTCTCTTTAGTTATGGTAACATCACACACCTGATGCTCCCTGACGCCTGGAACTTCCAATATGCTGCTAGTATCGTCCTCCCTGAAGACTGGTTAAAAATCCTTATTCAGTTCGTCTGCCATTCCTTGTCCCCATTTACTACATCCCCAGTAACGTTTTGCAGCGTTCTGATATCCAGTCGTGACTCTCTTTTATACTTCATGTATCTGAAGAAACGTTTAGAAACCTTTTTTTAAAATTATTGGTTCGTTTACTTTGGTATTCTGTCTTTTTTTTAACAACTTTTGTTGCATTCTGTTGGTTTTTACAACCTTACCAGCCCTCCAACTTCCCACAAATGGCTGCTCTGCTACCATCCCTGCAAGTGATCATTTCCAATCAATTCTGTCCAATTCCCCTTTTCATGCCTCTGGAATTCCTTGTACACCACTGTAATGCTGGCACTTCTGTAATATCGATGCGTCTGTCTTTAGCATCTCCTTCTTGAGTTTCTATTTGACTCCCACTAGCTGACAGACAGGAGACAGTAAGAGGGACTTTGCAAACACGGATTGAACACTAAACCCCGGGCCCACGTTTACTGCTGCAAACATGGAACAGCCCATTAACTCACAGTCTCTCACTGTGAGGGAAGGAATGGCAACTCATTCTTTTTTTTTACTTCCAAAGGAACTCCAGAACCAAACATCTGAGCACAGAACATAAATACTATCGCATCATCTCACACGCCTGGGAAACTTGAATGACGGGACCCTTATATATATGAGTTAAAATCTGTGTGGTATCCCAGGGCCCGTCCTCACAGGGTCCCAAACCACCCCAAGAGGCTCGCACATCTCTTCCCTGTCTCACACAGGACAGTGTAATCAGAATTCCCCGCAACCCGTGCCTATCTGTCCGAAACGTCTGCTTTATCTGTAGAGGCAGTAAGCTCGGGCGAACCCCAAACACTGGAAGTTCCATATTCCTGGACTCCTCGTCCCAGGATTATGACGAATGGCCCAGCACTCTCAGGAATCTTTTCTGCCGCTAATTTGCTGCAATGTATCAGCTATTCCCAGTTCAAATAAATAAATAAATAAATAACACTCCTACACCAACCCATGACAGAATGTAACCTGAGGAACCGTTGTCTGGACGGGGATCGGGCGGACCCCCGCGCCGTGGTTCGCAAAATGGCTCCTGATACATTTCATAATGTATCCACAGATAAATTGGGCATAGTGTTGATTATTTTGTTGTTGAGTGGGATCTACACCAGGTCGGTTAGGCGCCACGTTTCCCGCAGTGGAACAGAAGCAATATATTTTAATATTCAATGGTAAAAATAGCCTTGGAAACAGAGTACAGAGATTTTTCGTTTTTATTTTATCACAAATATTGACCGATTGCAAGATGTTTCTGAAATTCTAAAAAGATTTGCATAAATACAATCCTAACATTCATTAGTCATCTCTTCAGTCCAGCCCAGGCATAGTATATTCCAGACAGTAAATGCTCACAGCATCCTAGAACCCACACTGGATCCTGAGGCCAATTTCTCTCTGCTGAAGGGCTATGACTACAGAGTGATAAAAATATCCAACACTCCTTGAAGCTCTGGTGGTCCGTTACCCTTGCGACTGAGGAAGAGGCCCACCAGAACTAAACGAAAAAGGAAGTAACTGTCCCAACCTCACATGCTCTGAGTTTCCTTATGACCACCATGAATACTGAACACTCAGCTATTTTGTAGTGGTGAAACTGAAGTTCCACTTGCTGTTTTAACTGTGTTAACCCTGTCGAGGTGTATTCCGTAACTCCATCTCTGCGGAACTTTTAGCAGTGTTGAAGCTGGTGTAAAACAAAACAAATAGTTGAATACGATCAGTTTGCTTCAAATGCCGGTAATCTGTTACTTACAAAAGACAGTGCATTGTGGTGATATTCATGAAGTTTCCGTCTTTGCTTATTTAAGCGATTAAAAATTCTATCAAATTTCTGTATCTTCAAATAACGTAACATAACGGAAAATTACAGTTGACAATATATGCAAGATTCTAACCCTGCTACTGGATTGAATGGTGGAGGAGAAGGTTTGTAGATACAACTGAATGGTGTGTGAGGTTTCGCCCTCAGTTCCAAGACTCCATTCCTAATGAAAACGTCTTCATCCGTCCAAGTTATTGAGACATCAGTGTTTGCTACGTTTCAATGAGTTTCCTCCTCCCATCCCTCCTTTAAGAACGAGCCCCGAGATAGCAAATGCTCCACATACATAAACCTTTTCAATCCAGAAATAATACTTGAGAACTTTGTAAACAACTACTGTGATGAGCATATTTCTATGAATAACAGACGATTTGGTAGCAGTATTATTAATAGAGAAAACCTGTTGTTTCCTTACTGTCTCATTAACTGGACATCACACAATACATTGTGGTGATAACCATTAAGTGTCCTTCTCTGTTCAATTGAGTGTTTAAAAATTCCATCATATTATTGCGTCTGCAAATAACTTATAACTACAATCAACCACTGGAATTGATGTAGGTTTTATTCAGATCCTGCTACTGGACAGATTGATGGCAGGGAAGCTCCCCAGATACAATTGAATGGGTTGAGATTGTGACCTCAGATACAATACTCCCTTCCTGTTAAAAACTTCTTGAACCCATCCACTCCATCCAGACGTCATGATTTCATTGAGGTTCCTGTTCCCAGAGTCACCACCCCACCATTGAGAACAGACCCAGAGACACCAAATTCCCCTCATACTTAAAACCTTTCATTCCAGAATCACTCTTCACATAAGACTGATCATTTTACCCCTAGACTGCAGTAGAGCTTGGTTGATTCCTATTACCCCTAGTTCTGTGTATATGTGTATACTATCATTAATAACCTGTTACATTTATATCCTTGCGGTTAGTGTACTGTATTACTTATTTATTTAATCAAACTTTCTTAGTTCCCAGTAATCACAGACTCCAACGAGTGTTCCATTTCTGCTGGTTGTCTTGTGCCTTAGCAAACCCGCTATTTTTATCCCCCTGATGGGGTATCACCTGTCCATCAAACTTCAAACAGTTCAGGTTCAAAGCAAACGGTCTGTGGCAGATGCCAACATCTGAATTGTGTCTCTTTCTCATTAATATCTCTCTTCTCTCTTATTAGCATTTTGAATGTTTCTCCATTGTCTTTCGTTATCTCTCTCATTAGCATCATCTGTTCTGCAGCAGCGCTTCACACATGACAATTGGAAGCACCCGACCACAGCCTCCAACTAGCCCCTCCGATACAGCCTCCCGAGTGCCTTCGACCTCATCCCGGCTGCCGAAACAAGCAAAGCCGAGGACTCATAGGCCTTCTCCTCCGGAGACTCCGGAACACACAGTAGCAGCGGCAGCGAAGCGGGCATTTCAGAAGTTTCTCCAGATGCTCCTCCGTGCTCTCACGTCTGTCTCCATCAAATCAGAATTGTGTTCGGTACCCTACTTAACAAATACAGATATCATTCACCTGAGAGGCCACGCACGCTGCGTCGAGCCGCCACCTTCTCTCCCCTCCTCAATTATTTAAAGGGAATCTGAGGGGATCCCTCTGATCATCAACACTGTTCATGGTTTTGAATTTAACAGTGTACTGGCTTTTCACATTCGACGTACCGAGCTGCCAAGATGATCGTCACTAATCAAATCTCACTGAGAATACTCAGGTCCTGCTGAATTTATTGCCAAGTGCACAAGTACGGGAAGTTACAGGGACAGAGAAACACTGACTTGCAGTAGCATCACGGGCAAGTACATTCAGATAACGCACAGAAGAAAAATTATACAATTCGCTGCCAGTAGCAATATATAAATATGTTTTACGCCATCCTGCTAACAGAACCAGAACAACAGGGGCTGAGCGGCGGCTCATCTCAGACGGCTCGGTGTGAAGGTCTCACAACTCGGACCGACCCCGGCAGATTCTGTGAAGGAAGCGAGGCGAGGCCGCCAGTTCGGGAAAGTTCATCCTCTCCCCCTTCAGGTTTCACCGATCACCTTGTGTTTCTCTCTCCCTTCCCCCACCCCCACCTTTTATCCTCCTGTCCTGCCGAAAGGTTTCGGCTGGTAACGTCCCAATTCACTCTCACTAGGGAATGAGCAAAGTCGCTTTAACCCTTTTTTCAGCAGGGAAACCAGTAATATCTATACCCTGATATAGGAGACACCATTTACATCTGATGCTATAACAGGATGGTGTTCGGTGCGGTCCCGACTTCCCGGATGAGCGAAAATGGGCTTTCACAATCAGTGTGCTTAACCTGCACAGACAGTTCAGTCTGAGAAGAGGCATAAATTGACATTTTCGGGCACCGAAGGGTGCTAAATAACTCGCACATCACCTGACAACAGATGACGGGCGCGCAAGGTTTCCCAAATGGTCTCATCGTGAGCCCGGGAGCGCGAGGGTAATGAGCTCCGCGAGAGCGCGCGTGTCGGGCAGTGGGCGGGGCGGTGAGCTGAGCTGATGCGCGAGAGCCCCAGGGAGTCTGCACCGGGATTGACAGGGAACGGGGAGCGTGTCTCTCGGTCCGATACCGTGCTGTCCAGCACCCCGAGTTAGTCATAAATCCGACCCCCTAACGCAGCTGGGGCACATAAATAACCCACAAAGCTGGACGTAAGTAATTAATGTTTGTTTTCAGTTCAAATGCATAAATAAAATCCTATCTCCCTTCGCATGCAGTCATTATACCAGTTTACATTAATTAAATTGTCAGAGCTTTTCTGCTCAACCGACCAACACGCATAACTGGACCACACACCCTCGAAACTGCTGCTGCAGATACGGAGATAATTGCTGAACTGATCTAAAAGTTCATTATGCATTCCCCATGTCCATCCCTGTAATACTAAAACCCGCTGTTTGTCAATAATCTCAGCCTTCAACAGAATCAAAGACTTTGCTTCCGCTGGCAATAAACGAGAAGAGTTCAAATAGCTCACAATCGACACAGGAACAATAGATGTATTCGTCTGAAATAAGAAACTCTGAAAACGGAACAGGTGTTTGCTGTACCGCACCCTTGTTTTGAAACAGGAGGCCATTGTTCTAGAGCTGATCTTAATCTTTACTAAAGCTGGGGAAAACTTAAATCATGTAAGCAGGAAACAGTTGGAACACAAAAGGCCCCACAGCCAGAAGGGGCTTAAAAAAAAACAAAAATCTTCTTGATCGCGGATCCAATGCACAGACAACTGGTTGTTTGGAAATAAAGATCGGAAATAAATATCAGAAGCTGAATTATTCCCACCTTAATTACCCAAGAATACTCTGATAGTGTGGATACGGTGTATCGTTTCTTCCAAATAACCCCGCCCACTGCCCCACACGGATCTCTCGTTACCATGGTAACACACACAACACTGGAGGAACTCAGCAGGTCAGGCAGCTCTATGGATGGGTGTAAACAGTCAACGTTACGGACCGAGTCCCTTCATCAGGACTGGAATGGAAAGGGGAAGCGGGCAGTTGATTGACTGATTTGGAAGGTGCGGCTTGTTGTTCTGTGAGACTCGGTGCTCAGGGTCTGCGTGCAGGCAGCTGCCTGTCCCGGCACATTCCTCAGAACAGGGAGCGGCCGTTCCGCTGAAATCAAATCCAAGCCGTTTCGGCAAAACACTGACATTCAAGCTTGAAGAAAGTTTAACCTTTTCTGCTACAGGGAACAGCGATAGAACCAATGACGCGATGTAAAGTACATTAGCTGGGGTCTCGAAGGCCGACTGTACTCTTTTCCATAGACGCTGCCTGGCCTGTAGAGTTCTTCTGGCATTTTGTGTGCGTTGCTCGGATTTCCAGCATTTGCTGATTTTCTCATGTTTGAGAGAGATCGGTGACGGGTCACTGCCCCGTGGGATGTTTCATATATCACTACCGGGGTGAAAGATGCCTTCTGCTCGCACTCAGTTGAAACCAGCCTGGAGAATATTTCTGGTTGACGGAAACGACGTCGTTTCGCTGAATCCATTTGGACAGTAATTGACTTGTTAGCACGAACATGTCAGGACTCCCTTCTCCCACTAAGTTTACTCCCGAAGCGGCCAAAGCCGAGCCTCGCTTTAAACGCTGAATAGTTGTGTAGAATCATAGACAACACTTACCTCTGACGTTGTAACCGGACGGCGTTCAGTGTTGTCCCGGGAAGTCACAGACTGATATCCCGGGTGATCGACAGTGTTCCTGCACCGGTGTTCTCGCCCTGTACGGAGAGTTGAGTCTGAGCTGCTGCTCCCGAGACCACTCGGCTGTGACGTGTCCGTCGCTCATTACAGATGGACAGGGCCGGGTGAGCCGGGGTAGAGCGGGACTGCCGCAGTCCGGGTCACACTGATTCTCACCGGCTCTGGACGGGTTTGACAGCGGGAGGAGGCGGGAGCGGGATCAGTGTAGCAATCCTGAAGAGGAAAACAAACCGGCTGCGTTAACCTTTCTGTCCGGATTTCCGTGTCGATCTCTCTTTTTTTCTTTCATCGCAACCAGTGGGGCGGAGTTTCTCTGTTTAACTCAGCGAGTCCTAGGCTGCGGATTTGATCCAGCCCGGGTTCTGGGAGGGTCTGATCTCCGCCCCGTGTGTAAACGGGACTGCCCGGCGTAGGTAGAGTTTCAGCTCAAACGTCCCTCATCAGTTCAGGTACAGGGAGCTGTCTTTCTGCTGAAACTAAACCAAACAAGTTCGACTCGAAAAATACTGGGAAAGGTTATTGTATTTCCATCCGGACAACTATTGTCACAAGAAACCCCTCGCCCACGGTTAACAACGGGTTTCATTTCACAAGCAGTGATTGTTGATCCACACCCCGCCAGAAATGTTTCTGGAATTTGTTTCTCTTTAAAGGCATTTATTCCAAATAGCCAGAAGTTTTACCGAGGGACGGAGTGACGCACTCACTGAAAACTCACATATGTTGAAATGGCCGACAGGAAGGGAATGATGCTCTGATTGAAAATGAGCACGGGGGGAGCGGGGAGTTGTGTGCTGATTAAACAGGAAGCCTGACTCCCCTCTGTCTCCTGACCTAACCCTCACTCTCCCCATACCTCTACCCATCTACCCTATCTATACTCTCATGATTTTGCAGAACTTCGTCAAATCTCCCCCAAATCTTCTGCGTTCCAAGCAACAAAGTCATGACCTATTCAATCTTCCCTTATAACTCAGGCCCACCAATCACGGCAACAACATCTTTGTAAATTTTCGTTGTACTATGTCAACCTTAGTTACATCTTTCCTATAGGTAGGTGACGTAAACTGCACTCAATACTCCAAATTAGTCCTCATGACCATCTTAAATCATCCAATCTCATGTACTGAATACTTTAATTTATGAAGACCAGTGTGCCAAATATTCCTTTACTACCTTATCCAGCTGTGCAGTCACTTTCAATGAATTGTGGACCTGCATTCCCGGTAGCCTTTGTTCTACGGCACTCCTCAGTTCCCTACCGTACACTGTGTAAGAGCTTCTCTGGTTGATCCTACCGGTGCAACAGCTCGCAGGCCTGCGTTCAATTCCATCTGCCATTATCAGCCCATTTCCCACCTGATGCAGATCCCGCTGCAAACTCTGATAGTCTTCCTCGCTTCAAATACACCCCAAACCATGGCGTCATCCGCAAACTTGCTGATCCGTTTCATCTGATTATCATCGAGATCATTGATATAGAATCATGACAACAACGGATGTCAGCACCGATCCCTGCGGAATTCCACCAGTCACAGGTTTCCAGTCAGAGAGGTTACTATCTGCTACCACCATTTGCCTTCTCCTCCATGCCAATGTCTTCTCCCATTTACTACCTCACCCTGAACACCAAGAGAATTAACTTTATTGGCCAACATCCTACGCGGGACCTTGTCAAATGCCTAGCTAAACTCCATGTGAACAATATCTATTGCCCTGCCTTCATCAACTTTCCTGGTAACGTTCCTTGAACCTCAATAAGATTGTCTAGAACATACAAAGTCATGTTGGATATCCCTAATCAGTCTTGTTTATTTAAATACTCGTATATCCGGCCCTTCCAATATCTTCACATGACTGACATCAGGTGCACTGGCCTATAATTTCCTGGATTAATTCTGGAGCCTTTTTTAAACAGCGGATCAAAATTAGCCATCCTCCAATCCTCTGATACCTCCCCTGTCTTTGAGAATAATATAAACATATCGGCTACTTCCCTACAATTTCCGCACTTTCCTCCATCGGGGTCCGAGGGATCAACCTGTCAGTCGCTGGGGATTGATACATTCGAATTTGCCCAATATACCAAACATCCATGGCCTCACTTCTCCTTTGCCTCATTTCTATAGACTATTTTCCCGAGTGAACACAGAAGCAAAAATCCACTTAAGAAATCCTATACCTTCTTAGTTTCCATGCGTACATGACCATTCTGATAATCCAGACGATCAATTGTGCCCCCTGCAATCATTTTGCTTTTAAGATATCTGTATAATCCCTCGCCTTGTCAGCAAGGACAACCTTGTGCCACCCTATAGCCTTCCTGGTTTTGTTCCTCAATGTTATCTTGATTTTCCTCGACTCCATAAGTGCCTCATTTTTTCCTCCCTGCCTACACCTGTTATGCACCTTTTTAAAAAATCTATACCGGGGCCTCAATATCTCTTGAAAAACAGGTATATTTACCTTTTATTTGTACAAACACATAAATACCTTGAAGTCTACAAATTGTATCTTTCAAGGTCTCCCACTTACCAAGTACACATTTGCCAGAATATAGCCAACCCACACAAGTCAGATCCTTTCTGATACCATCAAAATTGGTCTTTCTCCAATTTAGAATCTCAACCCATGGATCAGATCTATCGTTGTCCACACTTCCGTTGAATCTGATGACATTGTGATCACCGATGCAAAGAGTTTCCCAACACAGACTTCTGTTACGTGTGTCCTGTCCCAGTCCCTAATGGGAGATCAAGTATCACACTTGTGTCTTTGGGACTTCAATGTGCTGATTGACGAAACTTTCCTGAAGACATTTGTCAAATACATGAGTACGTCTACTCAATCATGAGAGTTCCCGTCCGTATGTGGAAGGTTAAAATCAAGTTATAACGAATTATGTTTCTTCCAATATTCTCTGAAGTCTACTAATTTGTTCCACTAAAATCCGCAGACTCTTACGTGCTCTGTAAGACAGACCCATTAACACGGTCAACAATTTTTATTTCTCCGATCTACCCATAAAACCTCACGAGATGAGTTCTCTCATCTGTCTTTATTGCACACTGTCGTGACATTTACCCTGCGTACTGAAACCACCCGCTGCCCCTGTAACCCTTCACACTCTGTCGTGTATAAAACAATAGAACCACAGAGCAGGAGAAAATCTGCAGATGCTGGAAATTCAAGCAACACACACAAAATGCTGATGGAACGCAACAGGCCAGGCAGCATCAATAGGAAGACATACAGTCGACGTTTCGGGCCGAGACCCTTCGTCAGGTCTAATCAGAATCACCGAATACCGAGCTGCCAGTCTCAATAATGGTGACAATATCATAATTCCATGTGTTGATCCATGATCTGAGCTCATCTGCCTTTCCTTCAATCCTTGTTGCATTGAAATATACGCAGCTCAGAACATTAAACATTAATCACAACATGGTTAACCTTCGATTCCTGACTTTGTTTGAGGTCTTAACAACATCTGTTTGAGAAGCCTGCATAGGTACGTGGATAGGAGGGAATGGAGGGCAGGTCAATGGGTCTCGATGGATTAACAGTTCGACATGGAGACCTGGAAATGTGCACAGATAACCCCCGGTGTGGGAAGGGAGAATAGGAATCATTCGCAGTAAAGCAGCTGGTTGCGAAAAAATCTCCATGTGGGATTGGAGATCCGGAAACGTGCGTGGTAAACACCCCCGCTGTGGAATACCAAGACCGGGAACCACAATCTCACCGTAGATTTGTTCAGTGACTTCTGATCAGCTATGATCAACATCGTTACCACTGTGGATGAATAAATATTTAATCCAATACTTCTGGCCTCCCTCACTCGTCCTTGCCTCCTCACCATCGCTCTTCACCCTGTTCTCTTCTCCATGTCTCTCCCTCACCCCTCAACACTCGCCCCACTCTACTCACCACCCAACAACCTTGCCGTCCTTTCTCATCATCCCCCCTAGTGCTCACCCTCATACCCCTCCGCACCCCACACCTTCACTCCTTCTGCCCCAATCCAGTCTCCCTCATTGCTCTGTTATTGATGTCATTCTCACTCGCCCGTCTTTCCTCGCCGCCCAACTCGGTCACAAATCCTCCTCAATGTACAGCCTACCACCCCTCCCTACTCACTGCTGATATCACTCACCCCTCCCTCCTTGCCAACCTAGTCACACCCCTCCTTACTTGCTGCCCCTCTCGCTCACCCATTCCTCCTTTGATTTCGCACTCACTCACCCTCCCTTGGACACCACTTATTCCACCTTCCCCTCCTATTCTCCTTAACCCTATCTCCTACTCCCTGTCACTCCCTCACTCTCCCCACCATTTACTCCTTCCGCACTCTAACTCCTCTCTCTCTGCTTCTTTCCTTCATCCTCTCTCCTATTCCACTCCCCTCTCTCTACGCCTCCCATTACCTTCTCACCATCCATCCATCCCTCTCACTCCCTTTCTCTCAGTCACTCTCCCCACGCTTTACCCCCTTTGTTCCTCCCTCTCTCTGGCCCTTCTTTTCCTCTCTGTCCCTCTCTCCAATCTCGGTCCCCCTTTTTCCTCCTTCTAGACCTCTCTGACCCTGCTTCCCTTCTCCCAACCTCACACCCCCTCATTCTCTGTCTCCCACTTCTTTCCCCCCTACGTCTCACTCTCTCACTCCCCTCTCTCTCGCTCTCTACCCTCACTGCCCATCTCTCACTCCCCCTCTCTCTCCACTCACTCTCTACAGCCCCCACACAAATTTATCTTCCCTCTGTTCACCTTCCACACACTCATCCTACCCTTCCCCTTACCCTCACAGTCTCCCCCTTGCACTCACTCTTACATCAACAGCACTTAAATGTTTAGTGGGATCTGTGACTGCAAAGGCTGCAGGTTCCATACACATGGTAACGTCCCTTAATTTAAAGAATGTCTCAGTTCGGAATGGCACGGACTGGTTTATTGCTCCATTTCTCTGTCCTTTCTTTCCCTCTCCGACCCTCTCCCCCTCTCTGTCCCTCTCTCCCCTCTTTCTAGACCTCTCACCCTGCTTTCCTTCTCCCCACCGCACTCCCCGTCTTTGCACCTCTCCCCTTTGTTCCCTCCCCACGTCTCACTCTGTTATCCCACCTCTCTCTTGCCCTCCCCCTTCATTCCCCATCTCTCACTCCTACTCTCTCTACTTAGAAAACATAGAAAATAGGCGCAGGAGTAGGCCATTCGGCCCTTCGAGCCTGCACCGCCATTTATTAAGATCATGGCTGATCATCCAACTCAGAACCCTGCACCAGCCTTCCCTCCATACCCCCTGATCCCCGTAGCCACAAGGGCCATATCTAACTCCCTCTTAAATATAGCCAATGAACTGGCCTCAACTGTTTCCTGTGGCAGAGAATTCCACAGATTCACCACTCTCTGTGTGAAGAGGTTTTTCCTAATCTCAGTCCTGGAGGACTTCGCCTTTATCCTCAAACTGTGACTCCTCGTTCTGGACTTCCCCAACATCGGGAACAATCTTCCTGCATCTAGCCTGTCCAATCCCTTTAGGATTTTATACGTTTCAATCAGAACCCCACTCAATCTTCTAAATTCCAACGAGTACAAGCCTAGTCGATCCAGTCTTTCATCATATGAAAGTCCTGCCATCCCAGGAATCAATCTGGTGAACCTTCTTTGTACTCCCTCTATGGCAAGGATACCTTTCCTCACATTAGGGGACCAAAACTGCACAAAATACTCCAGGTGTGGTCTCACCAAGGCCTTGTACAACTGCAGTAGTACCTCGCTGCTCCTGTACTCGAATCTTCTTGTTATCCAAGTCACCCTGCATCCTCTTAGCATCCTCCTCACAGCTAACACTGCCGCCCAGCTTCGTGTCATCGGCAAACTTGGAGATGCTGCATTTAATTCCCTCATTCAAGTCATTAATATATATTGTAAACAACTGAGGTCCCAGCACTGAGCCTTGCGGTACCCCACTAGTCACTGCCTGCCATTCTGAAAAGGTCCCGTTTATTCCCACTCTTTGCTTCCTGTCTGCTAACCAATTCTCTATCCACATCAATACCTTACCCCCAATACCGTGTGCTTTAAGTTTGCACACTAATCTCATGTGTGGGACTTTGTCAAAAGCCTTTTGAAAATCCAAATATACCACATCCACTGGTTCTCCCCTATCCACTGTACTAGTTACATCCTCAAAAAATTCTATGAGATTCGATAGACATGATTTTCCTTTCAAAAATCCATGCTGAATTTGTCCGATGATTTCACCGCTCTCCAAATGTGCTGTTATCACATCCTTGATAACTGACTCCAGCAGTTTCCCCACCACCGACGTTAGGCTAACCGGTCTATAATTCCCCGGTTTCTCTCTCCCTCCTTTTTAAAAAAGTGGGGTTACATTAGCCACCCTCCAATCCTCAGGAACTAGTCCAGAATCTAACGACTTTTGAAAAGTTATCACTAATGCATCCACTATTTCTTGGGCTACTTCCTTAAGCACCCTGGGATGCAGACCATCTGGCCCTGGGGATTTATCTGCCTTCAATCCCTTCAATTTACCTAACACCACTTCCCTACTAACATGTATTTCGCTCAGTTCCTCCACCTCACTGGACCCTCTGTCCCCTACTATTTCTAAAAGATTATTTATGTCCTCCTTAGTGAGGACAGAACCAAAGTAATTATTCAATTGGTCTGCCATGTTCTTGCTCCCCAGAATCAATTCACCGTTTCTGTCTATAGGGGACCTACATTTGTCTTTACTTTTCCTTTTTACATATGTATAAAAGCTTTTACAGTCAGTTTTTATGTTCCCTGCCAGTTTTCTCTCATAATTTTTTCCCCTTCCTAATTAAGCCCTTTGTCCTCCTCTGTTGAACTCTGAATTTCTCCCAGTCCTCAGGTGAGCCACTTTTTCTGGCTAATTTGTATGCTTCTTCTTTGGAATTGATACTATCCCTAATTTCTCTTGTCAGCCACGGGTGCACTACCTGCCTTGATTTATTCTTCCCCCACATAATTTCAGCTTCCCCCTCTCCAGTTTCCAACTTCCACACACTCACCCTGCCCTTCGTCTTTTTGTAAAATTTGTAAAATTTTGTAAACTCACAGAAAACAGGGCAGCAAATTTAACTGGTAACGTTACACGTTCGAGACCCTAATTCATGTTCTTTATTTCACATTAAAGGATCTATCATTATACACTTCAGCAGAAATGGTTACATACAATATTAAAGTGACTTTATTCACACTCCATTGAGAGTGATTGGTCAAACCGGTTACATTTGATTTCAACAGTTCTGAAGAAAGTGTGTGTGGCAGTTTGCAATGACGTCAAAACGCTGTTGGACTATTCTTGGGGAATCATTCAACTTTTGCCATTTATCAAAAGTTCCTGTTAAAAGAAAGGACGGGGATGAAAAGAGAGGAGAACATTAGATGGCCAGGGAGGTGATAAATTTGGTCAAGAAGGAAAATGAAATGTACATAATGCTTCAGATGTTAGGGTCAAACAAAACAGACGAGGAGTATAAAGACACCAGAACATAACTGAAAAAGGGAATTACGAAAGAGAAGAGGGGGTCATGAAAAATTCTTGGTAAGTTCGATTAAGGTGAATCCTAAGGCATTCTATACATTCATCAAGATCAGGAGGATAACTAGGGAGAGAACCCTAATGCATTCTCTTCCGTAACCAGCTCGAATCACATCAGGCAGGCACCAACCGCATCATTCACAAAGCTACATGTTATATTATATCAAAGAACACCTCACAAATAACTTCTTTGGAAAGGATCTCCAGTTTAGCAGATGACCTGAGGCATCGTTGTGTCGATTTTAAAACACAGAGCAAAGCAACTTTATCTCACAAAATGGAGGATGTAAAACAGTTCCACAAAATGGCAGCCTCCATCTCCAAGCACGTGGCAGGAGCAAAGACAATTCACCTGTCTGCTTCCACTGTCCTTGACCCATTCGAGTTCGACATTTTCTTCCAGATTTTAAATCCGCCATGGCCAGCAAACTGACAAGAATGAGTTGAATTGTTCAACTTCCAGGTTAAATGGTTAAAATAATATGGTCCAATCATCACCGTCATTCTGCATTTATTAAAAAAAAATTACAGCACAGCAACGTGTGCCAACATCTCTTCAGACCCAGAGTCAACTGTTGAGATATTAGTCAAATTAACTTTATACAGACAGGCTGTAATAGGGACAGCAGTAGATAGTCCAGATACACATAACTCATGACCTGGCCAAACGGTTCTCGCCCCGGATAACCACGCTCTTGCGATACTGAATCCGATCACTGTTGCCCCATTCTACGCCCCATCCTGCGACACTGATGACATTACAAGTGTCCAAGATCGAGCCCCACCCGGTTCTCTGATTGCCATTACTGGTGTTCCATTCTACATCCCAACCTGGGACAGTGATGGCATTACTAGTGTACCTTACTGAGACTAATCCTGGGGCACTAATGACATCGTGGGGAAATGTTTTTTTTTCCATCGATTTTGGGAGAGAGAGGATGTGGTGGGTGCAGTCGTCGCACGGAGTTAAAAGGGATTTCAGCCACCCCAGAACAACAGGATTTGTGTTCTTTGAATGTTTCGGAGATGCGGTCATTTTTGCTGCAGTTGGAAGTTTGCACATCCCTTAAAAGGGTAACAATCATACCAGTGCCCAAGAAAAGCAGCATGACCTGCATTAAGGACTATCATCCATTGTACTCACACTACTCTGAGAGGTTTGCGATGGCTACAATTAGCTCTTCTCTCAGCAAGGACCTGGGCCCACTGTCATTTGACTGTATCCACAATAGGCCACAATGCGATTTCATCAGCTCATCATGCGGCTTTGGATTACTTTGACAATACGAATACTTATATCAGAATGCTGTTTCTCGACCAGCGGTCAGCCTGTAATGCAATTATTCCTACAGATCTGATCAAAAGGCTCAAACCGCTGGGCCTTTCTACCTCCCTCTGCAACTGGATCCTCGACTTCCTCACCGGGCAACCACAATGTGTGCCGATCTCCACCTCGCTGTCAATCGATACAGAGGGAGCTGTGTACAGGCCACCTAACGGTAGTAGTGAGGTTGGGGATGGCATCAAACAGGAAATTAGAAATGCGTGCAATAAAGGAGCAGCTGTTATAATGGGTGACTTCAGTCTACGTATAGATTGGGTGAACCACATTGGTAAGGGTACTGAGGAAGAGGATTTCTTGGAATGTATGCGGCATAGTCTTCTGAACCAACATGTCGAGGAACCAACTAGAGAGCAGGCCATTCTGGACTGGATATTGGGCAATGAGGAAGGGTTAGTTAGCAATCTTGTCGTGCGATGCCCTTTGGGTAAGAGTGACTATAATATGGTGGAATTCTTCATTGAGATGGAGAGTGGCATAGTTAATTCAGAAACAAAGGTTCTGAACTTAAAGAAGGGTAACTTTGAAGGTATGAGACGTGAATTAGCTAAGACAGACTGGCAAGTGATACTTAAAGGGTTGACGGTGGATATGCAATGGCAAACATTTAAAGATCGCATGGATGAACTGCAACAATTGTTCAGCCCAGTCTGGAAAAAGAATAAATCAAGGAAGGTAGTGCACCCGTGGCTGACAAGGGAAATTAAGGTTAGTATCAATTCCAAAGAAGAAACATACAAATTAGCCAGAGAAAGTGGCTCACCTGAGGACTGGGAGAAATTCAGAGTCCAGCAGAGGAGGACAAAGGGCTTAATTAGGAAAGGGAAAAAAAGATTATGAGAGAAAGCTGGCAGGGAACATAAAAACTGACTGTAAAAGCTTTTATAGATATGTGAAACGAAAAAGATTGGTTTTAAGACAAATGTAGGTCCCTTACAGTCAGAAACAGGTGAATTGATCATGGGGAATAAAGACATGGCAGACAAATTAAGTTTAGCACACGTGGGAGTGGGGTGGGACTGCACCCGGTCATGATATGAGGCGTTCTGATCCCACTCAGGAGCGCAAGGCACACAGAGAGGGACTGAATGTTCGCGGTGCTGACTCCCCGGCAGGAGTAGCGGCTTGGGAAAGCAACGTGACAGGAGGAGCGGGGTTAAGGTGTTACTGGGGGAGAGATACAGTGAATACAGATGGACGAACAGAAGGTTAGAAAAATCCTTGAGCCAAGTCACACATTTCCCATTCTTCCAGGTCACGGGATTAATCATCTAATCCCGCACTAGTCTAGTATTAAAGCCCATGTCGCGATTGTCGAAAAAGTGGGACCACAGCATCACCACAAATCCTATTTACAAATGTACTGTGTTTCCAATGTTACCTAATGTCATGACCGGGCTACAGATAACCGGAGGCCCCATTTAGCGGAGCCTGATCCCGCGTCCAACAGCATGGAGCCACTCACAATGTTTCTTTTGAATCCGTATTTGTTGCACAAAAGGAGCGAACCCAAAATAACCTTTTCCCGCATAGGTTTATAGCATACACTCTAAAACAACATTGTGACAAATTGCGACAGCCTTGGCAATTGGCTTGCCGGTCAGTATGCAGCTGCAAATCTTCAAAAGCTACTTACCTTGACTCAACCGACAGATCTTATTTTGGGGTCTATGACAACTACAAAATGCTGGATGAAATCATAGGTCAGGCAGCATCTAGGGAGAGGAATAGACAGACAACGTTTCGGGTCGAGGAATTTCTCTCCATAGATGTTTCCAGGCCTGGGGACTTCCTCCAGCATTTCAATAGACAATAGACAATAGGTGCAGGAGCAGGCCATTCGGCCTTTCGAGCCAGCACCGCTATTCACTCTGATCATGGCTGATCATCCACAAGCAGTACCCTGTTCCTGCTTTCTCGCCATATCCATTGACTCCGCTATCTTTAAGACCTCTATCTAACACTTTCTTGAAAGAATCCAGAGAATTGGCCTCCACTGCCTTCTGAGGCAGAGCATTCGACACATCCACAACCCTCTGTGTAAAGAAGTGCTTCCTCAGCTCCGTTCTAAATGGTCTACCGCTTATTTTTAAACTGTGGCCTCTGGTTCTGGACTCCCCCAACATCGGGAACATGTGTCCTGCCTCTAGCGTGTCCAATCCCTTAATAATCTTATATGTTTCAATCAGATCCCCTCTCATCCTTCTAAATTCCAGTGTATACAAGTCCAGTCCCTCCAATCTTTCAATATATGACATTCCCGCCGTCCCTGGAATTAACCCAGCGAATCTACGCCGCACTGCCTCCATAGCAAGAATGTCCTTCCTCAAATTTGGAGACTAAAACTGCATATTATACTCCAGGTGGGGTCTCACCAGGGCCCTGTACAACTGCAGAAGGACCTCTTTGCTCCTATACTCAACTCCCCTTGTTATGAAGGCCAATATGCCATTAGCTTTCTTCACTGCCTGCTGTACCTGTATGCTTACTTTTCGGGTGCGAATCTCTTTTTTTCCGCATCCGCAGAATCTCTGGTGTTTACTCTCCCCGCAGCCTCCTTTTCCCTGCTATTAAGTATTTAAAATCACACTTATTCTGCATTACTACTACCTCTATATCTCGATTAAAGAACATTCGGAATCCTTAGTTAACACCTACACCGAGTTTTCCCCTTTGAGCTGCTGTCCTTTCACAGCACCGTGTAATAACGAGCATCTAGACCCGGTCATCTTACAGTCACATCTCCTAGCGCTACTAGGCCGGCCTCAGATGTGATGCTTTCGGAGTAGTAAAGAAAACAATATTATGGGTTTCTTAGGGATGCCAGAAGGGCTTAGACAATGGATATCACTTACCTGAATTTTCAGAAGGCGTTTGATAAGGTGCCACACCTGAGGCAGGTTAACAAGATAACATCTGATGGCGTTACAGACATGATACTGGCATGGAGACTGGAATGCCTGACAGGCAAGAGACAACATGAGGGAATAAAAGGGGCCTTTTCTGGTTGGCTGCCGGTGATTAGTGGTGGTTCTCAGGGGTCAGTATTGGGACAGCTACTTTTCACATTGTTTGTCAATGATTTAAATAATAGAATTGATGGCTTTGTGGCAAAGTTCGTGGATGATACGAATATAGCTGGAGGGGGTATGTGGGGCTGAGGAAGCAATGCGATTGCAACAGGATTTAGGCAAATTGGAAGAATGGGCAAAAAATTGGCAGATGGATTAATTGTTGGGAAATGTATGGTAATGCTTTTTGGTAAAAAGAGCAATAGTGCAGACTATTATCTAAATGGGGAGAAGTTTCAAACATCGGAGATGCAGAGGGACTTAGAAGTCCTCGTGCAAGACTCCCAGAAGGTTAATTTACGGGTTGCGTCTTTGGGAAAAGGCAAATGTAATGTTGGCATTTATTTGAAGTGGAATAGAGTATAAAAGCAAGGAGATTATGCTGAACCTTTATAAGACACTGGTTAGGCCGCGCTCGGAGTATAGCTAACAGTTTTGGACTCCATTTTTCAGAATGGATGTGTTGTCATTGGAAAGTCCAGAGGAAGTTCACGAGCAAGATTCCGGGAATGAAGGGGTTAACATATGAGAAGCGTATGGCAGCTTTGAGCCTGTACTCAGTGGAATTTAGAAGAATGTGTGTGGATCTGATTTAAACCTACTGAATGTTGAAAGGACTAGACAAGATGGACGTAGAGGGGATGTTATCGATGGTGACGGTATCCTGAACTGGAGGGCAGAGCCTCAAAATTGAGGGGCGACCATTTAGAACAGAGGTAAGGAAGATTGTTTGTTTATCCAGAGAGGAATGAATCTGTGGAATACTCTGCCACAGACTGCGGTGGAAGCCAAGCCCAGGCGTATATTTAAGGTGGAAGTTGATAGTTTCCTGATCGGTCAGGGCATTAAAGGATATGGCGAGAGGGCAGGTGTATGGGATTGAGTGGGATCCGGGATTAACCATGATAGAACGGTGGAGCAGACTCGATGGGCTGAATGGCCTAATGCTGCTCCTCTGTCTTATGGTCTGAGGTTCAGGGACTTGGAAATTCTGGATGTGGTGATAAATCGGCTTCGCCATCGGCTGTGCGGGAGAAACCAGCAAATGCTGAAAGATGGTTTAACCCTCTGACTGGTGACCAGTGGGTGCTGGGATATCCCAGGGATCGGCGCTGGGTCCATTGTTGTTTATCACCTATGTCAGCGGCCTGGATGATGTAATTTTAGATTAGATTCTTTTTAGATTTTCCTGTTCTCCTCCCTTCCAAACATTACGGCAATGTTTGGCTTTGGTTCAGCGACAGGTAATTTACATGTGTTATGCTCCGTTCGCATTAAATTGATTTACGGTAACTGTCGTCAGAGCTTCTCTTGTGAACATGCCAAGCAGAATTGACTATCCAGCCCATCGAGCTTTCTGTCCCACACCGTGCAATCATGGTTTTCGCTTTGCAATACCACGTGCTGCTTTCTGAAACTGTTTCCCCATCCCCACCCCCACCCCCAGTTGTTTGCAATGTATCGAAGCCTTAAGCAAAATCAAGGTCTTTGCTGCTACATGACGTTGAGGAGATCAGCTCGAAACACCCACAATAAACACAGTCAGAAAGAGGAAAGAACATGCATTCATCTGAAATGACAAGTTTGGATACAGAACCCGTGTTGGCTAAACAGCTTTTCGCACACTGGCTTTGAAATCGTAACCCCTGGTTCGAGAACTGCTTTTATCTCTGACATAAATTGTGGAAGCTCTCACACGTGCAGACGGAAAACTACAGGATCACCAACACCACCACCGCCCGAGGAGGGTTACAATAGAAATGGTGACTTCTTGATCACTGATCCAAAACACAGATAACGTGCTGATTGGAAATAAAGATCCGAAATAAATATCAGAAGCTGAATTAGTCTCACCTCAATTCACCAAGAATGTTCTGTCTCCGTGTCGATATATTTTCGAGTGGTTTTCTGCTAACTTCATTCCAACCAGTCCAGCGACAGATATTTATTATCTATGGGGCAGGGCCCGGTGTCGCTGTTCTGTGAGACTCACAGCGCGATTTTCTGTGTGCAAGCGGCTGCCTGTCCACAGGGCGGATTCCAAACAAACCAGTTCAACTCCACTGCAGCTGTGCACATAGCAGGCTTAATGTTGTATTTAATTATTTCTGTTACAGAAAAATAACAATAAACACCCGTTGATATAGAAAAGAAAGTTCCCCAGTGTCTGCAATCTGAATGATTACTTGTTACGATTGCGACCAGACTTTGTGAGATTCCAGCATTAAATTTTACCACAAACTGCCATCATTTGTAGTTTCCATATCATACTTTGCGGTTTAATTGAATAAATTGCTCTGTGGCATTCTCCACCGTCACGTCCCGAACAGTAAAACAGTAAAATCTCACGGTCGCCCTGTTATTCTGGGTAGTTAGTTTTAACTGTGTGTGCGTGTATCTGTGTCTCTGTGTGAGAGAGAGAGAGAAATCGGAGAAGGGACCCGGCCCTGCCCCGCGGTACATTTTGGATATTATTATCGTGAACAAGCTTCAACTGTACTACCTCAGTAGAAACCGCCCTAAAAAATGTGTATGACTGAAGGTAACAATGTCGTTTCTTTTAATGCATTTGGTCAATAATTACTTCGTTGAACGTGTCAGAGCTGTCTTCGCCCCTTGTATTCCCTCCCGATCCCGGCAAAAGACCAGCCCCGCTGTAAACGCACACTGATTTGCAGAATCGGAGACAACATTTACCTCTGATGTTGATACCGGACGGTGTTCAGTGCGGTCCCGGATGACAAATGTGCCGACCGTGCACCGATAATTCAGTCTGTGCTGCCGCTCCCAACCCTATTCGGTTATAGAGTGTCAGTCGCTGATTACAGAGAGACAGGTCCGGATGAGCCGGGGTTAATGAGGCAGTCGGCGGTTCTGGTCCCACACCTCCTCACCGGCCTGGTACAGGTCGGTCAGCGGGGTAGAGGGGACTAGCACGAACGCAGAAAACACAGGCAGAATTACAGAAGCTGTGTGAACCTTCCCCCGCGTTCGCAGGTAGTTTCTGTCTGGATTTCCGGGTCGATCTCAGTTTTCCTCCTTATTCCGGTGACGCAACCAGCGGGGCGGAGCTTCTCCGTTTTATTCAGCCAATCCCAGGCTGTAAATTTGATCCAGCCGGGTTGAGGCTCCACCCCGCGTGTGAACGGGGTTCTCCGGCGCAGGACGAGTTTCAACACAAACACTCCACGCCCGTCACAGCTATTTCGGGGAACCGTTCTTTAAGGCGTTTCAGAGCGGGGAGGATTAATGAAGAAGGAGTGGTGTTACCAGTCAGAGAAAATGTCACGGCAGAGCTCCGTCAGGAGAAATTGTAGAACCCGACTAGTGAGGAGTTCTGTGTGGAAATGAGAAATAAGTAAGCTGTGGCCACGTTAAAGAGGCTATATTAAAGACAACCCAACAGTCCTGGGGATTTAGAGGAATTGTAAGATCCCATGCTGTTGCAAGAACCTTGCAGTTGTTATAGTAGGTGATTTTAATTTTCCACATAATGGCTAGCAATCCCATATCGTACATGAACTAGTTGGGATAGAGATTGTCAAACGTTTTCTTCATCGGTAAGCAGAACGAGTGAGCGTGAAATACTGAATCTGCAATTAAGCAATGGGGCAGGGCAGGGGACAAAAGTTTGTGTATGGGGACAGCTTTCATCCACTGACCACGATGCCAGAATGTACACGTAAACATGTAAAATGTTAGGTCTGACCTGTGGGTTGAGATTCTGAATTGGAGAAGGCACCATTTTGATGTTATCAGAAAGGATCTGGCAAGTGTGGATTGAAACAGGCTGCCTCTGGCAAAAGTGTACTTGGATGGTGTGAGGCCTTTAAAAAAGAAATGTTGGGACTACAAAGCCTGCAAGTGGCTGTCAGATGAAAGGTAAGAATAACACTTGCAGTAACCTTGATGGCCAAGAGATATTGAGGCGCCGGTTAAAAGAAGAGAGGAGGAGTACAGCAGAGAACGGCAAGTAGGATCACATGAGGTCCGTATGGAGTATAACAAGTGCAGGAGAACGCTCAAGAAAGAAATTCGGGAGACTAAAAGAAGGCATAATGTTCCTCTAGCAGACAAGGTGAAGGGAAATCTTTGGGAATTCCACAAACATGTTCAAAGACAATGGATCGCAAGGGATAAATTGGACCTTTGGAAGATCAAACTGATAATCTGGGGTAGTCTGATGTTTCAGTATTTCTGTGGAGTCAGGGAAATTACATTGGGGTGAGAGAGGAATTGGCCAAAGTAAATTGGATGGAGCTGCTGGCAGGGGTATCAGCAGAGCAGCAATGCCGTGCATTTCTGAAAAAAAAAAGAGGAAACTGCGGGACATAGGTATTCCAAAAATGAAGAAAAACTCAAATTGAAAAATACTACAACTGTGGCTGACAAGGGAAGTCAAAGCCATTGTAAAATCAAAAGAAAGGACACACAACAAAGCAAAAATTAGTGGGAAGATAGAGGATTGGGAAGTGTTTAAAAACCTACAGAGAGCAACCAAAATCGTTAGAAGGGAAAGAACGAAATATGAAAGTAAACTAGCAAATAATATCAAAATAGATAGCAAAAGTTTTTTCAAGTATGTTAAAAATAAAAGAGAAATGATAGTGTAGTTGGTGACACAGTACAAGATAATCTTACCTGACGAACCTGTTGGAATTCTTTGAGGAGATGACAAATAGATAAATGGGATACTGTGGATGTTGTACATTTGGACTTTCAGAAGACCTTTAACAAGGTGCCACACATGAGGCTGCTTACCAAGTGAAGAGCCCATGGTATTACAGGAAAGTTACTAAGATGGTTAGAGCCTTGGCTGATTGGTAGGAGGTAGCGAGTGGGAATCAAAGGGTCCTTTTTTCTGGTCGGTTGCCAGTGACTAGTAGTGTTCTGCAGGGGTCGGTGTTGGAAGCATTACTTTTCCTGCTGTATATTAAAAATTTAGATGTTAGCACAGATGTGTTTGTTGCCAAGTCTGCAGATGATACAAAGATTGGTGGAGAGGCAAGTAGAGTTCAGGAAACAGGTAAGATGCAGACGGACTGAGACAGATTAGGAGAATGGGCAAGAAAGTGGCAAATGTTCGAAAATGCAAGGTCATGCACTTTGTAGTAGAGATAAACGTGCGTACTACTTTTATACCGGGGAGAAAATCCAGCAATCTGAAATGCAGATGGACTTGGGAGTCCTTGTGCAGAACACCCAGAAGTGTAACTTGCAGGTTGAGTCAGTGGTGAAAAGGCAAATGTCATGTTAGCATTCATGTCAAGAGTTCTAGAGTACAAGAGCAACGATGAGACATAACAAGGCCCGGGTGAGGCCTAACCTTGAGTATTGTGAACAGTTTCGGTCCCTCGGCTTAGAAAGGACGTGCTGGAATTGGAGAGGGTCCGGAGGAGCTTCACAAGGACGATTCCAGGAATGAAAGGGTTATCACACGAGGAACGTTTGATGACTCTGGGTCAGCACGCACTGGAATCCAGAAGGATGGAGGGGGGCGGGCGGTGGAGGGAATCTCATTGAATCCTTTCTAATGTTGAAATGCCGAGACAGAGTAGACGTGAAAAGGACGTGGGGGAGTCCAGGACAAGAGGACACAGCCTCAGGATAGACAGCCGCAGGGATCGGTGCTTTGTCGTTTGTTGTTTCCCATCTCTATCAATGATCTGGAGGATAATGTGGTTTACTGATGAGCAGATTTGCGGATAGCACCAAGTATGGGACTGTAGTGGACAGTGAGGACGGCATCACGGTTTGCAGAAGGATCTGCATCAGCTGTAAAGATGGGCTGAAAAATGGCTGATGTAAATTAATACAGAAAACAGCAAGGTTTCGCACCTCTGTCGGACCAGCCAGGCTAGGTCTTACACAGTGAACGGTGGGGCACTGAGGACTGTGATTAAAGAAAGGGATCTGCGAACATAGAGCCATAATCCATTAAAAGTTGTGCCACAGGTAGATAGGGTGGTAAAGAAAGCTTTTGACACGTTGCCATTCATACGTCGGTGTATTGAGTACAGGAGATAAAAAGTTATGTTGAAGTTGTATAATACGGTGGTGAAGTCTAATTTGGAGAATAGTGTGCAGTTTTGGCCACCTACCTGCAGGAAAGATGCAAGCAAATTTGAAGGAGTACAGAAAAAATACAAAAATGTTGCAGTGTCTGGGGGATTTCAGTTATAAGGAAATGTTGAGCAGGGTAAGACTGGATTCCTTAGAAAGTGGAAGGGGGATTTGATAGAGGTATACACAATTACAAGGGGCATAGATGTGGTAAATGCAAGCAGGCTTTGTCTGTTTAGGTTGGGTAGGGCTACAATCAGGGTGAAATGTGAGAAGTTTATGGGGAACGTGAGAGGAAACAGAAACATAGATAACCTATAGCACAATACAGGCCCTTCGGCCCACAAAGCTGTACCTAACATGTACTTACTTTAGCAATTACCCAGGGTTACCTCCAGGTAATTGTTCTTCACTGAGAGGGTGGTGACAGGATGGAATGAACCTGCAGCACAAGTGGTGCAGGCGAGCTTGATTTCAACGTTCAGGCGAAGTTTGTATCGATACATGGATAGTGGGGGTATGGAGGGTTATGATCCCGATGTAGGTCGGTGCGGGTAGGCAGTTTAACTGGTTTCGGTATTGACTAGATGGGCTGAAGGGCCTGTTTCTGTGCTGTCGTTTTATATGACTCTATGTTCCGGGACACGTAATTTCATCCTTTCTTCTAGAAACAAACCAAACTCGTTCGCCCGTGTACGAGTCAGGAATGTTTATGTCTATTCATTTATTGATATCAGTATTAACTGATTATTGTATTTCAATCAGGGCAATTCTTGTCAAAAGAAACACCTTCGCCCTCGGTTAACCAGTGAGTTGTTGATTCACACTGCGCCAGAAAGATTTGAGAAATTTATCTTTCTTGAAAGACGCCCATTCCAAATGGTCAGAAACTGGACCCATGTAGGGAGTGACAGGTTGTTTGGGAATGAGCGCTGTTGAAGGTGCGATGGTAGTTGGATGTGGATTTGATTTCCAATAAGGAGACACATCTATTCTGTGAAAAAACCGCCTATTCGCATCGACCTGCCCCGACCCACAGCCGTCCATGTCCCTAACATCCATGTACCTATCCAACCTTCTCTGAAATGTTGTAAACGAGCATGCATGCAGCAACTGCGGTAGCAGCTCGTTCCACATTCTCACGATCCAGTGAGTGAAAAAAAATCCCCTCATTTTCCTCTTCAGCTTTTCAACTTTCGTCCTTCTGCCATGACGACAGACTGTAGTCTCGCCCAACCTCAGTGGAAAAAGAAACACGATAAAATCTGCAGATGCTGGAAGTCAAAGCCACACGCACACAATGCTACTGGAGCTCAACAGACCAGGCCGCATCTATCGAAAACAGTAAACATTTCAGGCTCAGTCCTGATGAAGGGTCTCGGCCCGAAACATCGACAGTTTACACTTGTCTACAGATGCTGCCTGGCCTGCTGAGTTCCTCCAGCATTGTGTGTGTGCGTTGCTCAGTGGTAAAATCCTGCTTGCATTTACCCTATATGCTCCCTTTAGTATTTATTATGCCTCTGTCAAATCCCCCTCTATCTTCTGCACTTCAAGAAATAAAGTGCGAACCTGTCCAATCTTACCTTATAACTCAGGTCCTCCAGATCCGACAAGATCCTTGTAAATTTCCTCTGAACCGCTTCAAGCTGATTTATAGCTTTCTTGTTAGTAGATGACCAAACCTGCGCACAATACTCCCAGTCAGGCCTCAATGGCGTCTCATACAACTTCAACATTACATCCTGTCTCCTGTAATCAGCACTTTGATTTATGAAAGGCAGCGGGCCAAAAGCTTTCATTTTGACCCCTATATACCTCTACAGCCACATAAATGAATTATGGACCAGTACTGCCAGATCCTCTTGTTCCACCGCACACCCCAGTGCACCGTTCACTGGGTAAATCTCACCTTGGATGGTCCAACTGAAGTGCAGCACCTCACACTTGCCAACATTAAAATCCATCCACCGGTTGTCCAGCTGGTCCAGATCCCGCTGGAATCCAATAGTCTTCCTTGTTGTCCACTGCACCCCCAATACTGGAGTCATCCGCAAATGTGCGGATCCAGTTAGCTGCATTATCATCTGGATCAATGATATAGATGTCAAACAACAGCGGAACCGGTATCGATCCCTTTGGCACTCCACAGGCCTCCAGTCAGAGAGGCAATCACAATCTCACTTCTCCCGCAAAGCCAATACTTCATACAATTTACTACCTCTCATTGAATGCCAAGCAACTGAATTTCATTGACCAGCATCCCATGCGAAACCTTGTCAAATATCTTGATAAAGTCCATGCACACAACATCCACTTCCTTGCCTTCATCAACATTCCTAGTAAATTCCCCTTAAAACGCTACCATGTTCATTAGACACGACTTGCAGGGCACAAAACTGTGCTAACTATCCCTAATCAGTCCCTGTCCGCCCAAATGGTCATAGACCCGACCCCTTAGAATACCGTCCAATATCTTTCCCACGTCTGACATGACTCACATCAGGAGAGAGCCTTTCTTAAACAGCAGAACAATATTTCACATTACCGATCAACACGATGGGCAAGTGACCTAATGCTGATCGTTTATCTCAAGGTCGTGTAGATTGAGTCAGAGAGGGTAACTAGATCAGCCAGGATGAAATGGCAGTGCCGACTCGATGGGCCAAATTCCCCAATCTGCCCCTTTACCTTATCGTCTTATTCATTATTCTCTAATTTTTTGTTGTCTTACTTGCTGCTGAGGGTGGTTTAATTATCTCTGCTGGATCCCGAGCAGATTCTGCACTTGCCATCCACAAGTTCGGAAGGAACCCTTTGGCAGGACCTGGAAATTCGTCAACCGATTTTGCCTCAAGGCAGCAGCATGTCCGCCTCTGTAATAAGTATATGTTCCATGAGCTGCTTCACCTGACTTCTATATATTCTGTGTAGATTCTGCCTCCGACTCCCGAATAAAACCGATAATAACCACCCCACCCAATAACTATTGGCTTCATGCGTTGATTACCATTCCGGTCTTCCAGAGGACCAATTTTGTCCCTTGCAATTATTTTGTTCTTTACATTTCTGTAGAATCCCCTTTGGATTCTGGTTCACTTTGTCTCCTTGGGCAATGTCATGTATTCTTTAACCTTCCTCATCTTTTCTTAAGTGTTCTCTTTCATCTCCCATACCCCAGAAGTAGCTCAGTTGTCCCTACCTGACGATACCTGCTAAGGAACTGCATTTATTTCTTCAATATCTGCCTCAATATATCTTGAAAACCAAAGTTCTCTAAACTTGTTATATTTACTTTTTTTATTCTGACAGCCACATTCACGCTTGGCACTCTCAAAATGTCGCTTTTGAAGGTCTCCCGTTCACCAAGTACACCATTGCCTGATAACAGCGAGTCCCAATGCACAATTCTCAAAACCTTTTTAGATACCATCAAAATTGGCCTTTCCCCAATTTATAATCTCAGCCCGCAGGCCAGACCGTTCCTTATCTATATTTACTTCTAAAATAATGGCATTATGATCGCTAGATGTAAATATTTCGCATACAGAATCTTCAATCACAAGCCGTGTCTAATGGGGAATCAAATTTCGCAGACTCTCTCGTTGGGACTTCCATGTACTGATGAAGGAAACTTTTTCTGATCACATTTAACAAACACGATCCAGTCTAGGGGTTTTGAGCATGGTGGGAGACCCAGTCAATGCGTGGAAAGTTAAAATCACCTACTTTCACAAACTTATGTTTCTTTGAACAGTCTGTGATCTCTCTACAAATGTGTTCCTCAAAATCCCTCGGACTGTAGGGTGGTCTGTAATATAGCCCCAGTAACATGGTCCTACCTTTTTTGTTACTCAGTTTCAACCATAACGCCTCACTAGAGGAATTCTCCAGTCTGTCAATAGACAATAAACAGTAGACAATAGGTGCAGGAGTAGGCCATTCGGCCCCTCGAGCCAGCACCGCCATTCACTGTGATCATGGCTGATCATCCACAATCAGTACCCCGTTCCTGCCTTATCCCCATAACCTTTGATTCTGCTGTCTTTAAGAGCTCTATCCACCTCTTTTTTGAAAGCATCCTGAGACTTAGCCTCCATAGCCTTCTGGGGCAGAGCATTCCATATATTCACCACTCTCTGGGTGAAAAAGTGTTTCCTCAACTCCGTTCTAAATGGCCTACCCCTAAATCTTAAACTGTGGCCTCTGGTTCTGGACTCACCCATCAGCGGGAACATATCAGTGTCCTGACGGGGCACTACCATCACGTTTTCCCCTGACTGATAAAGCCACCGCTCCTCCTTTAACCTGCCCCACTCTGTGGCGTCTAAAACAACGGAACCCTGGAATATAGATCTGTCAATCCTGCCCGTGTCATAGCCAAGTCTCACGAAGGACTATAATATTGTAAATCGTGTCGATTCATGCCCTGATTCTCATCTGTCTTTTCTTCAATAATTCTTGCATTCAAACATACGCAGCTCAGAACATTAGTCGCAACATGCTTTACCCTTTGATTCCTGACTTTGTCTGAGGGTTCAGCATCTGTTTGAGAAACTTAGATAAGTATGTGGATGGGAGGGCTATAGAGAGCAGGTCAGTGGAAATCGGCAGGTTAATAATTTTGCACGCAGACGGGGAACAGTGAACAATAAAGCTCCCGGTGTGGAATATAGAGACGGAGAATCGTGTGCTGTAAAACTCCGCGCTATCAGATATGGAGACCAGAACCGTTCGCGATAAAACTCCCGACGTGGAACCGTAATCCCACGGTGGATATGTTCAGTGACTTGTGAACATATATGATTAACGACCCTGCAACTGGAGACTGAATGAATAGTTAGTTGAACAATTCTAATCAGACACACCATCTCCTCGCATTTCTTCCTTACCCCTGGCTACTTACCCCGTCTCCCTCCTCACAGTCTTTCTTCATTATCCGGCCCTCTACTCCAGCCTTCCCTTCTTACTCCCTGTCTTCCTCATCGTGTCGTCTCCCCCTTATCCCTTCCTTATCATCGCCTCTGTCAATCATCTTTGCTTCCTCACCGTCCCTCTCCCTCCCTTTCCCTCGTCTCTATCCCTCTCAGGTACACCACTACCTCGACCAGTCTCCCACTGTCTTTCATCCTTTTCCTCCCTCTCTCCTCTGTTGCCCCTCTCTCTACTATTCTATCAACAAATCGTACTCCTCTCTCCTGTCTTTCTTCACTCCCTCACTCTCTCATGTTCTCACTTCATTTCTCTCACACTCTCTCTCTCCCCTTCACCCTTTCTATCCCCTCTGATTCTCTTACTCTTCCATTCTCATTCCCATTCCACAATCCCTGTCCCTACCCCATCACCCACCATCTCACTCAGTCTCAGTCACCCTCTGTCTCCCCCTCTCCATTTCTCACTCTCTTCTCCCTCTAACTCTTCTCTCTCACTCCCTCACCTCTGTCTCTCTGTAACCTCCTCCATCTCCAGCTCTCTCCCTCTCTATATCTCTCCCTATGTCCCACCCTCACCTCCTCGCTCTCCCAAACACGCTCCCTGCTGGCTCCCGTATCCCACACTGTCCTACCCTCTCTCTCACCCTCTAAATGCACCGCTCACCCCACGCGTTCTCCCTCTTTGCTCTCTCTCTCTTACTGTCTCTCAACCCCCCTTTCTCTCAATCTCTCTTTCACGCTCTCCCTTCTCTCTTATTCTCTCTCTCCCTCTCTCTCTGTCTCCTCTATCCCTCACTCCCTCCCTCCCGTCATACCCCACGCTCTCCACCTCATCCCATACATACATCAACAATATTTAAATATCAAGTTGCATTTATAATAATGCTCTTTGTATGTTCCGGATCTTCAGTAATGGTCTTTATATATGAGGATCAGAGGGATCTTGGGGTCGGAGTCCATATGACACTCAAAGTTTCATCGCAGGTTAACTCTGTGGTTAGGAAGACATACGGTGCATTGGCCTTTGTCAATCATGGGACTGAGTTTAAGAGCCGAGAGGTAATGTTGCAGCTTTATAGGACCCTGGTCAGACACGACTTGGGGTACTGTTTTTAATTCTGATCGCCTCACTACAGGAAGGACGTGGAAACCATAGAAATGTTGCAGAGGAGATTTACAAGGATGTTGCCTGGATTGGAGAGTATGCCTTATGAGAATTGGTTGAGTGTCCTCGGCCTTTTATCTTTATAGCGACGGAGGATGAGAGGTGATCTGATAGAGGTGTACAAGATAATGAGAGGCATTGATCGTGTGGATAGTCAGAGGCTTTTCCCCAGAGCTGAAATGGCTAGCACGAGAGGGCATAGTTTTAAGGTGCTTGGAAGTAGGTACAGAGGAGATGTCAGGATTAAGTTTTTTTTTACGTAGAGAGTGGTGAGTGCGTGGAATGGGCTTCCAGCGGCGGTGGTGGAGGCGGAAACGATGGTGTCTTTTAAGAGACTCCTGGATGGCTACATGGAGCTTAGAAAAATAGAAGACGATGGGTAAAGCTTAGGTAGTTTTAAGTTAAGGACATGTTCGGTACTGCTTTGTGGGCCAAAGGGCCTGTATTGTGCTTTAGGTTTCTATGTTTCTATATTATGGAATGCGGCAGTTGGGAATAACGTTGTCTCATTTATTTAAATCAATCGTGAAAAATATTTTTAAAACAACTGCAGAAAATTGTAATCTGAGTTAAAAATGAAAAGAAGGCTCTAATAGATATAGATTCTGTTGCTCTTCCCTCCTGCAAAAAGGGTTAAATACAATATTAAAGCGACTTTGCACACACCCTAATGAGAGTAATTTGCGGAACCGGTTCGATTTCATTTCAGCCCAAAGGCCGCACCCTGTTCTCAGAAATGGGAGCGGACAGGCAGCTGCTTACACACAGACTCTGGACTGCGAGTTTCACAGAATAACAACCCGGACCTTCCAAATCAATCAATGATTTGACACCTTCTCCTTCCATTCCAGTCCTGATGAAAGGTCTTGGATCGGAACGTCGAGCTATTATTCCCAGCCATAGATGCTGCCTCGCCTGCAGCGTTTCTCCGGTATTTTCAGCGTTGCCCTGGTTACGAATGATCCGCGAGAGGGAGCGTGTGGGGGGGGAGGGGGCAGTGGGCGGGGCTAGCTGAAAGAATCGACTTCAAAGCACCCATCCTCTTAGGATATTCCTGAGGAGTTAAGATGAGAATAATTCATCTTATATGTATTTTGTATCTTTATTTACAAACAACCCGTTGTCTGTGTTTCGGATCAGTGATCAATATGTCATCACCTCTCTTCTAAATCTCGCTTAGTGGAGATTGTGTTTGCGTTCCGCTTGTTTCCTCTTTGTACGGTTGAGATTTTCCAGAACTTATGTCAAGATTAATATCAGTTCTAAAAGATGGGGGAACGGTTTAAAAGCAAGAGTTGTATTAACGACAGCTGATCCGGTTTGAAAGGGTTGCATGTTAAGTACGTTTTTAATCTCTCTTTCTTTTTTTGTCTTTTTTGTTATGTTTGAAAATCCTCTCAATGGTCAATAGAACCAAGGTTTTCGATTATATTCAAGACCCAGACGCTTAATATAAAGTTTGGGAATGCAGACTGAAAGTTCAGATGTGTTCAGCTATGTTTTTTAAGACCATAAGACGGCGGAGCAGAATTAGGCCATTTGGCCCATCGAGACTGTTCCGACATTTCCCCATGGCTCATCGATTTTGCATCTCAGCCCCAAACGCCCACCTTTTCCCCGTATCACTTCATGCCCTGACCAATCAAGAATCTATAAACCTCTGCCTTAAAAATACATCCAGACTTGACTGCACGGTTACCAATCACTGGCTAAAGACATTTCTCCGCATCTTCGTTCTTAAAGGACGGCCCTCTATTGTGAGACTGGGTCATCTGGTCTTAGACTCTCCCACCACAGGAAACATTCTCCCCGCATCTACCCTATCAGGACATTTCACCATTCGATACGTTTCAATTAGGCCACCCCTTATTCTTCTGAATTCTGGTGAATACAGGCCCAGGGCAGGAAACGCTTTTCATATGACGAGCCTTTCAAACCTTGAATAATTTTTCTGAACCTCCTTTGAACCCTGTCCAGTTTCAGCACAACCTTTCTACGATAAGGGAGACGAAACTGCTCACAATGCCCCAAGTGAGGCCTCGCTGTCGCCTGCCAAATCATTCCGTCAGGTCGCATAGGCAGCAATTCAGAGATTACTACCTGGAAGTCCTGTTTCTCAGGCTTTTAAACATCTCCCTAAATCTCTCTTCAGGATCTTATCACCTTGTCTACCAATGCCGTTAGTGTCAATATTCACCAGACCTCGGGCTGCTCACGCTCGCCCTTGAGAGTACCATAGACCCGACCCGAGACACCCCTGATCCCGGAACCAGGGAGGCAACATCCATGTCGATTTCTCTATCACTCCTACAGAACATCGTCTCTGTCCCTCCGACTAAGGAATCTCCTATCAACACTGCAATTGTCTTCATCTCTCTGCTCTTCTGAGCCGCAGCACTAGACTCAGTACCAGAGAGCCGGTCACCGTGACTCCTCCCGGGTAGGTCGTCACCCTCAATAGTATCTAGTTGTGTACTATTAATGAGGGGGACTGCCACACTGGCTGTGTATTTCCCCTCATTCTCCTGACAGCCGCCCAGTTACCCATCTCCTGCAACCTAGAGGTCACTACTTCCCTTTAGCTCCTGTCTATCACCCGCTCATTATCCCGTATCAGTCGAAGGCCATCGAGCTGCAGCTCCAGTTCCTTAACACCTTCTCTCAGGGGGCGCTACTCGGCGTACCTGGTGCAGATGTGTTTATCTGGGGGACTGGAGGTCTCCCAGACTTCCCACATCCCACACAGAGTAGAAAACACTGCCCAGGAGCCACTCGCTCTAATCTGTTCTGCCAAAATAAATGGGGAATGAACAAGTGAGCGCACAAAGCGAGTAACTTACAGGACAATGTACCTCACCCAAACCTGATCTCGCCTAAGCCCGATGAGATAAAGCCATTCTTATCAGTGACAGAATGAAAAAGGATGGCCGCTCCGCTCGCGCTTGGAGTATTCGTATTGGCCCTCGGGTTCAAATCAGATTTCTGCCTGAAGTAGCCGATTTGAGGGGCTGGCTGGCCTACAAATGCACATTGCGCTGTTCACAAGAGAATCGGTGACAACTGATTTGGAGTAAACCAATCGAACGAGTACTTGCAAATGCACATGCAAATTTTTAGTTGGCAGAACGTAAATTTAATATTGCACTAATTATGTATTTATAGTCCATTTTCAGTGTGAATTCCGGACCCCAGCAGGGGTTGGGGAATTGAACGGCTGCTGGGCAACACGGTCTGGGAAGAGAAGACGAGCTTCCCGTTCGCTTTCACTCATCCTGCAGACCCCCCATCGCTCTCGTGCGTCATTACACAGCCCCGCCTACTGCACCACGCGCGCCCTCTCACGGAGCTTCGTCAGCCTCGCGCTAACAATCCGTGCTCCTGTCATCTCCCAGGCAACGTGCCACTTCTCGTCAAATGACTACCGCGATATTTTGCTTCCATTGGTATCAGATAATGTCAATCTAAGGTACCAACCAATAGGGATACGAGATTCGTCAAGAGGGCGTTCCACCCTGTGGAAGAAAAATAGTCAGACATTGTGGCGAACGTTAAGGGGTTAATGACCTTCTTGTAGTGTGTGAATTCAAAGTCTGTAATCACTTATCTGCGGCTAATGTACACGGTGTGACTGAAATGTGCTTTGTAGACGGGATGGGAAAATAACTATGTCTGTGCTTCCTTGTTCTAAGAATCATCACATGCCTGCGCTTGGGAAAGCCTGATATACTGTCCTGATATACCGAGCTACAAGTAACTGACTCGCATGCTGGCTGTACTTTGAGAAAGAAGTTTCTCTCTGGAATCATTGTTCCGTAATCTGCCCTAACACAGCAGGCAGAGTAATTTTTAGGCTGATTGGTGTTTCGGGTTATCAACTAGATTTAAACCGTTACTCATCGTTTTAGAACTGATATTAATCTTGACATAAATTCTGGAAAAACTCAACCGTGCAAACGGGAAACAAGAGGAACGCAAACACAACCGTCGTCAGGAGATTTGGAAGAGAGGTGATGACATAAGACCATAACATACAGGAGCAGAAGTAGGCCATTCGGCCCATCGAGTCCGCTCCGCCATCCAATCATGTGCAGATCCAATTTTTCCAGTCATCCCCACTCCCCTGCCTTCTCCCCATACGCTTTGATGCCCTGGCTAATCAAGAACCTATCAATCGTTGCCTTAAATGCACCCAATGACTTGGCCCCCACAGCCGCTGGTGGCAACAGATTCCACAGATTTATCACCCTCTGACTAAAGTGATTTCTCTGCATCTCAGTTCTAAAAGGACGTCCTACGATCCTGAAGCCGTGCCCTATTGTCCTAGAATCCCCTACCATGGGAAATAACTTTGCCATATCTAATCTGTTCAGGCCTTTTAACATTCGGAATGTTTCTATGAGATCCCCCTCATTCTCCTGAACTCCAGCAAATGCCTCCCAAGAGCTGCCAGACGTTCCTCATACGGTAACATATTAATCACTGATCCAAAACACAGACAACTGGTTGGTTTTGAATAAAGATACAAAATACATATCAGAAAATGAATCTTTCCCCAGGAATATTCTGGAAGGACGGGTGTTCTGAAGTCGCTTCTTCCCCGCCCACTGCACCCACACGCGCCATCTCGCACCCTCGCGCTGATCTCCCGTAACCATGGCAACACACACACACACACACACACACACACACACTGCGGGAGAAACGCTGCAGGCCAGGCAGCATCTATGGATGGGTATAACCAGTCGATGTTCCGATCCAAGACCCTTCAGCAGAACTGGAATGGAAGGAGAAGAGGCCAGATCATTGATTGATTTGGAAGGTACGGGTTGTTGTTCTGTGAAACTCGCAGTCCAGGCTCTGTGTGTAAGCAACTTCCTGTCCAGGCACATTCCTGAGAATAGGGAGCCGCCTTTAGGCTGAAATCAAATCGAACTAGTTCGGCAAAACCCTCTCATTTGGGTGTGAACCAGGTCACTTTAATATTTTATTTAACCCTTTCTGCGGCAGGGAAGAGCGAAACAATCTATATCTATCCGAACCTTCTTTTTCATGTTTAACTCAGATGACAACTTTCTGCAGTTGTTTGAAAAATATTTTACACAATTCATTTTAATATATGATTCGACGTCATTCCCAGCTGCGTCATTCCGTAATATAAAGACCATTACCGAGGATCTGGAACCCACAAAGATCCCAGATACAAATGTACTTGGCATTTAAATATTGTTGATGTATGTATGGGATGAGGTGGAGAGCGCGGAACGTGAGTAGAGAGAGAGGAAGAGAGAGAGAGAGGGAGAAAGGGAGAAGGGAGGGAGGAAGAGAGAGAGAACGAAGAAGAAGAGTGGGTGGGGTGAGAGGTGGATTAAGAGGATGAGAGAGAGGGGGAAAGACAGTGTGGGATACGGAAGCCAGTAGGGAGAGAGTGTGGTAGAGCGAGTGGGATAGGGTGGGCCATAGGGAGAGAAATAGAGAGGGAGAATGGGTTAGAGAGAGGCGGCGAGGGTGTGAGACTGGAGAGTAAGAAAGAGGAGATAGGGGAAAGAGTGAGGAGAAGGGAGAACAAGAGATAGGGAGGGGAAGACGGTGACAGATTGCGAGTGAGATGGCGGGTGATAGGGGCGGGGACAGGGGGAGTGGGATGTGAGAGAGAATGGGAGAGTAGGTTGAATAGAGGGGGTAGAAGGAGAGAAGGGAAGAGAGGGTGGGAGAGATAAAGAGAGACAGGGCAGAGGGTGAGAGAGGTGAAGAGGGAGACAGGAGAGAGGAGTAGGGAGAAAGTGGAGGGAGAGCGGGTAGGGACTGTGGGGTATGGAGAGTCTGAAGGATAGAAGAGAGACGGAGAGGGAAGCAGTTTGGGAGATGAAGGAGGTGTGTGTGTCTTGGGGGGCAGGTGGGTGGGTGGGTGGCTGAGTGACTGAGTGAGAGGTGCAGCGAGGAGGAAAGTGCGATTGAACAAGTAGGTGAGGAGAGAGGTCTGAGGGAGACGCATTTGAGGCAAAGGGAGTGAACGAATCTGGAGGGACCAGTGAGCATGTGGGGCCGGTGAGAAAGGAAAGTGAGGGCGATGGGAGGCAAAGAAAGTGGGGGGGGGAGTGGGAGAGAGGGAGAGACTGGGCGAGTTAGGGATGTAACTGAGGAACAGAGGACAGGGAAAGGTGAGGGAGAGAGGCGGTGAGGAAGCAGGGATGATTGAGAGGGAAGATGGTAAGGAAGGGGTGAGGGAGTGGAGAGACGATAAGGGAGAGAGGGAGCAAGAAGGGAGGGTTGGAGTAGAAGGCCGGATGAGGAGGAGGTGTTGTGAGGAGGGACTGCTGAGGGAAAAGGGCTGAGGCAGAAAGGCGAGGAGATGGAGATGTGTCTGGTTAGAATTGTTAGACTAACTATTTATTCAGTCACCAGTGGCAGCGTCTTAATCAAGTATGTTCACAAGTCACGGAACAAACCTTCGGTTCCACACGGGGAGTTTTACCGCGTATGGTTCTGGTCTCCATATACGACAACCGGGTGTTTTACCGCACACAATTCTCAGTCTCTGTATTCCACATCGGGAGTGTTATAGTCATAGTCATAGTCATACTTTATTGATTCCGGGGGAAATTGGTTTTCGTTACAGTTGCACCATAAATAGTAAATAGTAATAAAACCATAAATAGTTAAATAGTAGTATGTAAATTATGCCAGTAAATTATGAAATAAGTCCAGGACACTGCTCCCCGTCTCCGTGCCAAATTACTTACCTGCCGATTCGCACTGACATGCTGTCCATACCCCTCCCATCCCTGTACTTATCCAAGTTTCTCAAACAGATGTTAAGCCCTCAGGCAAAGTCAGGAATCAAAAGGTAAAGCATGTTGCCACTAATGTTCTGAGCTGAGTATATTTCAATGCAAGAATTATTGAAGGAAAGGCGGATGAGCTCAGAGCTTGGGTCGAAACAAGGTTTTGTGATATTGTAGCCATTAGTGAGAGTTGGCTGCGACAGGAGCAGGACTGACAGATCAGTATTCTGGGATTGCGTTGTTTTAGACGCCATGGAGTGGGACGGATTACAGGAGGAGCGGTGGCGTTGCCAGTCAGGGAACATGTCAGGGCAGTGCTCCGTCAGGACAGACTGGAGAATTCCTCTAGTGAGGCGTTAAGGGTGAAACTGAGTAATAACCAAAGTAGGACCACATTACTGGGGCTATATTACAGACCGCCCGGCAGTCCTAGGGATTTCGAGGAACAAATTTGCGGAGAGATCCCAGATTGTTTAAAGAAACATACGTTTGTGAAAGTAGGCGATTTTAACTTTGCACACACTGACTGGGTCTCCCATAGTCAAAAGGCCTAGATTTATAGAGTTTGTTAAATGTGATCAGAAAAGTTTCCTTAATCAGTCCATGGAGGTCCCAACGAGAGAGTGTGCGAGACTTGATTCCCGATTAGATACTGAGACACGGCTGGTGACAGGTGATTGTGTAGGCAAATTCTTTACATCTAGCAATCACAATGCCATTAGTTTCGAAGTAAGTATAGATAAGGTACGGTCTGACCTGTGGGTTGAGATTCTAAATTGGGGAAAGGCCAATTTCGATGGTATCTGAAAGGATTTGAGAATTGTGCATTGAGACACGCTGCTGTCAGGCAAAGGTGTAACTGGTGAATGGGAAACCTTCAAAAGTGAAATGTTGAGTGTACCAAGCTTGTATGTGCCTTTCAAAATAAAAGGTAAATATAACAGGTTTACAGAGTTTTGGCTTTCAGGAGATATTGAGGCCCTAGTTAAGAAAAATATGGAGTTGCTTAGCAGGTGTAGGCAGGTAGGGGCAACTGAGGTACTTCTGGGGTAAGAGAGATTCAAGAGAATACTGAAGAAAAATCAGGAAGTTGAGGTTGGCCAAGCACACAATGTGAACTGGAATCCTAAGGGGATCCTACAGAAATGCCAAGAGCAAAAGAATTGCAAGGGACAAAATTGATCCTCTGGAAGATCAGAACCGTAATCAATGCGTGTAGCCAATAGAGATGGGAGGGATCTTGCAGGTTTTATTCTGCATCTGTATTTATTAGGAAAACGGACTCAGAATCAAGACAAAACATATAAAAGTGGGGCAAAGCAGATGATGGACCATATACTTATTACAGAGGCGGACATGTTGCTGCCTTGAAGTAAATTCGGTGGAGAAACTCCCAGGCCTGCCAAGGTGTCCCTTCGGAACTTGTGGGAGGCAAGTGCAGAAATTGCTCGGACTCCAGCAGAGATACTTAAACCATTCGTAGCGACGGGTGAGGCACCGCAAAATCGGAGGATAGCGAGTAAGACCGGAAGGTATATGAGCAGAATTGGGGAAATAGGCCCCGCGTATGGGCTCCACCATTTCGTCATGGCTGATCTAATTTCCCTCTTTGGGCGAATCTACATGACCAGAAGATAAAAGATCAGAACTAGGTCACTGCCCCATCGAGTCGATGGGTAATATGAAATGTTGTCCCGCTGTTTAAGAAAAGGGTCTCTGCTGATGTGAGCTTGACATCAGTCGAGGGAAAGATATTGGACGGTATTCAGAGGGATTGGGCCTTTAAGTATTTGGATGGACAAGGACTGATTCGGGATAGTCAGCATAGTTCTGTCCCCTTCAGCTTGTGTCTAATGAATATGAGAGAGTTTTAAGGGAATTTAAGGAACGTTGATGAAGACAAGAAAGTGGATGTTGCGTGTACGGACTTTAAGAAGGTACTTGACAAGGTCCCGCTTGTGAAGAAAGTTCAGTTACTTGACATTTAATGAGAGGGAGTAAATTGTAGTAAGTATTAGCTTTGCGGGAGAAGCGAGAGAGTGATTGCCTCCCTGACTGGAGGCCTGTGACTAGTGGAGTGCCAAAGGGATGTGTGCTGGGTCTGCTGTTGTTTGTCATCTCTATCATTGATCTAGATGGTAATGTGGTTAACTGGATCCGCACATTTGCGGATGACACTAAGATTGGGGGCGCAGTGGACAACGAGGAAGACTATTGGATTCCAGCGGGATCTGGACCAGCTGCAAAAATGGTGGATGGATTTTAGTGTAAGCAAGTGCGAGGTGCTGCGCTTCAGTCGGAATACAGGTCCATAATTTATTTAAAGTGGCGGTACAGGTATACAGGGTCCCAAACTTATCTTCGTCCTCCTAGCCTCCACCCTCCCACTTCCAGTTCCCAATCTCTCTCTCTCTCTCTGGCACTCTCTCTCTCTCTCTCTCTCTCTCCGCCCCCCCCCCCCCGCCTCCTTCAATCTCTTCATTCACAGCAGTCTCTTCTTCTGTCTCATCCACTCACTCACTCCCTCCCTCTCACGCTTCCACTCTCCAATATCACTATCCATCTGTTTCCCCTCCTCCATTTCAAATCTCTCCATTCTCCCTCTCTCCCTCTCTCTTTCTCTCTCTCTCTCTCCTCACTTTCTCTCTCCATTCACCGCAGTCTGTGTCTCCTCCATTCACTCTCTCCGCGCTCTCTCTCTCTGCCGTAAACCGTGGCCTGTCAGTTTGCGAATGTGATCTGCGATCTGATCTACATTCCCGTGAACGTTTTGAAATTCGGAATCATTTCCTTCCTAGCTCGCATTTTTAATACTACACAACTAGATATAATTTCCAATCAATATTTCATTCCCTCCCTGACAGCCAAGTTAACCAAGGTGAACATCACTAGTTTCTGCGTCTCTCCCTCCCCGACGGCCATTCCAATAACAGTGACGTCGTCCATCTCAGTTTGTGCGTCACTGCTTCAATATCGCCCATTTCCAAACCTATCACTCCCTACTTGGATACAATTCCTGGCCATTTGGAATGGGCGTCTTTTAATAACGACAAATTTCACAGATGTTTCGGGCTGGTCAACTGAGGGCGAAAGTGTTTTTTTGCGGCAATAACTGCCCGGATGGAAATACAATAATCAGTTAATGCTCGTGTTAATAAAGGAATAGTCATAAACATTCCTGAATCGTACACGGGCGAACGGGTTTGGTTTGTTTTCAGGATGAAATTACGCGTCCCGGAACATACAGTCATCTGAAACCACAGCCCAGAAACAGGCCCTTCAGCTCATCAACACCGAAACCAGTTTTAAACTGCCGACTCCCATCGACCTGCACCGGGATCATAACCCTCCATATCCCTACTATCCACGTACCTATCCAAACTTCGAATAAACGTTGAAATCGAGCTCGCCTGCACCACTTATGCTGGCAGCTCATTCCATCCTGTCACGACCTTCTGAGTGAAGAAGTTTCCCCGCACGGTCCCCATAAACTTCTCACATTTCACCCTTAACCCATGACCTCTGATTGTGATCCTACGCAACCTCAATAGAAAAAGTCTGCTTGCACTCGTCCCTCGTATGTCCCTCGTATTTTGAATACCTCCATGAAATCCCATCTCAATCGTCCACGTTCTAAAGAATACAGTCTTACCGAGCTCAATCTTTCCCGATAACTCAGGTCCCCCAGACATCCCATGTCCTGTACTCAATACATCGAATTATGAATGGCAACGTGCCAACAGCTTTCGCTACGACCCTGTCTACCTGTGACACAACTTTCAATGGATATGGACCTGTTGTCCCAGATCCCCTTGTTTAATCACAGTCCTCATTGCCCTACCATTGACTGTGTAAGACCTATCCTGGTTGGCCCGGCAGAAGGGCAAAACCTTGCACATGTCTGCATTAAATTCGATCGGCCATTTTCAGCCCATGTTTTAGCTGATGCAGATCCATCTGCAAGCATGGTAGTCGTCCTCGCTGTCCACTACACCCGCAAACTTGGTGCTATCCGCAAATTTGCTGATCAGTTAACCACATTATCCTCCAGATCATTGGTATAGATGACAAACAACAAAGGACCAAGCACTGATCTCTGCCGCACAAAACTCGTCACAGCTTCCAGACTGAGAGTCAACACCCCATTACCACGTCTTGCAAGCCGCATCCTGAATGCCGAGTGACGTCACCTTCTTGACCAGCCTCCCATGCGGGACCTCGTCAATTCCTTTACTCGGGTCCATGTACACAACATCCACAGCATTGCCTTCATCCACTTTGCAGGTAATCTGCTCGAAAAACTCTATAAGCTTAGTTAGAAAGGACCTATGACTCACAAAGCCATATTGACTATCCGTGACAAGGGACAATCTGCAGATTCAAATTACACACACAAAATACCGGAGAAACTCAATAGATCGGGCAGCATCTGTGCAAAAGAGCACAGTCGACGTTTCGTGCCGAGACACTTAATCAGAACTGGTCAGTCGAAGCTTATAACATTCAATAACTTTCCCATCACTGATGTCAGACTCGCCGGCCTGTAATTTGTTTGGTTCGTGTTTACAGACTTTTTTAAACAGCGGACAATATTGATTATTCTCCAATCCCCTGGTACCTCACCTGTTTTTAATATTTTTGCTAAGGCCCCGTCAATTTCTGCACTTGCCTTCTGCAGGGTCGGAAGAAACATCTTGTCTGACCCTGGGGATTATCCACTCTGATTTGCCTCAGGGTAGCAAACACCCACTCCTCTGTAATCTGTACATGGTTCGTGAAATTGAAGCCGCTTTGCATCAGTTCTACAAACTCTGTATCCGTGTGCTGATGAAATGCAGGTGCAATGAATTCATTTAAGGTCTTCGTCATCTGTTTTGGCTCCACAAATGGATGATCATTCTGGTCTGCCAGAGGACGAATTTTATTCTTTGCAATCCTTTTGCTCTGAACATGTCTGTGGAATCATCAAGGGTTCTCCTTCACCTTGTCTACTAGAGGAACTTCATGCCCTCTTTTCTCCTCCCTGATTTATTTCTTGACCATTTCTTGAACTTGCTAGACTCCATAAGGACCTCATTTCATCCTATTTGCCGTTCTTTGCTAAGCACCTCCTCTCTTCTTTTAACCAGCGCCCCAATATCTCTTGAAAATCAACGTTCCTGTACTCGTTATCCTTACCTTTTATTCTGATCTGCAATTGCAGGCTTAGTAGTCTCAAAATTTCGTTTTTGAAGGCCTCACACCTTCCAGGTATATTTTTGCCAGAAAACCGCCTATCCCAATCCACACTCGCCAGATCCTTTCCGATATCATCAGAATAGCGCTTAATCACGACAATATCATAATTCTGCGCCCTGAGCTCATCTGACTCTTTTAGTTGTCTTCTGTTGGTTTCCAAAAGCTTTCCAGTAGTTTTTGCTCTTTTGTTTGCCCTCTCTTTGGATTTTATACTGGCTTTGGCTTCTCATTTCAGCCATGGTCGTGTCCTTCTGCCTTTCCAATGCTTCCACTTCTTCGGGATGTATCGATCACTCAGCTCCCGAATTCCTCCCCAAAACTCCAGCCGTTGCTGCTCCGTTGTCAATCCTACCTTTTCCCTTCCAAACAATTTTGGCCAGCTTCTCTGTCATAGAAACATGGAGAAGTTCAGTTCGGAAACAGGCTATTTGGCCCATCAAGTCAATTCAGAATAAATATTTAAGCTGTCTAATGCAATTACCTGCACTGCGACCATCGCCCCTCCATACCCCTACCATCCAGGCTCCCATCCAAACTTCTTTTAAATGGTGAAACTGAGCTCATATTCACCACTTGTGCTGGCATCTCATTCCACACTCTCACGACCATTTCAGTAAAGAGCTTTTCCAAATGTTGCCGTTAAATTTTCACCTTCCCCACTTACCCATGACCTCTAGTTGTCATCCCACCCAACCTCAGTGGAAAAAGCTGCTTGCATTTACCCTATGTATACACTCATAATTTTGTATACTTCCAACAAATCCTCAAAGCAATGTATAATTTTCTTGTTTATATTTAGAACCTTTTTTTAGGTGTATAAAATGATGAGGGGCATTGATCGTGTGAAACATAGAAACATAGAAAATAGGTGCAGGAGTAGGCCATTCGGCCCTTCGAGCCTGCACCGCCATTCAGTATGATCATGGCTGATCATCCAACTCAGAACCCTGTACCAGCCTTCCCTCCATACCCCCTGATCCCTTTAGCCACAACGGCCATATCTAATTCCCTCTTAAATATAGCCAATGAACTGGCCTCAACTGTTTCCTGTGGCAGAGAATTCCACAGATTCACCACTCTCTGTGTGAAGAAGTTTTTCCTAATCTCGGTCCCAGAAGGCTTCCCCTTTATCCTCAAACTGTGACCCCTCGTTCTGGACTTCCCCAACATCGGGAACAATCTTCCTGCATCTAGCCTGTCCAATCCCTTTAGAATTTTATATGTTTCAATCAGATCCCCCCTCAGTCTTCTAAATTCCAACGAGTATAAGCCCAGTTCATCCAGTCTTTCATCATATGAAAGTCCTGCCATCCCAGGAATCAATCTGGTGGACCTTCCTTGTACTCCCTCTATGGCAAGGATGTCTTTCCTCAGATTAGGGGACCAAAACTGCACACAATACTCCAGGTGTGGTCTCACCAAGGCCTTGTACAACTGCAGTAGTACCTCCCTGCTCCTGTACTCGAATCTTCTTGCTATGAATGCCAGCATACCATTCGCCTTTTTCACCGCCTGCTGTACCTGCATGCCCACTTTCAATGACTGGTGTATAATGACACCCAGGTCTCGTTGCACCTCCCCTTTTCCTAATCGGCCACCATTCAGATAATGATCTGTTTTCCTGTTTTTGCCACCAAAGTGGATAACCTCACATTGATTCACATTAAATTGCATCTGCCATGAATTTGCCCACTCACCTAACCTATCCAAGTCACCCTGCATCTTCTTAGCATCCTCCTCACAGCTAACACTGCCGTCCAGCTTGGTGTCATCTGCAAACTTGGAGATGCTGCATTTAATTCCCTCGTCTAAGTCATTAATATATATTGTAAACAACTGGGGTCCCAGCACTGAGCCTTGCGGTACCCCACTAGTCACTGCCTGCCATTCTGAAAAGGTCCCGTTTATTCCCACTCTTTGCTTCCTGTCTGCTAACCAATTCTCTATCCACATCAATACCTTACCCCCAATACCGTGTGCTTTAAGTTTGCACACTAATCTCCTGTGTGGGACCTTGCCAAAAGCCTTTTGAAAATCCAAATATACCACATCCACTGGTTCTCCCCTATCCACTCTACCAGTTACATCCTCAAAAAATTCTATGAGATTCGTCAGACATGATTTTCCTTTCACAAATCCATGCTGACTTTGTCCGATGATTTCACCACTTTCCAAATGTGCTGTTATCACATATTTGATAACTGACTCTAGCATTTTCCCCACCACCGATGTTAGGCTAACTGGTCTATAATTCCCCGGTTTCTCTCTCCTTCCTTTTTTAAAAAGCGGGATTACATTAGCCACTCTCCAATCCTCAGGAACTAGTCCAGAATCTAAGAAGTTTTGAAAAATTACCACTAATGCATCCACTGTTTGTTGAGCTACTTCCTTAAGCACTCTGGGATGCAGACCATCTGGCCCTGGGGACGTATCTGCCTTTAATCCCTTCAATTTACCCAACACCACTTCCCTACTAACATGTATTTCCCTCAGTTCCTCCATCTCACTGGACCCTCTGTCCCCTACTATTTCTGGAAGATTATTTATGTCCTTCTTAGTGAAGACAGAACTAAAGTATTTATTCAATTTGTCTGCCATGTCCTTGCTCCACATAATCAATTCACCTGTTTCTGTCTGTAGGGGACCTACATTTGCCTTAACCAATCTTTTTTTCTTTTCACATATCTATAAAAGTTTTACAATCAGTTTTTATGTTCCTTGCCAGTTTTCTCTCATACTCTTTCTTCCCTTTCCTAATTAAGCCCTTTGTCCTCCTCTGCTGGACTCTGAATTTCTCCCAGCCCTCAGGTGAGACACTTTTTCTGGCTAATTTGTATGCTTCTTCTTTAGAATTGATACTATCCCTAATTTCCCTTGTCAGCCACGGGTGCACTACCTTCCCTGATTTATTCTTTTGCCAAACTGGGATGAACAATTGTTGTAGTTCATCCATGCAACCTTTAAATGCTTGCCATTGCATATCCACCGTCAACCCTTTAAGTATCATTTGCCAGTGTCATATGAAGGCCGATGTCTTGTACAATTTCACCATAACATCCCATCTTCTCTATTTAGCATTTGACTTACAAAGGGCGATGTCCTATAAAACTTCACCATAGCATCCAATCTCCTGTATTTAGTATTTGATTTATGAAGGCCGATGTCTTGTACAATTTCACCATAACATCCCATCTCCTGTGTTTAGTATTTGATTTATGAAGGCCGATGTGCCAAACGCCATTAATCTGTAACAGCGTTTTCCAGGTGGGCCAGATTCCGCTGCAAGACATGATAGTATTCCTCGCTGCCGACCGCAAATGTGCTAATCCAGCTAACCACACTGTCATTCAGATCGTTGATACAGATGAAAAGAGCGAAAGGCGATCCCTGCAACACTCCACTAGTCACAAGCCTACAGTCAGAGAGACAACCATCGGCTACCCCACTCTGGCTTCTCCCACGGAGCAAATGCCTTATCCAATTTACTACCTCGTTTTGAATTCCTTGTCCAACCTCCTATGCTGGAGATTGTCAAATACCTTTTTAAAATCCGTACCGACAATGCTTGCCTTCATCGAGCTTCCTGATAACTTGCTTGAAATACTCTATAACAGTGCTGAGACACGACTTACCACGTAATACGCCATGCTAACTAACTATCCCTAATCAGTCCATGTCTATCCAAATGCTCATAGATCCGGTCGCTTAGATTAATTTCCAGTAGCTTTCCCACTACTGATGTCAGCTCACGGCCCATAATTACATGGTTTATTTTAGAATCCTTCTTAAACAGTGGAACAACATTGGTTATGCTGCAATCCTCTGGCCTGAGGGTGATTTAAATATCTCTGCTGGAGTCCGAGCATTTTCTACACTTGCCTCCCGCAGGGTCTGAGGGTACACCTGGTCAAGTCCTGGTGATTTAATCCCAGCTTCAAGACTGCAAACAGCTTCTCTATAATATGTATAGAAACCATGGTTGATGCCTATTTGCATTACCTCTATATATTCTCTCTCCGTCTCTTGACTAAATACAGATGCGCATTGAATAATCTCTTTGGCTGCACGCACGGTTTACCATTCTGATCTCCCAGAGGACCAAGTCTGTCTCTTGTAGTCCCATTGCTCTTAACATATCTGCAGCCTCCCATACGATTCTCCTTCACGTTGTCCGCTAAGAAAACATCATGCTTTCCTTTGACTCTCCTGCTTGTTTATTCGTAAGTGTTCTCTTGCATTTCTTACAGTCCTGAAGCAGCTCTTTGCTCGAAGGGTTTCCTGTGGCTCTCCGTCTCCGAGCCTCTGGCACCCTGCCCCTTGTCAGCATACCGGAGTCTCCTGCGCCCAGCTGTTAATCCATTCGTCAGGAAAAACAGCAAAAATGGGATTTACAGAGGAGAGGGTGCAATTAAATAAGTCCATTGGCATCGCGAAAGATAAGGACAAATAATGTAGAGAAGTCAAACAAATAGATGGAGTAATTGTTGTTGTATAATACTGTGAGAACGGAAAGTACCAGTAAAGGTTCCTTAAACAGCTGATCACAGTCACTGTCCCCAGAATCATTGCCCTGATTTTCGTGGTGCAATATTTAGTTTTAATTTTTTTGACATCAATTGGCTACAAATGATCAAAAGTGAAGGGTGACTGTGGACCAGACCAAACAAAGAGGAACAGCGTGGATGTTAAACACCGGTATACACTTGGAGCGCAAGAAAATTTCGATTAACATGTAAATATTCGGAATCCTGCTCAGTATCTGGTCCAGGACAAAGATCAGCAGATTTGATGCTTCCATGACTACAAGATAGAGAGTGACAACCTCGGAGAGAATTCAAACTGCAGAGATGTAAAGGGACTTGGGAGTCCTTGTGCTGGATACCCTAAAGGTTAACCTCCAAGGTTGAGTCGGTGGTGAAGAGGGTGGATGCAACGTTGGCATTCTTTAATGGATATAGAAAATACATGCACGTCTTCCCCCTCTCTCACCCTCTCCATGTCTCCCATCTCTTTAACTCTCTCCCACTCCGCCCGCTCTCGACGCAACTTCATCTTCCCCCTCTCTAACTTCCACACACTCATCCTGCCCCTCCTCCGTCTGCTCACCCTTCAAACCGCACTCTCCTCCTTTCCATCAGCCCCTCCTCTCCCTCGCCCTCACCCTCACGGTTACAGCAAACATCTAAACATTACTGGCAACAGTAACTGGGAACATAGCCAAGTTAATGTTGCAGTTAGGAATGACACGGACTGATTACTTGCAGGAATCCTGAAAATACTTGTAGAATAATTGCAGCTGATGCGAGTCCGAGGGGAACATGAAATGCTGGAAACTCGCAGCTAACACTCGCAGCTCTGTAACGGGTAATGTTGTGGGTTCGAGACCCCAGGTAAATTTCTTAAAGACACATTAATGGTTCTATCGGTCTTCCCTGCAGCAAAAATGGATAAATACATTATAAAAGTAAATGATGTCACACCTGAATTACAGTGAATTGTCGAACCGGTCGGATTTGATTTCAGCAGAAAGGCCGTTCCCTGTTCCGAGGAATGTGCGGGTCCAGCAGATGCTTCCACACAGACCCTGAGCTCCAAGTTTCACAGAACAACCATCCTCATCTTCCAAATCAATCCATGATCTGAGCTATTCACTCTTCCTTTCCAGTTCCACTGAAGGGTTTGGCACGAAAGCTCGACTAATTTCTCCGTTCCATAGATGCTGCCGGTCCTGCTGAGTTCCTCCAGCATTTGTGTGTTACGATGGTTGCGAGAGACCAGCGTGTGGGGCAGAGAGAAGGGACCGCTTGAAAAGTCTGCAGAACATGTTCTCCTTGTTAGAATATCCTTGGGCTGTGAAAAATTAAACTTCTGAAAATTATTTCTGATCTTTGTTGAATCAACCCGTTGTCTCTGTTATGAATCAGAGATCAAGGTGACATGGAAAAGTACAACACAAAAACAGGCCTTTGGGCTGAGCGATTTAAACTGCCTCATCCCTTCGAGCTGTACTGGGGCCAAAGCCTTCCGCACCCCTCCCATCCAAACTATCCCTTAATGGTTGAAATCGAACTGGCTTGTTACATGTGTAGCCAGAGGAACACCCACCCGGATCACCCGGATCAGTGTCAAGTAGAAAGCTCAGTCAAGGGTTTTCAAGTGACTTCAGTAGAGCGGGTAGATGCTTCAGTAGCTTGTATTCTACCACACATGAAAAACTTGAGAGATATGTTGGTCTGGAATAGAGGATCCAAACTCCTTTTGCAAAGCTTGGAAACGACTTTGCTTCCATTCCATACAAGAAGATCATAAGAAGATTAATGAAAGGGTAGATATTTTAGAAATACTGTGAAAAGTAAATGTGGGTGTGAAACCATAGCTGTCCAGTCTCACTGCTAACGAGGAGAAACTAAAGGCCAGTTTACCGACTGGAGTGGTTTTGTATGTGGAAGAGGTGGAAGCAGAACTGAAAGGTCTTAAAATGCAATCTGTGAGGAACATTGCCACCCCATTCATGGTGTCAAATCTGGAATAGACTCCAACTGCATGAACTGATCCTGAGCAAATACGAAAGTAAACGCAGATAAGTCTGCTTTAAGTAAACTAGTTAAAAGTATGAAGACAGGTTGAACTTTGCAATCAACTCCCCCCGAATTTCTACCACCCCTGTAGTTTAGCCACCAGCCCCAGATATCCCAGGTGACCTGCTGGTCAGTCAGAACCATATACATAAGTTCCGAATCAGCAAGGCCATTCATCCCCCATCCCCTGTGCTCTCTGAGGTTCTTCCTACTGACAATGTGGTACCCAAACCAAGATGTATAAGCACACACTACCAAGAGATAAAACACCTTTGGTGTCATCCCCCAGTCGTCAGTACCTCAAGTAGCCTGCAAACAGATGGAATCTGCAGTTTGGTGACTGAGCTGCAACTCATGGCACAGGATGATTCCCAGGGTTATGTCTGGAAATAGAGGCATGCTATTTCTTTTTTCCTTTGCTGAGAAAACATGTTATTTTGTTGTTGTTGAATTTGATGATTACAACGTCAAATATTAACTGTTCAGCAGCTGGTCTGTGTACGGGAAGTGGGACAAAGTATTAGAATGAGGAGAGGGGACGTGTTATGCATTCGTGTCTATTTTGTCCCTTACGGGTTTCTGTCAAGCTTTTCTGTGTGTTATGTACTGAATGTATTGTGAGAGGGCATGCTGGGTAGACGGCTTGTAAAATAAGCAGCGGTACATTTGTTCCTCACGTCTCCATCTCTCGTGTGTGTTACCCATGACCACCCAGCTTCCCAGTACCACCAACATAACATGTGATCTGACAAAACCCTTATAAGGTGTCAGCATTACATCCTTGCTCAATATTCTAGACTTTTCAAAATGAATGCAAACATTGACTTCCCTTCCTTACCACCAATTCAACCTGCAAGTTAACCTGTAGGGAATCCTGCACAAGGACTCCCAACATTCTTTTAAACTCTGATTTTTTAAATTTTCTCTTCATTGGAGGCTCAACCCAGAAAGTATTCTGGGGTTTAGTTTCACAAAACAGGTTTAGCCACTTCAACAGTGAGATGATGGGGATTTTCTTCTCTTTGTGGTTGTGGCTGTTTGGAATGCTCTGCCTCAGAGTACTGTGGGTGTTGAGTACATGTTAATTCTCTCAAGAATTGGAATTGGTAGATAAATAGAATGTAATAGATCAAAGGATATGATGATCCAGCAAAAAAGTGGAGTTGTGGTCGTCCAGCAGATCAACTAAATGTTTACTGAATGAAGAGGTCATCCTAAAGGCTGTGTCCAAACCTTCATTCATTTCTTACGTTCACATCATGAAAGTCTGTTACTGAAATGACAAAATTCCATCCAAAATGTTGTTTAAATAATAAATTCCACCCACCATATGCTAATAACATTCGGTTAAGTATTGTAGTATCATTACTCCATGTGAGATGTGTTCACTAGACATTGCTAAATCATTATTCTATACAATTTGAGGCAAATCACAAAATTATTTAAATTAAATATGAAAACAAAATGTTTTTAATGTATTTTCTTAAAATAATCAGTGCTTTATGTTTCTCAGAGAGCAGTAACATATTAGATACAATGAACCACAACATTGTATTTCTTTGCAACTCTGCTGACTCATCCACTGCTTCTGCTCAGTCACGCTAGTTATCTGATGTCTGGCAATGAATGAAGGAAATTTTGTTCCAAATGAGCTTTAGGAAGAATTCAAAATCATTTGCTTTGGCTGCATAATTCTGATATCAGAAGCCAACTTCATCACTCTCCCTTTCGCTGTTTGATCAGGTCTGTAACCTCAAACCTGACCTGAGTTTCCTTCTCTAAATGTGCTTGTAACATCAGCTCAGTTCTCCCATGTCTATGTAATTCCAGAACAATACTGCAAAGTTGCTCTGGCCATCCTCACGTTTTAGACCTTAAATAGACTAGGGCATAACCAAATCCTTCAGCTGTTTGCTAATACACATTATTTACGTGATTCTAGACCAACACACTTCCTGGTCCAATATGGTTACATTAACATTCATTTTGCCCAGTCAGTTTCTGTGCAGCGTACGCAGCAGGCATCTTGAGAATTTTGGAAAACCAAGTCTCCCTGCACACTGAGGTTAGACAGTTGTGAAATAAAAAAGACTAAAGGTGAGGAGGATGAAGTTGAATGGGTGAATTCAGTGTAATATCCAGGCAAAAATAACAATAAAACGAAATAAACTTATTATATCAGGGTTAGTTTGAAAACGCATATAGAGTAATGGATGTTTTTCTACATTTACTGATAACTTATACGGAAATATACTAAGTTTTTGCAAAAGCGCTTCAAATGAAATATATTAAGGTGGTGTTTATCTTTTAGGAAACAGGATATCCTTGCTAACGGTCGTATGTGAACCGGACAACTGGCTGCCGTTCCCATTGCCTCTTATCATTATATTACATAGACCATGAATCAGGACCCACAACCAATGGGAAAAGTGGGGCGGAGAGGGTGCGGCTCAGCGCGAATTGCAGTAAGTACGGACACATCAAGCCAGAGGCATCTCCTGGTTATTGAGAGATCTGAAAAGGCGAAAACTCTGCAACAATGGCATTCTCTGACAGCGAGAAACAGATTATGGAAGAAATTGGCAACCACATAAAGGCAAATGCTGAAGCTTGGGGTGCGGATGCTTTAGTCAGGTAATTTTCTTAGATTCATAGTATAATTAATGCATTTTCAGCTATTATTTGTAATCGGTAACATGTCTTTGCATTTCCCTATACAAAGACATTCTCTGTATAGAATTGAAGATTTTCCAAAGTAGTGCGATTGCTGGTCCGAAGAAAAATTAAATTTAATTCTAGGCGAGATGTAGTGTATATTGTGTCTGCAAATAATTTCTGCCTTCACTTTCCATTTTTCTGAAGGTTGTTTAAGGTCTATCCTCAAACTAAGAAAAATTTCAAGAAATTCACTGGCTTCGAAGACTGTGACCCATCGGTCAGAAATCACGGTCGCCTGGTAATGAACGCATTGGCGGATGCAGCCCATGATGTGGACCACATGGGTAAACACCTGGAAGGGCTTGCCATTGAATATCGTGAAGAACTGCAGATGGATCCTCATTACATTCACGTATGTAACAATTTTATAGAATCTTAGTAATTGTTATTACATAAACTATGATATTATAATTAGATCAGCAACTCTGAACTTTCAAATTTATTCAGTTGAAATCCCAGCAGTCTGGAAATGTCATCTTCGTCAGCTTAGCTGGGAATATTTTGTCCTGTTGCATTATACATAGGAAAGCATTCAAAGGACAAACAATCAACGCACTTTTAATGGGTAAATTCAACCGTTGAGAATATTAACACCAGCCTATGCTATTTACTTTTCACTTTTACAGCTGCTCACCAATTGTATCGTACTCACCCTGGCCATTCACTTGCCTACGTTCACCCCTGCATACCACTGTGCAGTTGGTAAATTTCTTAAGGTGGTCTCGGATGAATTGAGCTCCAAATACCAGTAAAGACGCAATCAACCAACCATGGTGAATGACAGCAAGATCATCACTTAAATCTCCTCCTGTGTGTTTTCTCACGCTGTCTGCTAATAAATCATTAGTCCTGTAAACACAAAATAATCTGCCGATGTTGTTGTCAAAGGAACACTCACAATGCGCTGGAGGAACTCAGCGGGTCAGTCAGCATCAGTTGAAAAGATTAGTCGACGTTTCGGGCCGAAACCCTTCGTCAGGACTGAAGGAAGAATTTTGGGGAGGGTTTGAAGAATGCTGGTAGTAGAAAAAAAAAACAGTAATTTGAAAGACAGAGGGGTGGGGGAGGGGAAGCAGGGAGGTGATTGGCAGGAGAACAATGCGCAGCAGTAGAAGGAGGTGGAACTATGAGGGAGGTGGTGTGAAATAGGGATAGAGGAAGGGAAGGGGTGGGAATTACTGGAAGTTGGAGAATTCTATATTCAAACCAAGGGGCTGGAGACTACCTAGATGGTATATGAGGTGTTGCTCCTCCAACCTGAGTTTAGCCTCATCATTGCAGTAGAGGAGGCCGTGTATGGACAGATCTGAATGGGAATGGGAAGCAGAGTTGAAGTGGGTGGCTACCGGGAGATCCTGTCTGTTGTGGCGGACGGAGCGGAGGTGCTCGACGAAGCGGTCCCCCAATCTGCGTCGGGTTTCACCGATGTAGAGGAGGCCGCACCAGGAGCACCGGATGCAATAGATGACCCCAACAGACTCGCAGGTGAAGTGTTGCCTCACCTGGAAGGACTGTTTGGGGCCCTGAATGGTGGCAAGAGAGGAGGTGTAGGGACAGGTGTAGAACTTACGCTTGCAGGGATAAGTGCCAGGTGGGAGATCCGTGGGGAGGGACGTCGCGGAGGTGCTCCCAGGATGAGGCTTTCCGTTCCAGGACATCTCAGATATTCTCTTTCTTTAAACATCGTGGGTTCCCTTCTGTCGTCATCAATGATGCCCTCACCCACATCTCCTCCATTTCCCACACTTCGGCTTTCACCCCATCCTCCCGCCACCACAACAGGGACAGAGTTCCCCTTGTCTTCACCTACCATCCCACCAGCCTCCGGATCCAGCACATTATCCTCCGCAACTTCCGCCACCTTCAACAGGACCCCACCACTAAGCACATCTTTCCCTCTCCACCCCTCTCTGCTTCCCGCAGGGATTGTTCCCTCCGCGACTCACTTATCCGCACGTCCATCCCCACGGATCTCCCACCTGGCACTTATCCCTGTAAGCGTAAGTGCTACACCTGTCCCTACACCTCCTCTCTTGCCACAAATCAGGGCCCCAAACAGTCCTTCCAGGTGAGGCAACACTTCACTTGCGAATCTGTTGGGGTCATCTATTGCATCTGGTGCTCCCGGTGCGGCCTCCTCTACATTGGTGAAACCCGACGCAGATTGGGGCACCGCTTCGTCGAGTACCTCCGCTCCGTCTGCCACAACAGATAGGATCTCCCGGTAGCAACCCACTTCAACTCTGCTTCCCATTCCCATTCAGATATGTCCATACATGGCCTCCTCTACTGCTATGATGAGGCTAAACTCAGGTTGGAGGAGCAACACCTCATATACCCTCTAGGTAGTCTCCAGCCCCTTGGTATGAACATAGAATTCTCCAACTTCCGGTAATTCCCTCCACCTCCCTTCCTCAATCCCTATTTCACATCACCTCCCTCATAGTTACACCTCCTTCTACTACTGCACATTGTTCTCCTGCCAATCACCTCCCTGCTTCCCCTCCCCCACCCATTTGTCTTTCAAATTGCTTGTTCTTTCAACTACCAGCATTCTTCAAACCCTCCCCAAAGTTCTTCCTTCAGTCCTGACGAAGGGTTTCGGTCCGAAACGTCGACTAATCTTTTCAACTGATGCTGACTGACCTGCTGAGTTCCTCCAGCACATTGTGAGTAGTCCTATAAACACACTTACTGTGTTTGCTTTTGCTCCCGTTCGTTAATTAATTCCACATTTTGGCATTGATTAATTGTCATGATTGGTAAACTGAACTGATTAAACATTCACTTTTATCAATGTTTTATCATTTGTTGTAGCTGATTTATTATTTATACACAATTTGAGAAAAATACCTGTCAGATTTGTCCATTAGTAAGAACACAAACAATACTGCAGGGTCTGTTTACCAGTATTACTAGATAACAATAAAGAGGAGAAAGACCTTGGACAAAAAATCATTTAGCCAACAAATATCTGCTTGCTTAATAGTTACATATACACCCACCCCCAATTTGTATGTGAATGAGGCTTTCTGCAGGAATTTTTAAAAAGCAAACATCTGCAATTGGACATTAAAATCTCTCCCTATAGCTTTTATACATTCAACAACATATCAAGGCTCTACTCGAGCCAAGTTTTGCAGATTAAAAATAAAGATTTTGTTTTAAAAAACACAGTTAACAATATAATTTGAAATACTTTATCACATTATAAAAAATAAATAAATAAATATCCAGTGGGAACTAAAAGATTCTGGAAATCCATTGCAAGATATAAGGTAGAAAGTTGCAAACAAAGTACTTGTGTTATATTGAGCTGCTCTGTTCACAGAAAAGAAAAAAAACTCACATTTTGTAGCGGACTTCCACAGAAAATATTATGGGAGACTTATTTAAGAGTCAATTAGTTTGCTCACCGTGAGTTAAAATAGAGTCCTAGAGCCATATTGTTCTTGAGAAATGGTATTCTGCCTGGATCATTGATGAGACTTTGCAGTTTGCAATTTACAGTATTGATTTTTAATTTTAGATTTGAAAATTAGAATTGTACATTTTTGAATGATATTTAATTGTGGATGATATCAATTATGAGAAAAAAAGATAGAGATGGGAGATAATACTTCTTGGGAGGAAGAATTTAGATGTTACTCAAAACGTGTAAAATAGAAGCATCAGTGACTGGAGCAGCAAACAGATGCACTTATCTACAAACAAGAGAATGTCCGCAGATGCAGGAAATCCGAGCAGCAGACACAAAATGCTGGAGAAGCTCAGCAGGCCAGGCAGCATCTATGGAAAAAAAAAGTACAGTCAGCGTGTCGGGACAAAATCCTTACACAGGGCTTATTATTTAAGTCGTTCCTCACATTAGCATGGCCATAAAAAGTAAACCAAATGCTGTATGGTTATTTGTTTAGTGAACTGCTGCAGTGCCTCCTGTAAATGGCAAAACCTGCTACATCTATGGTGGCAGTGAATGGTTATGGATGTGTGCCTATCAGGCGGGCTGCTGTGTTTTGCATGGTGTCAAGTTTCTTCACTGGTGGAAAGTACTGCGTCACAGTCCTCACATGATACTTGTGGAAGGTAGGCAGGTTTTGAGTGTGAAGAGGTGAGTTTACCATCCAATAAAAACTTACTAATCATCCCACCTACAGTCTTATGCAAATCATTAATATAGATGACAAACCACAAGAGATCAGGTTGAGATTTCTACAACACACCGCTGTCCACAGACATCTAATCTGAAAAAGCAACCTCTAACTACTGAGCTCTGCCTCTTGCTACCAAGCCGATATGGTATCTAAGTGGCTCACTCATCCTGGATGCTATGTGTCTCTAATCTTCTTGAGCAGCCTACCAAATGGACCTTTTGAAAGGCCTTGCTAAAATTCGTGTAGGCCAGGGTTTCCCAACCTCTTTCATGCCATGCGCCAATACAATTAAGCAACGGGTCTGTAGACTCCAGTTTGGGAACCCCCTGATATAGGCAATGCTCAGCACAGTGCCCTTTTCTGTCTTCTTGCTTACCTACACAAAACAAAAAACAAACAAATTAGTGAGAACTGGTTTGCCATGCAAAAACTCTTGGTGATTATCCTTAATTCATCCTTTCCTTTCCAAATGTAAATAATCCTGTTTCTCAGAATCCCTCTAAGTTTCCCATTCTTCATTTAAGGTTCAATGGCCATAACATATTGGCTTATTCTACTGGCCCTCCTAAAGTAAAGGGACAGCATTAGCCATTCTCTAGTTTCCCAGTCACTCTGCTGTGTATTAAAGAAACAATGATCTCTGCCATGGTCCTAGCAATTCTGTCCGTTGCCTCTCACAACATACTAGGTTCAATGTTGAAAGATCAAAGTAAGTTTATTATCAAATTACGCATATGTCACCATATGCAACATTGAGATTCATTTTATTGCAGGCATTACAGTAGCACAAAAAATTACTGTATTGGACATTCAGTTTCCAAGGCCCAAGAGGCCTTTTGCTAACTTCAGCTATTTAGCATAGCAGCATAACCTTTCCTCAGGATCAGAATTGGCTGTGACAAAGTTAAACTTCTAACCATATTCCTTGTTCAGCTTCTTGTTGTAAACAAGAACCAGTCTTCAGCTCTTAATGTAAATTGCTTGAACTAATCAGTTTGAAATATAAAGCACAGCTTTGCAAATGTTGAGGAGGTTGGTTGCATCGTTTGCAAAGTGAAGCGACCATGAGCCTTCTCATCTGCATTTGCTAAAGGTGAGACAATGGGGTCATGTTAATTGGCCTACATAAAATAGGCAACTACAGCCTCTTCCCACACTGCCCCCTGTGGAAATGCCATTCGCTTTTCTCAGTTCCTTTATCTCCACTGCATCTATTCCCAGGGTGAGGCGTTCCTTTCCAAGAGATCAGGGATAACCTCCTTCTTTGTGGATCAGTGTTTCCCTTCCTCCACCATTGAATACCCTCATCTGTATCTGTTCCGTTTCCTGAATGTCCACCCTCACCCACATCTTCCTGTTGCCTTAGCAGGGATTGAGTTTCTCTGTCCCTGTCTGCCACTCGATGAGTCTCTGTATCAAGCACATCAGTCTCCAGGACCCTTCCACCAAAAACATTGTTACCTCCCCTCCAGTCTGTAATTCACTTGTCCTTTCCACTCACCCCACTAGTCTCCCTCCTGGCACCCGTCCCTGCAGGCAGAAGCAGTGCTACATCTGCTCATTCACCCCCCTCCCTCACCTTCATTCAGAGACCCAGGCAGTGCTTCCAGGTGAAGCAGTGCTTCACCCCGAGATCTTTTGGGGTCATCTGTTGTACCTAGTGCTCCCAATGCTGTCTGGTCTGCGTTGGGGGACGGCATTGTTGAGCACCCTCGGTCTCTCTGAAAGAACTGGGATTTCTGGTGGTGAACCATTTGAATTCCAGTTTCCATTTCCATTCCAACATGTTGGTCCACGGCTACCTTTACTGTCACGATGGGCCTACTCTCAGCTTGGAGGAGTAACACCTCATATTCCACCTGATAGCATGAACGTCTTTTTCTCCAGCTTCTAGTGGTTTGACTCTTCTCCTCACCTTGCTTGCCTTTCACCTGGCCCAGTGCTCCTCCTCCTCCTTATCTTCCCTGGTCCACTCTCCTCTGCTCTCAGGTTCCTTCTCCTCTAGCTTTTTGTCTTTCACATGTTGCCTCCAAGCTTCTTACTTCATACCCCCTTTCCCAGCATCCTGGTTTGCCCCCTTCCCCTCTGCTCATCTGTTCTGGTTTCTTCCCCTTCCTTTCCAGTCCCGATGAAGGGTTTTGGCCCAAAACATCAACTTCAAATTAATTTCCATAGATGCTGCTGACCGGCCGAGTCCGTTTATTCATTTACGGGATGGGGGCATCGCCAGTTAAGCCAGCATTTATTGCCCTTCTCTATTTGCCCTTGAAAAAGTGGTGACGAGCTGGTGCAGTCCCTGAGGTGTAGGTATACCCACAGTGATGTTAGGCAGAAAATTCCATGACTTTGTCCCTGTGACAATGAATGAACGGTGATATGTTTCCAAGTCGGGATGGTGAGTGATTTAGAGGTGGATTTCCAAGTGCTGGTGTTCCCAGGTATCTGCTGTTCTCATCCTTCTAGATGGTAGTGCTCGTGGGTCTGGAAGGTGCTGATTTAGGAACTTTGGTGTGTTGTTGCAGGGCATCTTGTCGATAGTACACACTGCTGCAAGTGTCCGTCGATGGTGGGGGGATTGGATGCTTGCGGAAAGGGTACCAACCAAGTGGGCTGCCTTGTATTGGATGGTGTCAAGCTTCTTGAGTGTTGATGGTGCTGCACACATCTAGGTGGTGGTGACTATTCCATTAAACTCCTGACCTGAGACTTTGAGATGGTGAACAGTCTTTGGGGAGTCAGAAGGTGAGTTAAACACAGCAGGATACCTAACTTTTTTACCTGCTCTGGATGCCACGGTGTTTAAATGTCTAAACCAATTCAGGTTCCTGTCAATCGTAACCCCCAGAATGTTGATAGCATGGGATTTGTGTGTGTTGCTCTGGATTTTGAGCATCTGAAGGATCTCTTGTGTTTTTGATTAACTGCAGATACATTATTTGCATCATTGTTATTGAATACAGAGAAGCTTGTAGACCAGATACTCTTTGTTACTGAGCACAACAAACAAGCTCACAGTTTGATCAATCAATAGCTGGAGTATCTCTGTACTCCCAGCATTAATGCGGAGTCTGGGATTACTGGCCCCAAGTGTTTTAGACCATAGAGTCACAGAAAAGTACAGCACAGAGACAAGCCCTTCAGCCCATCTAGTCCATGCCAAAACAATTTAAACTGTCAGCACCCATCGATCTATAATGGTACCATAGCCCTCTAAACTCCTTCCTATCCAAACTTCCGTTAAGTGTTGAAATCTAGTTTGCATGCACCACTTGCAGTGACAGGTCATTCCACACTCTCACGGCCCTCTGAGTGAAGACATTTCCTCTCATGTTTCTTAAACATTTCACCTGTTACCCTTAACCCATCACCTCTGACTGTGGTCCCACACAACCTCGGTGGAAAAAAAACCTGTTAGCATTTACCCTTATCTATAGACCTCATTCATATCTTTCCTGCAGGTAGGTGACCAAAACTGCACGCAATACTCCAAATTTGGCCGCACCAATACCTTTTACAACTTCAACACAGCATCTCAACTCCTTTACTCAATTCTTTGATTTATGAAGGCCAACGTGCCATAAATTTTCTTTATGACCCTATCTACCTGTGATGCCACTTTCAATGAGCTATGGGCCTGTATTCCCAGATCTCTTTGTTCTTCCACACTCCTCCGTGCACTGCCGTTCACTGTGTAAGACCTACCCTGGGTGGTCCTACCGAAATGTAACGCCTTACTCCTGTCTGCATTAAATTCTATCAGCCTATTTTTCCAGCTTATCCAGATCCCTCTACAAGTCGTGATAGCCACTAAACCCCAAGTCTTGGTGTTACCTGTAAATTTGCTGATCCAGTTAACCTCGTTATCATCCAGATTGTTGATACAGATGGCAGACAACAATGCACCCAGTAGCAATCCCTGCTGCACTCTACAAGCCACAGGCCTCCAGTCAGAGAGTCAACCATTCACTCCCACTCTCTGGCTTCTCCCACAAAGCCGATGTCAAATGCTGATGACACGATCTGAGATGTCGTGGACCAAGACCCCTGGGTGGCAACATACCATCCAGGAATCACGTTCTCATCCACAGAATCTCCTTTCTGTTCCCCTAACTGACGAACCACGTATCGATATAGCTCGCCTTTTCTCCTCCCTTCGCTTCTGAGTTGCAGAGTCATATTCAGCGCCAAAGACCAGCCTTTCTTCTGTTAGGTTATCCCTGCCAAGAGCATCCGCAGTGATATTCCTGTTGCTGAGAAGGAAAGCCACAAAGGTGCTCTGCGCTGGCCCCTTAACCTCTTTTCCCTTCCTGACTGTCACCCAGCTTCCTGCGTCCTGAACCTTAGGTGTAATTACTTCACTATATGACGTATCCATCACTCCTCAGCTTCCGGAATGATCCGGAGTTCATCCGGTTCCAGCTCCTTAATGTGGAGTGTTAGAAGCCGCAGCTGGATGCGCTTCTCGAAGATGCATTCGTCAGGGACGCTGGGGGTCTCACTTCCTCCCCACATGCTGCAACAAAGGCATTCCATTATCCTGCCTGGGATCTCTACTCTTCTAACTGAGCAAATGTAAAGTTCTGTGGGGGTGGTGCTGAAATGACACTCTCCATACAGCTTTCTTTTGTTCTCTCTGACCGAAGCCTTAAAGAGCTCAGGCCTCAAAATCTCCACTCCAACGATGGCCGCTCTGATTGCCCCTGACTTGCTTTAAATTGCTCTTGTCAATCCATCCCGAATGCTGATTGGCCACTGCTTAAAGCTCCAAAACTGCCACGTGTCGCTGTCTTTTCTACTTGTTCAGCGAGTCGCAGGCCTCTGATCCCTCTGACTGGCTGCTGCTCTGAATTACCTCGTCAAGGCAAAGGTATTTAAGAAACATCACAGGTCAACTAGTAGCAAAACAGTACAAATATTAGAAATTATTGGGGATTGTTAGGAATGATAAGGAGAATGGCAGGAAGACGGGCCGACAAAAAGAAGAACTGGAATTCATTCCTGTCTTTGATTTCTGTGACGAACGACCCGTTTTGTCAGCCATTTTTTGGTATATTCTTTTTGTTCGTAAAACTGTACCTGGGTTTGGAAATCTTATGTAGTTTGGAAATCTTTTCTAATTTGGAAATCTTTCATATACCAGAAATCTTATGAGAGTGTTAAAGTGCAGAGTAAATTTATTATCAAAGTACATACATGTCGACATATGCAACGTTGAGATTAATTTTCTTGCAGGCATGCAAGAAAAAGTCCATAATAGAATCATTGAAAGACCACACCAATTTTGGCATTCAACCAGGTGTAAAACACAACAAAGAGTGCAAATACAAAAAGAATAATAATAAATAAATAAGCAATTCTTGGCAGAAGAATCCCATCTTACTCAAAATTGAATCAACGAACAAAAGTTCTACGTCTATTTTTTTTCCCAAGCTAAGACATGATATTACTTGAGAAAACCATTGAATTAATGTAGGGGCAGAGGGGCTCTTTTGCCAAATGTTATCATTTAATTTGAATTAATTTATATTGTTTCCTTCCGATCTTATTTTATATAAATGTGAATTAGCGGTTGATGATTTTTCTCCTTTATTTATATAGATGATGGTAAGTCGTATTGCTCCGGGAGTTGGTTCCTAATGGGGATTTTCCCTCCTTTTTTCTTCTTTTTTGTTCCTTTTCTTTCTCTTGTAGCTACTGTTTTTTTTCTCTTTTAGTAGTTGGGGTTCTCTTTTTCCTTCTTTTCTTTATAAAAAAATACTTTTTTCATTATCATACTATTCTTCTTTGATAAGTTTTTCTTTCTTTAGCTTTATTAACTGTATATATATAAATTTGCTGTAATCTTGTACCATATAAAGCTGTAGAAGATTATGTATCAATAAAAATTTTTTTTTAATGAAATAAATAAGCAATAAATATCAAGAACTTGAGATGAAGAGTCCTTGAAAGTGAGTCCATAGGTGGTGCGAACATTTCAATGATGGAGTAAGTGAAGTTGAGTGAAGTTATCCCCCTGGTTCAAGAGCCTGATGGTTGAGGGGTAATAACTGTTCCTGAACCTGGTGTTGTGGGTCCTGAGGCTCCTGTACCTCCTTCCTGATGGTTGAAGGGTAATAACTGTTCCTGAACCCGGTGATGTGGGTCCTGAGGCTCCTGTACCTCCTTCCTGATGGTTGAGGGGTAATAACTGTTCCTGAACCTGGTGGTGTGGGTCCTGAGGCTCCTGTTCGTTCTTCCTGATGGTAGCAGTGAGAAGAGAGCAGGTCCTGGGTGGAGATGGTTCCTGATGATGGATGCTGCTTTCTTGCAGCAACGGTTCATGTAGATCTGCTGAGAGGGGTGTGTGTGTGTGGGGGGGGGGGGGAGTTGCTTTACCTGTGATAGTCTGGGCTGTATTGACAATTTTTTAATAGAACTTTCAGTTTAAGGGCCTTGGTATTTCCATACCGGGCTGTGATGCAATCAGTCAATACACTTTGCACTCTACATCTATAGACGTTTGTCAAGGTGTTAGTTGTCGTGCCAAATCTCGGCACGCTGCCATGTTTTCTTCATAATTTCACTTACATGCTGGGCCCAGGGCCGCTCCTCCAAAATAATAAAACCAAGGAATTTAAAGTTGCTGCAAGCCACATAAAAGTTGCTGGTGACCGCAGCAGGCCAGGCAGCATCTCTAGGAAGAGGTACAGTCGACGTTTAGAGCCGAGACCCTTCGTCAGGACTAACTGAAAGAAGAGCTGGTAAGAGATTTGAAAGTGGGAGGTGGAGGGGGAGATCCAAAATGATCGGAGAAGACAGGAGGGGGAGGGATGGAGCCAACAGCTAGACAGTTGATTGGCAAAGGGGATATGAGAGGATCATGGGACGGGAGGCCGAGAGAGAAAGAAAAGGGGGAGGGGGGGGAAGCCCAGAGAATAGGCAAGAGAGAGACAGAGGGAGAAAAAGGAGAGAGAGAAAAAAAAGGATATGTGTACATAAATAAATAAATAAATACCAGATGGGGTACGAGGGGGAGGTGGGGTATTAGCGGAAGTTTGAGAAGTCAATATTCATGACATCAGGTTGAAGGCTACCCAGACGGAATATAAGGTGTTGTTCCTCCAACCTGAATGTGGTTTCATCTTTACAATAGAGGAGGCCGTGGATTGACATGTCAGAATGGGAGTGGGACGTAGAATTAAAATGTGTGGCCACTGGGAGGTATTGCTTTCTCTGGCGGGCAGAGCGTAGGTGTTCAGCGAAACGATCTCCCAGTCTGCGTCTGGTCTTCTCAATATATAGAAGGCCGCATCAGGAGCACGGGACGCAGTATATCACCCCAGCCGACTCACAGGTGAAGTGTTGCCTCACCTGCAAGGACTGTCTGGGGCCCTGAATGGTGGTGAGGGAGGATTGGTTGTTCCGCTTCCAAGGATAAATGCCAGGAGGGAGATCGGTGGGAGGGGGGAATGGGGGCGGGGGAAGAATGGACAAGGGAGTCGCGTAGGGAGCGATCCTTGCGGAAAGCGGGGTCGGAGAGGTGGAGGGAAAGCTGTGCCTAGTGGTGGGATCCCTGAGGCACGCCATTAGTCAACGACCTCCAACCTGACAAGCAGTTATCCAACACTAGTCTCCGGCACCTCCCATCCAGCCACATATACACAAGTCTATATAGACAACATCCCCTGCTCTACCCTCGTCAACTTTTCACGCTGCTTCCCGAGCCTGATGGCTGACGGGTAATAACGGTCCTCAACCTAGTGGTGTGCGGCCTATTGCAAGTCTCTGGTATCTTCTTCACTGTGAAGAGAAAACATGGCCTGGATGGTGGGGTCCTTGATGATAGATGCTGCTTTCTCATGACAGCGCTCCTTGCTATTGTGCTCATTGGTGGGGAGGGCTTTCCCTGCGATGCACTGAGCCGCATCTACTCAACTTCTTAGTCTTTTTGATTCTTGGATGTTGGTGTTTCCATACGAGTCTGTCATGTAACCACTCAGCACACTCACCAGTTCGCATCTACAAAAGTTTGTCAACGTTTTACATGTCATGTAAACTTCTAAGAAATTAGCCTTGTCCTAGTTTAGGGCTTCAACTGTTGGCCTCATCCTATCTTTTTCCACAAATGTCTTCAAACCATAGAATTATGTTCTCTGTTCCCAAGGTGTTTCCTCACTGACACGTCAACTACTTGTCCGGCTTCATTTTCTAATTGTAGCTCCTTCTTTAGTAGGGCCATGTACATGTTGCTTCAGAAAACTCTCCAGGAAAAACTGAAATTACTTCGTCTCACTTCATCATTTGGCATTATGCAGTTCCAATCAATACCCGGGAAATTACAAATACCTGATATTTCTAAGTATAACTAAATGAGATTTAGCAGCATACGTGTTCCTCTAATTCCTATTGAGCATTGGGAACCCTGTAGTGTATCCCACCAAACTGAATACACCACTTTTATCTTTGAATTCTACTCACATAACATAACTGTACATTCTCTTCAGCACATCCTCTTCAGGTTCTTCTATGATATCTTCTGTAATGAATATCCTATCACCCCTCCTCCCTTAGTTTCACCTCTATCATGCTGGAAGCATCAGCCCTCTGGAACATTGAACTGCCAGTTCTGCCCATCTCGCCCCATTTTTAAAGGCAGTTTATCATAATCCCACGTGTCAGTCAATTTCAATTATACTTCCCATTCCCATTCTGACATATTAGTCCGTGGCCTCCTCTACTGCTGTGATGAGGCCACACTCAGGTAGGACGAGCAACACCTTATATTCCATCAGGACAGCCTCCAACCTAATGGCATGGACACCAGCTTCCTTTGCCAATGCCTTGCTGAAATCCATGCACACTCCATCTACTGCCCTACCTTCATCAATGTGTTTAGTCATATCATCAAATAATTCAATTGGGCTCGTAAGGCACTAACTGCATTTGACAAATCCATTTTGACTATTTCTAATCATATTATGCCTCTCCAAATGTCCATAAATTCACGCTCTCCGGATGTTTTCCATCAACTTACTAACCACTGCAGTAAAGCTCACTGGTCTATATTATTCCTGGGCTATCTCTACTCCATTTGTTGAATAAGGGAACGACATCCGGCACCCTCCCATCCTCCGGAAACTTTCTCATCCCCACTGATGATGTGAAGGTCATCCCCAGAGGCTCAGCAATCTCCTTCCTCGCATCCCACAGTAGCCTTGGTGCATCTCATCCAGTCCGGGTGTCTTAATCAACTTCATGCTCTCCAAAAGCTTCAGCACATCCTCTTTCTTAAGAGCTATATGCTCAAGATTTTCAGTCAGCTGTAAGTCATCCCTACAATCGCCAAGATCCTTTTCTGCAGTGAATACTGAAGGGGAGTATTCATTAAGCACCTCTGCTATCTCCTCCATTTCCAGACATATTTTTCCACTGTCACACTTGATTGTTCCTGCTCTCTCACGTCTTATGAGTTTACTTTTAACATACTTGTAGAATGCTTTAATCCTGCCCGCAAAGGCCTTCTCTTGGCCTCTTCTGGCTCTCCTACTTTCACTCTGCAGCTCTTTCCTTTCGCCTTCCAATCTTCTGGATCGCGATCATTATTAAATTTTTGATCCTTTCGTCAGCTTTTCTTTTCTTATCGACAAGATTTTAGAAAACATAAGAAAACATAGAAAACCTACAATACAGTACAGACCCTTCGACCCAGAAAGTTTTGCCGAACATGTCACTGCCTTAGAAATTACTAAGCTTACCGATAGCCCTCTATTTTTCTGAGCTCCATGTACCTATACAAAAGTCTCTTAAAAAGCCCTATGGTATCCGCCTCCACCAATTTTGCCGGCAGCCCCATTCCACGCAATGACCACTCCCTGAGTACAAAAAACTTTACCCTGATATCTCCTCTGTGCCTACTCCCCAGCACCTTAAACCTGTGTCCTCCTGTGGCAATCATTTCAGCACTGGGAAAAAACCTCTGATTATCCACGAGGTCAACGCCTCTCAACATCTTATAAACCTCCCATCCTCTGTCACTGCAATGAGAAAAGGCCGAGTTCACTCAACCTGTCCTCATAAGACATGCTCCCCAATCCAGGCAACATCCTTGTAAATCTCCTCTGCACCCTTTCTATGGCTTTCACATCCTTCTTGTAGCGAGGAGATCAAAACTGTGCACAGTACTCCAAGTGGGGTCTTACCAGGGTCCTATATAGCTGCAACATTACCTCCCGGCTCCTAAATTCAATTCCACGATTGATGAAGGCCAATACACCATACGTCTTCTTAATCACAGAGTCAACCTGCGCAGCTGCTTTGAGCTTCCTACGGACTCGGACCCTATGATCTCTCTGATCCTCCACACTGCCAAGAATCTTGCCATTAATACTATATTCTGCCATCATATTTGGCCAACCAAAAGGAACCACTGCACACTTATCTGTGTTGAACTCCATCTGCCACTTCTCAGCCCACTTTCGCATCCTATCAATGTCCGGCTGTAACTTCTGACAGCCCTACACAGTGTCCACAACACCCCAACCTTAGCGTCATCAACAAACTTACTAACCCATCCCTCCACTTCCTTATAGAGGTCATTTATAAAAATCACAAAGAGTAAGGGTCCCAGAACAGATCCCTGAGGCACCCCACTGGTGACCGTACTCCATGCAGAATATGACCTGTCTACAACCACTCTTTCTCTTCTGTGGGCAAGCCAGTTCTCGATTCACAAAGCAATGTCCCCTTGGATCTCATGCCTCCTCACAATCTCAATAAGCCTTTCATGGGGTACTTTATCAAATGCCTAGCTAAAATGCATATACACTACATCTACTGCTCTTCCTTCTTCAATATGTTTAGTCACATCCTCAAAAAATTTAATCAGGCTCGTAAGGAACGACCTGCCCTTGACAAAGCCATGCTGACTATTCCTAATCATATTATAACTCTGGAACCTTTTCCGTCCCTATTCCTGATGGAAAGTTCATCACCAGAGGCTCAACAATCTCCTCCCTCGCCTCCCATAGTAGACTACGGTACATCTCTTCCGGGACGGGCGACTAATCGAACTTGATGCTTGCAAATGCCCCAGCACGTTCCCTTTCTTAATATCTACATGATAAAGCTTTTCAATCTGCTGCAAGTCGTCACTATTATCACCAAGATCCTTTTCCATAGTGAATAATGAAGTATTCATTCAGTACCTCTGCTATTTCCTTTGGTTCCATGCACATTTTCCCACTGCCACACTTGATGGGTCATATTCCTTCACCTCTTATCCTCCTGATCTTCACATACTTGTATAATGCCTTGGGGTTTTCCTTTATCCTGCCCGCCAAGGCCTTCTCACGGCATCTTCCGGCTCTCCTAATTTCCTTCTTGAGCTCCTTCATGATAGCTTTCTAATCTTCTGGATCAGGAACATTCCCTAGATCTCTGAACCTTTTATAAGCTTTTCTTTTCTTCTTGACTAGATTTTCAACAGAATTTGTTCACCACGTTTCTTGTACTATACCATTCTTTCCCTGTCTCACTGGAACGTACGTATGCAGAACCCCATTCAGATAACCCCTCAACATTAGCAACATTTCTTCCGGACATTTCCCTGAGAACATCTGTTCCCAAGTTATGCTTCCAAATTTCCGCCTGACAGACTCATATTTCCCCTTACTTCAATTAAATGTTTTCCTAACTTGTCTCTTCCTATCTCTCTACAATGCTATGGTTAAGGAGATAGAATTATGATCGTTATCTCTAAAATGCTCTCACACTGAGAGATCCGACACCTGATCAGGTTGATTTCTCAATAGCAGATGAAGTACAGTCTCTCCACTTGTTGCCTCATCTACGTATTGTGTCAAGAAACCTTCCTTAACAAACTTAACAAGCTCCACCCCACCTTAACCCCTTGCTCTAGAGAGCTGCCAATCAATACTTGGGAAGTTAATATCTCCCACCACGACGACCCTGTTCTTATTACAACTTGCCAGAATCTGTCTCCCTATCTGCTCCTCGATGTCCCTGTTGCTATTAAGTGGTCTATAAAAACACACAGTAGAGATATTGATCCCATCCTGTTTCTAACTTCCACCCACAGAGACTCCATAGACAATCCCTCCAAGGATATACGGTGTCTCAGAAAGATAGGTTAGTCGGTAGAGGGGGTGGTGTGGCCCTCTGTATAAGAAATAATATTAAATCCTATGAGAAGTATGACATAGGATCGGAAGGTGTAAAGTCTTTATGGATTGTGTTATGAAATGACAAGGATAAAAGGACCCTAATGGCAGTTTTATACAGGCAGGAGATAAAAAAGGCGTGTCAGAAGGGCGATGTTATTATATTCGCTGGGGATTTTCACATGCAATCTATCAGAACATGGAAGGTAACCTCAGGGTATGAGAAACGCAATGTAAAGTTACAAAACAGAAAATGCTGGGAACGCAGGACACCAGGGCACGTCTGTGAAAGGAGAAATGGTGGAGCAACCAGCTTCAGAACTGGGACTGTGCAGATCTTCTGAATGTTTCCAGCATTCTCTCCTTTTTACTTTAATTTTCCTGTAACAGCAGTTCTTGTTTATGTTAATGCACATGTATTAACTGATTGGAGGGTTGCGGAAATGTTGTTCCCTATTTCAAGAAATCCAGTAGTGATAGCTCAGGATATTATAGACCAATAAGACTTAGATCAGTAGCTGGTAAATTTATGGAGAAGACCCTGAGAGGGAGGATTTATGAACATTTGGAGAGGCATAATATGATTAAGAATAGTCTGCATTGCTTTGTCAAAGGCAGGTCGAGCATTCTGAGCTGGACCAAATTTTTTGAGGATGTGACTAAACACACTGATGAAGATCGAGAAGTAGATGCGGTGTATATGGATTTCAACCAGGCATTTGAGAAGGTTCCCCATCCAAGGCTTATTGAGAAAGTAGGGAGGCATGGGATCCAAGAAAACCTTGATTTCTATATCGAGAATTGGATTTCCAACAGAAGGCAAACAGTGCTTGTAGACGGGTCATATTTTGCATGGAGAACAATTACCAACGGTGTGCCTCGGGGATCTGTTCTGGGACCCCTACTCCTCGCTCACTTTAGAAATGACCTGGATGAGGAAGTGGAGGGATGGGTTAGTAAGTTTACGGATGACACTAAGGTCGGAGGTGTTGTGGATTGTGTGGAGGGCTGTTAGAGGTTACAGCGGAACATCGATTGGATGTAAAACTAGGCTGAGAAGTGACAGATGGAGTTCAACCCAGGTAAGTGTGAGGTGGTTCACTTTGCCTGGTCAAATATGATGGTAGAATATAGTATTAATGGTCAGACTCTTGGCAGTGTGGAGGATCAGAGCGATCTTGGGGTCCGAGTCCATGGGACACTCAAACCTGTTTGGTTGGTTGACTGTGTGGTTCAGAAGGCATACTGTACACTGGCCTTCATCAACAATGGGATTGAGTTCAGGAGCCTAGAGGTAATGTTACAGCTATATTGAACCCTGGTCAGACCCAACTTGGAGGTCTGTGCTCAGTTCTGGTCAGCTCAGTATCTGACGGATGTGGAAACCATAGAAAGGGTGCAGAAGAGATTTCCAAGGATGTTTGGTGGTTTGGTGAGCATGCCTTCTAAGAATAGGTTGAGAGAACTTGCCCTTTTATCCTTGGAGACCTGGAGTCCGAGAGGTGACCTGATAGAGATATATAAGATGATGAGAGGGCTTGATCGTGTGGATAGTCAGAGGCTTTTTCTCAGGGCTGAAATGGCTAACACGAGAGGGCCCAGACTTAAGGTCCCTGGAAGTAGGTACAAAGACGATGTAAAGGGTGAGTTTTTCCTTTCACGCAGACAGTTGAGCGTACGTGGAATGGGGTCGGCGACGGTGGTGGAGGTGGATAGACTAGCGTCTTTTAAGAGGCTCTTGGATATTTACATGGAGCTTAGAAAAATAGAGGGCTATGGGTAAACCTGGGAAATTCCTGAAGTACGTGTTTCGGAGAGCACTGTTGGCCGATGGCCTTGTGTATTATGCTGCTGGTTTTCTATATTTCTATGTTGTCAGTTCATTCCATACTGCCAATGCTCACAGCATCCTTTCCTCCCACTATCATTCTGTTGCACTTGCTCCCAAGGCTACTGTCTCTAAATTTAGAGGGAAGTGAACACAGAGCGATAAATTTCAGCAACACTTCTTGAGATTATCGTTGGTTGTTACCGTGGAAACGGAGGAAGTGTCTTAACAGAGGTAACTGAATAAGGAAATAACAGACTGAACATCATCCGCTATGAGTTACATTGCGACAAAGGTTAACACTGCAGCCATTTTGAAATGTGAATCAAAAATTGTAAAAGCTGCTGTAGGCATGCCTCGTGCTGTATTGAATTAACCATATAGTAGTTCTGACTAACAAAACGTGATTCCCACACTAGCCATCAATAATATATTGCCATAAATATACAAAATGGCAGCCTCAATCACCATCTGTTGCAATAAACTCCACATATTGACAACTCTTCGGCTGAAGAAGTTTCTCTCATCTCAGTTTTGAAGGGAAGGTTGTTTATTCCGAGGCTGTCCTCTCAGACCACAGACTCTCCGTCTGATGGAAACACCCTCACCATGTCCACCGTCTCCAGGCTGTTCAGCATTCGGTAGGTTTAAATAAGATCCCGTCCAGCTCTGTACATCTGAACTCCATAGAGTACAGACCCAGAGTCATCAAATGCTTGTCATACATAAGCCCTCCCATTCCTGAGATTACTCTTGTGAACCATGTGATCAACAATTATACTGAACACATTTCCAGGAATAACAGGGAAAGTGATACCAGTGATAGAGGGAAAAGTTGTGGTTTCTTTCCTGTTCCACTAATATCACAGAACAACCGCCTGTGCATTTCAAGAGGAACAAAGTTCGCGGTTTGTGTTCAGAACCGTACGTCAGAATGGCTTCAACTATTTTCACGTTTTTCGTGCAAATTTCCAGCATCTTGAGTTTCTGTCTGATTTCCACTGTCAGAGAGGCAGATGACAGTGAGGGGGGATTTTCAGACACCGTTTGAACACCATAAATCGCGGGTCTACTTCTACTGTTGTAAACAGGGAACAGACCATTTACTCATAGCCTTTCACTGTGAGGGGTGGGACGGTAACTCATCCTCTCCATATAACAATTACATGTTGACTTTTCCTAATCAGACCCTGTCTATCGAGATAATCATATATACCATCTCCAAGAATACTTTCCATTAATTTACCCACCACTGATGTCAAACTTACAAGCGTTAATTGCTAGGTTTACTCTTAGAACCCTTTTTAAACAAAGGAACAACATGAACAATACGTCAATTCTCCTGCACCATCCACGTTTCTGATCACATTTGAAATATTTCTCTCAGAGCCCCTGCTATTTCCACATTAACTTCCCTCAATGTCCGAGGGAATATCCTGTCAGGACACGGAGACTTATCGACTTTTATATTCCTTAAAAGCTCCAGTACTTCTTGTTCTTTAATCATCACAGTTGCCATAACTTCCCTTCTTGTTTCCCTTACCATACATAATTCAATATCCTTCTCCATAGTGAATACCAGAGAAAAGAAGTTGTTCAAAATCTCCCCCATCTCTTTTGGCTCCACACATAGCTGTCCACTCTGATTCTCTAAGGGGCCAATTTTATCCCTCACTATGCTTTCTCTATCAATATAGCTCTAGAAAACTTACTTGCCAAAGCAACCTCGTACCTTATTTTAGCTTTTTTAATTTCTTTCTTAAGATTCTTTTTACATTCTTTATATTGCTCAAGCACCTCATTTACTCCATGCTGCCTATATTTACATAGATAGCTCTCTTTTTCCGAGCCAACTTTCCAATATCCTTGAAAACTATGGCTCTCTCTATCTTTTAACCTTTCCTTTCAACATAACAGGAACATAAAGATTCTGTACCCTTAAAATTTGACCTTTAAATGACCACCATTTCTCTATTAGATTCTTCCCATAAAAGAAATTGTCCCAATCCACTCCTTCTAAGTCCTTTCGCATCTCCTCAAAGTTAGCCTTTCTCCAATCAAAAATCTCAACCCTGGGTCCAGACCTATCCTTCACCATAATTAAATTGAAACTCATAGCATTGTGATCACCGGAGCCGAAGTGCTCCCCAACACAAACCTCCGACACCTGACCTATCTCATTCCCTAACAGGAGATCCAACACTACCCCTTCTCTAGCTGGTACCTCTATATATTGCTATAAAAACCTATCCTGCACACATTTTACAATCTCCAAACCATCCAGACCTTTTACAGTATGGCAGTCATACGGAACTCTCCTCCGTATGACAGTCATTACTTCCAAAGGATCTACAGAAACAAACTTCTGAGTTCAGATAATAAGTACTGTTTCAACACCTCATAAACCTGCACAGCTTGATTCCCGGGTCCATTGTACTTGGATCACAAACAGTGAGATCCGAGGACTCTGTGATATCTCAAGCCAACAATTTTGTGCGCAAACCTCTACATATTTTAGAAATAACCTACGGTTACCCATCACCCTCTCTATTTTTAAGCTCCATGCCCCTATCCAAGAGTCTCTTCAAAGACTCTATCTTATCTGCCTTCCCCACCGTTGCCGGCAGTCCATTCCATGCATTCACCACTCTCTGAGTAAAAATATTACCCTTGACATCTCCTCTGTACTTACTTCCGAGCACCTTAAAACTGTGCCCCTTATATTAGCCATTTCAGCCCTGAAAAAGCGTCTGACTACCCACACGATCAATGCCACTCATCATCCTATACACCTCTATCTGGTCACCTCTCATCCTCCGGTGCTCCACGGATAACTGGCTGGCTTTACTTAACCAATTCCCATAAGGCATGCTCCCCAATCCAGGCTACATCCTTGTAAGTCTCTTCTGTACCCTTTCTATGGTTTCCACGTCCTTCCTTCAGAGAGGTGACCAGAACTGAGCACAGCACTCCAAGCGGAGTCTGACCAGGGACCTACGTAGCTGCAACGTTACTTCACAGCTCTGAATATCCATCCCACGGTTGTTGAAGGTCAGTGCACTGTATGCCTGCTTAACCACAGAGTCATGCTTCGAGCAGCTGTGTAGCAGCTTCAAATGTTCTAAGGACTCGAACGCCAAAATCTCTCTGATTCTCCAAACAGCCAAGAGTCTTATCATTAATTCTATATTCTGCTACCATACTTAACCTACCAAAATGAACCACCTCATATTTATCTGGGTTGAACTCCTTCTGCCACCTCTCAGCCCAGATTGGCATCCCATCGATGTCCCGCTGTAACGTCGACAGCCCTCCACACTATCCACAACACGCACAACATTTATGTCATCAGCAAATTTACTAACCCATCCCTCCACTTCCTCATCCCGGTCATTTATAAACGTCATGAAGACGAGGGTTCCAGACCAGATCCCCGAGACACACAACTGGTCTCCAACCTCCAGGCAGAATATGACCCATTTACAACCACTCTTTGCCTTCTGTAGGCAAGCCAATTTTTCGATCTACAAAACTGTATGCCCTTGGATGCCATGCCTCCTTACTTTCTCAATAATCCTTGCATGCGCTACCTTGGCAAATGCTTGCTGAAATCCATGCACAAAACATCTACTGCTCTACTTGCATCAATGTGTTTAGTCATATCGTCAAACAATTCAACTGGGCTCGTAAGGCACTAACTGCCATTAACAAATCCATGTTGACTATTCCTAATCATATTATGCCTCTCCAAATGTCCATAAATTCACGCTCTCAGGATGTTTTCCATCAACTTACAAACCACTGAAGTAAAGCTCAATAGTCTATATTAATCCTGGGCTCTCTGTACTCCATTTGTTGAATAAGGGAACGACATCCGCAATCAACCCATCCTCCGGAAACTTTCCCGTCCCCACTGACGATGCGAAGATCATCGCCAGAGGCTCAGCAATCTCCTTCCTCGCATCCCACAGTAGCCTGTGGTACATCTCATCCAGTCTGGGTGTCTTATCCAACTTCATGCTTTCTTACAGCTCCAGCACATCCTCTTTCTTAAGAGCTATATGCTCAAGATTTTCAGTCAGTTGTAAGTCATGCCTACAATAGCCAAGATCCTTTTCTGCAGTGAATACTGAAGGACAGTATTCATTAAGCACCTCTGCTATCTCCTCCATTTCCAGACATATTTTTTCACTGTCACACTTGATTGTTCCTGCTCTCTCACGTCTTATGTATTTGCTTTTAACATACTTGTAGAATGCTTTAATCCTGCCCGCAAAGGCCTTCTCTTGGCCTCTTCTGGCTCTCCTACTTTCATTCTGCAGCTCTTTCCTTTCGCCTTCCAAACTTCTGGATCGTGATCAGTACTAAATTTTTGATCCTTTCGTAAGCTTTTCTTTTCTTATTGACAAGATTTTAGAAAACATAGGAAAACAGAAAACCTACAATACAGTACAGGCCCTTTGGCCCAGAAAGTTTTGCCGAACATGCCCCTGCCCTAGATATTACTAAGCTTACCGATAGCCCTCTATTTTTCTAAGCTCCGTGTACCTATCCAAAAGTCTCGTAAAAGGTCCTATCGTATCCGCCTCCCCCAACTTTGCCGGCAGCCCATTCCATGTAATGACCACTCCCTGAGTGAAAATAAACTTAACCCTGACATCTCCTCAGTGCCGACTCCCCAGCACCTTAAACCTGTGTCCTCCTGTGGCAACCATTTCAGCCTTGGGAAAAAAAACCTTTGATTATCCACGAGGTCAACGGCTTTCAACGTCTTATACACCTCTATCAGGTCACCTCCCAGCCTCCGTCACTGAAAGGAGAAAAGGCCGAGTTCACTCAACCTATTCTCATAAGACATGCTGCCCAATTCAGGCAACATCCTTTTAATCTCCTCTGCACCCTTTCTATGGCTTTCACATCCTTCCTGTAGCGAGGAGACCAAAACTGTGCACAGTACTCCAAGTGGGGTCTTACCAGGGTCCTATATAGCTGCAACATTACCTCTCGGCTCCCAAAGTCAGTTCCACGATTGATGAAGACCAATACACCATACGCCTTCTTAACCACAGAGTCAACCTGCGCAGCTGCTTTGAGTGTACTACGGACTGGGAACCCAGGATCGCTCTGATCCTGCACACAGCCAAGAATCTTACCATTAATACTATATTCTGCCATCATATTTAACCTACGAATATGAACCACTTCACGCTTACCTGGGTTGAGCTCCAACTACCGCTTCTCAGCCCACTTTTGCATCCTATCAATCTCCAGCTGTTAACTCTGACAGCCCTCCACACTACCCACACCTCCAAACTTCGCGTCATTAACAAACTTACTAACCCATCCCTACACTTCCTTATACAGGTCATTTATAAAAATCACAATGATTAAGGGTCCCAGAACAGATCCCTGAGGGACCAATACTGGCGACCGACTTCCATGCAGAATATGACCCATCTACAACCACTCTTCGCCTTCTGTGGGCACGCCAGTTCCCGATCCACAAAGCAATGTTCCCTTGGATCTCATGCCTCCTCACAATCTCAATAAGCCTTTCATGGGGTACTTTATCAAATGCCTAGCTAAATTCCATATACACTGCATCTACTGCTCTTCCTTCTTCAATATGTTTAGTCACATCCTCAAAAAATTCAATCAGGCTCGTAAGGAACGACCTGCCCTTGACAAAGCCATGCTGACTATTCCTAATCATATTATAACTCTGGAACCTCTTCCATCCCTATTCCCGATGGAAAGTTCATCACCAGAGGCTCAACAATCTCCTCCCTCGCCTCCCATAGTAGACTGCGGTACATCTCATCCGGGACCGGCGACTAATCGAACTTGATGCTTTCAAATGCCCCAGCACGTTCCCTTTCTTAATATCTACATGATAAAGCTTTTCAATCTGCTGCAAGTCATCACTATTATCACCAAGGTCCTTTTCCATAGTGAATAATGAAGTATTCATTCAGAACCTCTGCTATTTCCTTTGGTTCCATGCACATTTTCCCACTGCCACACTTGATGGGTCATATTCCTTCACCTCTTATCCTCCTGATCTTCACATACTTGTATAATGCCTTGGGGTTTTCCTTTATCCTGCCCGCCAAGGCCTTCTCACGGCATCTTCCGGCTCTCCTAATTTCCTTCTTGAGCTCCTTCATGATAGCTTTCTAATCTTCTGGATCAGGAACATTCCCTAGATCTCTGAACCTTTCATAAGCTTTTCTTTTCTTCTTGACTAGATTTTCAACAGAATTTGTTCACCACGTTTCCTGTACTATACCATTCTTTCCCTGTCTCACTGGAACGTACATATGCAGAACCCCATTCAGATAACCCTTCAGCATGAGCCACATTTCTTCCGTACATTTCCCTGAGAACATCTGTTCCCAAGTTATGCTTCCAAGTTTCCGCCTGATAGACTCATATTTCCCCTTACTTCAATTAAATGTTTTCCTAACTTGTCTCTTCTTATCTCTCTACAATGCTATGGTTAAGGAGATAGAATTATGATCGTTATCTCTAAAATACTCTCACACTGAGAGATCCGACACCTGATCAGGTTGATTTCTCAATAGCAGATGAAGTACAGTCTCTCCACTTGTTGCCTCATCTACGTATTGTGTCAAGAAACCTTCCTTAACAAACCTAACAAGCTCCACCCCACCTAAACCCCTTGCTCTAGAGAGCTGCCAATCAATACTTGGGAAGTTACTATCTCCCACCACGACCACCCTGTTCTTATTACAACTTTCCAGAATCTGTCTCCCTATCTGCTCCTCGATGTCCCTGTTGCTATTAAGTGGTCTATAAAAACACACAGTAGAGTTATTGATCCCATCCTGTTTCTAACTTCCACCCACAGAGACTCCATAGACAATCCCTCCAAGGATATACGGTGTCTCAGAAAGATAGGTTAGTCGGTAGAGGGGGTGGTGTGGCCCTCTGTATAAGAAATAATATTAAATCCTATGAGAAGTATGACATAGGATCGGAAGGTGTAGAGTCTTTATGGGTTGAGTTGAGAAATGACAACGATAAAAGTAGCCTAATGGGAGTTTTACATAGGCATCGAAACAATAGCCGAAATGTTGATTAGAAATTATAGCAGGAGATAGAAAAGGCGTGTCAGAAGGGCAATATTATTATAAACACTTTGGAATTTTAGTTTGCAAGTTAGCAGAACATGGAAGGGAATCTCAGGGTAGCAGCAACGCAATGTAAAGTTATAAAGCAGAAAATGCTGGGAACTCAGGACATCAGGGCACATCTGTGAAAGGAGAAATGGTGGAGGAACCAGCTTCAGAACTGGGACTGTGCAGATCTTCTGAATGTTTCCAGCATTCTCTCCTTTTTACCTTAAATTTCCTGTAACAGCAGTTCTTGTTTATGTTAATGCACAGATATTGGAGGGTTGCAGATGTTGTTCCCTTTTTTCAAGAAAGGGAGTAGTGATAGCTCAGGAAATTATAGATTAATGAGACTTACATGAGTGGTTGGTAAATTTATGGAGAAGATCCTGAGAGGCAGGATTTATGAACATTTCGAAAGGCATAATATGATTAGGAATAGTCAGCATGGCTTTGTCGAAAACAGGTCGTGCCTTCCGAGACTGACTGAATCTTTTGCGGATGTGACTAAACACATTGATGAAAATAGAGCAGTCGATGTAGTGTATATGAATTTCAGCATAAGGTACCCCATGCAAGGCTTATTGAGAAAGTAAGAAGGAATGGGATCCAATGAGACCTTGCTTTCTGTATCCAGAATTGGCTTGCCCACAGAAGGCAAAGAGAGATTGTAGACGGGTCATATTCCGCATGGAGGTCGGTCACCAGTGGTACGCCTGAGGGATCTGTTCTGGGACCCCCTACGCGATTTTTAGAAGTGACCTGGATGAGGAAGTGGAGGGATGGGTAAATAAGTTTGCTGATGACACTAAGTCGGAGGTGTTGTTAATTGTGTGGGGATATGTCAAGGTTACAGCGGGACATCGATTGGATCTAAAACTGGGCTGAGAAGTGGCAGATGGAGCTCAAACCAGATAAGTGTGAAGTTGTTCACTTTTCCTGGTCAAATATGATGGTAGAATATAGTATTAATGGTAAGACTCTTGGCAGTGTGGAGGATCAGAGCGATCTTGGGGTCCGAGTCCATGAGACACCCAAACCTGCTGCACTGGTTGACTGTGTGGATCAGAAGACAGCCGGTGCACTGGCCTTCATCAACTGTGGGACTGGGTTCAAGAGCCTAGAGATAATGTTACCGCTCTATTGGACCCTGGTCAGACCTAACCTGGAGTACTGTGCTCAGTTATTGTCACCTCAGTATCCGAAGGACGTGGAAACCATAGAAAGGGCGCAGAAGAAATTTCCAAGGATAATTCATGGATAGGGGAGCATTCCTTCTGGGAATAGGTTGAGAAAACTTGGCCTTTTATCCTTGGAGAGATGCAGGATGAGCTGATCGTGAGCTGATAGAAGTGTATAAGATGGTGAGAGGGCTTGATCGTGTGGATAGTCAGAGGCTTTTTCTCAGGGCTGAAATGGCTAACACGAGAGGGCGCAGGTTTAAGATCCTTGGAAGTAGGTAGAGAGAGGATGTAAAGGGTAAGTTTTTCCTTTTACGCAGACAGTTGAGCGTACGTTGAATGGGGTCGGCGACGGTGGTGGAGGCGGATAGACTAGGGTCTTTTAAGAGGCTCTTGGATATTTACATGGAGCTTAGAACAATTGAGGCCTATGGGTAACCCTAGGAAATTCCTGAAGTACATGTTTCGGAGAGCCCTGTTGGCCGAAGGGCTTGTGTATTATGCTACTGGTTTTCTATATTTCTACGTTGTCAATTAATTCCATACTGCCAATGCTCACAGCATCATATCCTCCCACGATCATTCTGTTGCATTGTGACAAATGGTAACACTGCAGCCATTTTGAAATGTGGATCTAAAATTGTAAAGGCTGCTTTAGGCATGCCTCGTGCTGTATTGAATTAATCATATCGTCATTCTGACTAACGAAACATGATTCCTACTCTAGCGATCAATAATATATTGCCGTAAATATACCAAATGACAGCCTCAATCACCAGCTGTTGCAACAAACTCCACAGCTCGACCACTCTTTGGCTGACGAAGTTTCTGTCATCTCAGTTTTGAAGGGAAGGTTTTTTATTCTGAGGCTGTCCTCTCAGACCACAGACTCTCCGTCTGATGGAAACACCCTCACCATGTCCACCGTCTCCAGGCTGTTCAGCATTCGGTAGGTTTAAATAAGATCCCGTCCACCTCTGTACTTCTGAACTCCACAGAGTACAGGCCCAGAGTCATCAAAAGCTCGTCTTTCATAAACCCTCTCATTCCTGAGATCACTCTGGTGATCCATGTCAGCAACAATTGTACTGAACACATTTCCAGGTATAACAGGGAAAGTGATACACAGAGAAAAGTTGTGGTTTCTTTACTGTTCCACTAATATCACAAAACAACCGCCTGTGCAGAGGTCCATTTCAAGAAGAACAAATTTAGCAATTTGGGTTCTCAACCGTACGTCAGAATGGCTTCAACCATTTTTACGTTTTTCGTGCAAATTTCCAGCATCTTGACTTTCTGTCCAATTTCCACTGACTAAGAGGCAGGTGCTATGAGGGGAATTTCCAAACACAGTTTGAACACCAAACTCACGGGTCTATTTCTACTGTTGCAAACACGAAACAGCCCATTTACTCACAGCATCTCTCTGTGAGAGGTGGGATGGTAACTCATTCTCTCCTCAGTATGGCAGTCATTGCTTCCAAAGGAACTCCAGAAACAAACATCTGAGCTTAGAAATTACATCGGGTTACCCATAGCCCTCTATTTTTCTAAGCTCCATGTCCCTATCGAAGAGTCTCTTCAAAGACCCTATCGTATCCGCCTTCACCACCATCGCCGGCAGCTCATTCCATGCACTCACCACTCTGCGTAAAGTTATTTCCCCTGATGTCTCCGCTGTACTTTCTTCCGAGCAACTTAAAACTGTGCCCCCTCATGTTAGCCATTTCAGCCGTGGGGAAAAAGTGTCTGACTATCCACACGATCAGTGCCTCTCATCATCCTGTACATCTCGATCAGGTCACCTCTCATCCTCCGGTGTTCCAAGGGGAAATGACCGAGTTCACTTAACAAATTCCCATAAGGCATGCTCCCCAATCCAGGCCAAATCCTGGTAAGTCTCTTCTGCACCCTTTCTGTGGTTTCCACATCCTTCCTGCAGAGAGGTGACCAGAACTGAGCAGAGTACTCCAAGCGGAATCTGACCAGGGTCCTACATAGCTGCAACGTTACTTCACGGCGCCGTATATGAATCCCACGGTTGTTGAAGGCCAATGCACCGTATGCCTGCTTAACCACAGAGTCAGGCTTCGAGCAGCTGTGTAGCAGCTTCAAATGTTCTATGGGCTCGAACACCAAAATCCCTCTGGTTTATACAGGCCTCGAAACAGCAGCCGGGATGTGGATTACAAATTACAGCAGGGGATAGTAAAGGACTGTCGGAAGGGCAATGTTATGATAATCGTTGGGGATTTTAACATGCAAGCTATCAGAATATGCAAGTTAACCTCAGTGTAGTAGAAAGACAATGTAAAATTATAAAATGCAGAATGCTGTGAATTCAGTACATCAGGTTACATCTGTGAAAGGAGAAATGGTGGAAGACCCAGTTTCAGAACTGGGACCGTCATTGATGCTGCAGATCTGCTGAATGTTTCCAACATTCTCTGCATTTTACTTTAAATCTCTCATCTCGGTTTTAAAGGGAAGGGTGTTTATTCCAAAGCTGTCCTTCAGACCACAGACTATCCGTCTGATAGAAACACCCTCAGCATGTCCACCGTCTCCAGGCTGCTCAGCATTCGGTAGGTTTAAATAAGATCCCGTCCAGCTCTGTACCTCTGAACTCCATAGAGTACAGGCCCAGAGTCATCAAATGCTTGTCATACATAAACCCTCTCATTTCTGAGATTACTCTGAGATGAGAGAAACTTCGTCAGCCAAAGAGTGGTCGATTTGCGGAGTTTGTTGCAACAGATGGTGATTGAGGCTGTCATTGGGTATATTTACGGCAATATATTATTGATCGATAGGGTAGGAATCATGTTTTGTTAGTCAGAATGACGATATGATTAACTCAGTGCAGCATGAGGCATGTCTAAAGCAGCCTTTACAATTTTATATTCATACTTCAAAATGGCTGCAGTGTTACCCTTTGTCACAATGTAACTCACAGCGGATGATGTTGAGTTTGTTATTTCCTTTTTCAGTTACCGTTGTTGAGTCACTTGCTCCGTTTCCACGGTAACAAACCACTAGAACTGCAAGACGTGTTGCTCAATTTTACCGCTCTGTGTTCACTTCCTCTAAGCGTTGAGACAGTAGCCTTAGGAGCAAGTGTAACAGAATGATAGTGGGCTAAAAGGATGCTGTGAGCATTGACTGTATGGAATGAACTGACAACATAGAAATATAGAAAACCAGCAGCATAATACACAAGGCCATCGGCCAACAGTGCTCTCCGAAACATGTACTTCGGGAATTACCCAGGGTTACCCATAGTCCTCTGTTTTTCTAAGCTCCTGTACGTATCCAAGATTCTCTGAAAAGACCCGACTCTATCCGCCTCCACCACCGTCGCCGTCCCCATTCCACGTACGCACCAATGTCCGCATAAAAGGAGAAACTTAACCTTTACATCCTCTTTGTACCTCCTTCCAAAGACGTTAAGCCTGGGCCCTCTCGTGTTAGCCACTTCAGCCCAGAGAAAAAGCCTCTGACTATCCACACGATCAAGCCCTCTTATCATGTTATACACCTCTATAGGTCACCTCTCATCCTCCATCTCTCCAAGGATAAAAGGCCAAGTTCTCTCAACATATTCTCAGAAGGCATGCTCCCCAATCCATGAAACATCCTTGGAAATCTCTTCTGCACCCCTTTTATGGTTTCCACATCCTTCGGATACTGAGGTGACCATAACTGAGCACAATACTCCACCCTGGGTCTGACCAGGTTCCAATACAGCTGTAATATTAGCGCTCGGCTCTTGAACACAATCCCATTGTTGATGAAGGCCAGTGCAACGTCTGCCTTCTGAACCACACAGTCAACCTACGCAGCAGCTTTGGACTCAGACCCCAAGATCGCTCAGATCCTCCACACTGTCAAGAGTCTTGCCATTAATACTATATTCTACCATCATATTTGACCTAGCAAAGTGAACCATCTCTACCATCTACCACTTTTCTACCACTCCATCTACCATTTCTCAGCCCAGTTTTACATCTAATCCATTTTCCGCTGTATCCTCGACAGACCTACAGACAATCCACAACTCCCCTGACCTTAGTGTCATCAGCAAATTTACTAACCCATCCCTCCACTTCCTCATCCAGGTCATTTCTAAAAACCGCGAAGATTAGGGGTCCCAGAACAGATCCCTGAGGCACACCACTGGTGACCAACCTCCATGCAGAATATGACAAGCACACTTTGCCTTCTATTGTAAAGCCAATTCTGGATGCAGAAAGCAAGGTCTTCTTGGATCCCATGCCTTCTTACTTTCTCAGTAAGCCTCGCATAGGGTACCTTATCAAATGCCTTCCTGAAATCCATGTACACAACATCTACTGCTCTATTTTAATCAGTGTGTTCAGTCACATCCTCAACAAATTCAGTCAGGCTCGGAAGGCACGGCGTGCCTTTGACAAATCCATGCCGATTATTCCTAATCTTATTATGCCTCTTCAAATGTTCATAAACCCTGCCTCTTAGGATCTTCACCATAAATTTACCAAACACTGACATAAGTCCCATTGATCTATAATTTCCTGAGCTATCTCTACTCCCTTTCTTGAATAAGGGAACAACATCCGCAACTGTCCAATCAGTTAATATCTGTGCATTAAAATTATTTGAAAAAGCACTGCTGTTACAGGAAATTTAAAGTAAAACAGAGAGAATGTTGGAAACATTCAGCAGATCTGCAGCATCAATGACGGTCCCAGTTCTGAAACTGGGTCTTCCACCATTTCTCCTTTCACAGATGTGACCTGATGTACTGAATTCCCAGCATTCTGCATTTTATAATTTTACATTGTCTTTCTACTACACTGAGGTTAACTTGCATATTCTGATAGCTTGCATGTTAAAATCCCCAACGATTATCATAACATTGCCTTCTGACAGTCCTTTACTATTCCCTGCTGTAATTTGTAATCCACATCCCGGCTGCTGTTTCGAGGCCTGTATAAACCAGAGGGATTTTGGTGTTCGAGCCCATGGAACATTTGAAGCTGCTACACAGCTGCTCAAAGCCTGACTCTGTGCTTAAGCAGGCATACAGTGCACTGGCCTTCAATAACCGTGGGATTCATATACGGAGCCGTGAAGTAACGTTGCAGCTATGTAGGACCCTGGTCAGATTCCGCTTGGAGTACTCTGCTCAGTTCTGGTCACCTCTCTGCAGGAAGGATGTGGAAACCATAGAAAGGGTGCAGAAGAGACTTACCAGGATTTGGCCTGGATTGGGGAGCATGCCTTATGGGAATTTGTTAAGTGAACTCGGCCATTTCTCCTCGGAACACCGAAGGCTGAGAGGTGACCTGATCGAGATGTACAGGATGATGAGAGGCACTGATCGTGTGGATAGTCAGACACTTTTTCCCCACGGCTGAAATGGCTAACATGAAGGGGCACAGTTTTAAGTTGCTCGGAAGAAAGTACAGCGGAGACGTCAGGGGAAATAACTTTACGCAGAGTGGTGAGTGCATGGAATGAGCTGCCGGCGACGGTGGTGGAGGCGGATACGGTAGGGTTTTTGAGGAGACTCTTCGATAGGGACATGGAGCTTAGAAAAATAGAGGGCTATGGGTAACCCGATGTAATTTCTAAGCTCAGATGTTTGTTTCTGGAGTTCCTTTGGAAGCAATGACTGCCATACTGAGGAGAGAATGAGTTACCATCCCACCTCTCACAGAGAGATGCTGTGAGTAAATGGGCTGTTTCGTGTTTGCAACAGTAGAAATAGACCCGTGAGTTTGGTGTTCAAACTGTGTTTGGAAATTCCCCTCATAGCACCTGCCTCTTAGTCAGTGGAAATTGGACAGAAAGTCAAGATGCTGGAAATTTGCACGAAAAACGTAAAAATGGTTGAAGCCATTCTGACGTACGGTTGAGAACCCAAATTGCTAAATTTGTTCTTCTTGAAATGGACCTCTGCACAGGCGGTTGTTTTGTGATATTAGTGGAACAGTAAAGAAACCACAACTTTTCTCTGTGTATCACTTTCCCTGTTATACCTGGAAATGTGTTCAGTACAATTGTTGCTGACATGGATCACCAGAGTGATCTCAGGAATGAGAGAGTTTATGAAAGACGAGCTTTTGATGACTCTGGGCCTGTACTCTGTGGAGTTCAGAAGTACAGAGGTGGACGGGATCTTATTTAAACCTACCGAATGCTGAACAGCCTGGAGACGGTGGACATGGTGAGGGTGTTTCCATCGGACGGAGAGTCTGTGGTCTGAGAGGACAGCCTCAGAATAAAAAACCTTCCCTTCAAAACTGAGATGACAGAAACTTCGTCAGCCAAAGAGTGGTCGAGCTGTGGAGTTTGTTGCAACAGCTGGTGATTGAGGCTGTCATTTGGTATATTTACGGCAATATATTATTGATCGCTAGAGTAGGAATCATGTTTCGTTAGTCAGAATGACGATATGATTAATTCAATACAGCACGAGGCATGCCTAAAGCAGCCTTTACAATTTTAGATCCACATTTCAAAATGGCTGCAGTGTTACCATTTGTCACAATGCAACAGAATGATCGTGGGAGGATATGATGCTGTGAGCATTGGCAGTATGGAATTAATTGACAACGTAGAAATATAGAAAACCAGTAGCATAATACACAAGCCCTTCGGCCAACAGGGCTCTCCGAAACATGTACTTCAGGAATTTCCTAGGGTTACCCATAGCCCTCAATTGTTCTAAGCTCCATGTAAATATCCAAGAGCCTCTTAAAAGACCCTAGTCTATCCGCCTCCACCACCGTCGCCGACCCCATTCAACGTACGCTCAACTGTCTGCGTAAAAGGAAAAACTTACCCTTTACATCCTCTCCCTACCTACTTCCAAGGATCTTATATCTGCACCCTCTCGTGTTAGCCATTTCAGCCCTGAGAAAAAGCCTCTGACTATCCACACGATCAAGCCCTCTCACCATCTTATACACTTCTATCAGGTCACGATCAGCTCATCCTGCATCTCTCCAAGGATAACAGGCCAAGTTTTCTCAACCTATTCCCAGAAGGAATGCTCCCCTATCCATGAATTATCCTTGGAAATTTCTTCTGCGCCCTTTCTATGGTTTCCACGTCCTTCGGATACTGAGGTGACAATAACTGAGCACAGTACTCCAGGTTAGGTCTGACCAGGGTCCAATAGAGCGGTAACATTATCTCTAGGCTCTTGAACCCAGTCCCACAGTTGATGAAGGCCAGTGCACCGGCTGTCTTCTGATCCACACAGTCAACCAGTGCAGCAGGTTTGGGTGTCTCATGGACTCGGACCCCAAGATCGCTCTGATCCTCCACACTGCCAAGAGTCTTACCATTAATACTATATTCTACCATCATATTTGACCAGGAAAAGTGAACAACTTCACACTTATCTGGTTTGAGCTCCATCTGCCACTTCTCAGCCCAGTTTTAGATCCAATCGATGTCCCGCTGTAACCTTGACATATCCCCACACAATTAACAACACCTCCGACTTAGTGTCATCAGCAAACTTATTTACCCATCCCTCCACTTCCTCATCCAGGTCACTTCTAAAAATCGCGTAGGGGGTCCCAGAACAGATCCCTCAGGCGTACCACTGGTGACCGACCTCCATGCGGAATATGACCCGTCTACAATCTCTCTTTGCCTTCTGTGGGCAAGCCAATTCTGGATACAGAAAGCAAGGTCTCATTGGATCCCATTCCTTCTTACTTTCTCAATAAGCCTTGCATGGGGTACCTTATGCTGAAATTCATATACACTACATCGACTGCTCTATTTTCATCAATGTGTTTAGTCACATCCGCAAAAGATTCAGTCAGTCTCGGAAGGCACGACCTGTTTTCGACAAAGCCATGCTGACTATTCCTAATCATATTATGCCTTTCGAAATGTTCATAAATCCTGCCTCTCAGGATCTTCTCCATAAATTTACCAACCACTCATGTAAGTCTCATTAATCTATAATTTCCTGAGCTATCACTACTCCCTTTCTTGAAAAAAGGGAACAACATCTGCAACCCTCCAATATCTGTGCATTAACATAAACAAGAACTGCTGTTACAGGAAATTTAAGGTAAAAAGGAGAGAATGCTGGAAACATTCAGAAGATCTGCACAGTCCCAGTTCTGAAGCTGGTTCCTCCACCATTTCTCCTTTCACAGATGTGCCCTGATGTCCTGAGTTCCCAGCATTTTCTGCTTTATAACTTTACATTGCGTTGCTGCTACCCTGAGATTCCCTTCCATGTTCTGCTAACTTGCAAACTAAAATTCCAAAGTGTTTATAATAATATTGCCCTTCTGACACGCCTTTTCTATCTCCTGCTATAATTTCTAATCAACATTTCGGCTATTGTTTCGATGCCTATGTAAAACTCCCATTAGGCTACTTTTATCGTTGTCATTTCTCAACTCAACCCATAAAGACTCTACACCTTCCGATCCTATGTCATACTTCTCATAGGATTTAATATTATTTCTTATACAGAGGGCCACACCACCCCCTCTACCGACTAACCTATCTTTCTGAGACACCGTATATCCTTGGAGGGATTGTCTATGGAGTCTCTGTGGGTGGAAGTTAGAAACAGGATGGGATCAATAACTCTACTGTGTGTTTTTATAGACCACTTAATAGCAACAGGGACATCGAGGAGCAGATAGGGAGACAGATTCTGGAAAGTTGTAATAAGAACAGGGTGGTCGTGGTGGGAGATAGTAACTTCCCAAGTATTGATTGGCAGCTCTCTAGAGCAAGGGGTTTAGGTGGGGTGGAGCTTGTTAGGTTTGTTAAGGAAGGTTTCTTGACACAATACGTAGATGAGGCAACAAGTGGAGAGACTGTACTTCATCTGCTATTGAGAAATCAACCTGATCAGGTGTCGGATCTCTCAGTGTGAGAGTATTTTAGAGATAACGATCATAATTCTATCTCCTTAACCATAGCATTGTAGAGAGATAAGAAGAGACAAGTTAGGAAAACATTTAATTGAAGTAAGGGGAAATATGAGTCTATCAGGCGGAAACTTGGAAGCATAACTTGGGAACAGATGTTCTCAGGGAAATGTACGGAAGAAATGTGGCTCATGCTGAAGGGTTATCTGAATGGGGTTCTGCATATGTACGTTCCAGTGAGACAGGGAAAGAATGGTATAGTACAGGAAACGTGGTGAACAAATTCTGTTGAAAATCTAGTCAAGAAGAAAAGAAAAGCTTATGAAAGGTTCAGAGATCTAGGGAATGTTCCTGATCCAGAAGATTAGAAAGCTATCATGAAGGAGCTCAAGAAGGAAATTAGGAGAGCCGGAAGATGCCGTGAGAAGGCCTTGGCGGGCAGGATAAAGGAAAACCCCAAGGCATTATACAAGTATGTGAAGATCAGGAGGATAAGAGGTGAAGGAATATGACCCATCAAGTGTGGCAGTGGGAAAATGTGCATGGAACCAAAGGAAATAGCAGAGGTTCTGAATGAATACTTCATTATTCACTATGGAAAAGGACCTTGGTGATAATAGTGATGACTTGCAGCAGATTGAAAAGCTTTATCATGTAGATATTAAGAAAGGGAACGTGCTGGGGCATTTGAAAGCATCAAGTTCGATTAGTCGCCGGTCCCGGATGAGATGTACCGCAGTCTACTATGGGAGGCGAGGGAGGAGATTGTTGAGCCTCTGGTGATGAACTTTCCATCGGGAATAGGGATGGAAGAGGTTCCAGAGTTATAATATGATTAGGAATAGTCAGCATGGCTTTGTCAAGGGCAGGTCGTTCCTTACGAGCCTGATTGAATTTTTTGAGGATGTGACTAAACATATTGAAGAAGGAAGAGCAGTAGATGCAGTGTATATGGAATTTAGCTAGGCATTTGATAAAGTACCCCATGAAAGGCTTATTGAGATTGTGAGGAGGCATGAGATCCAAGGGAACATTGCTTTGTGGATCGGGAACTGGCGTGCCCACAGAAGGCGAAGAGTGGTTGTAGATGGGTCATATTCTGCATGGAAGTCGGTCGCCAGTATTGGTCCCTCAGGGATCTGTTCTGGGACCCTTAATCATTGTGATTTTTATAAATGACCTGTATAAGGAAGTGTAGGGATGGGTTAGTAAGTTTGTTAATGACGCGAAGTTTGGAGGTGTGGGTAGTGTGGAGGGCTGTCAGAGTTAACAGCTGGAGATTGATAGGATGCAAAAGTGGGCTGAGAAGCGGTAGTTGGAGCTCAACCCAGGTAAGCGTGAAGTGGTTCATATTCGTAGGTTAAATATGATGGCAGAATATAGTATTAATGGTAAGATTCTTGGCTGTGTGCAGGATCAGAGCGATCCTGGGTTCCCAGTCCGTAGTACACTCAAAGCAGCTGCGCAGGTTGACTCTGTGGTTAAGAAGGCGTATGGTGTATTGGTCTTCATCAATCGTGGAACTGACTTTGGGAGCCGAGAGGTAATGTTGCAGCTATATAGGACCCTGGTAAGACCCCACTTGGAGTACTGTGCACAGTTTTGGTCTCCTCGCTACAGGAAGGATGTGAAAGCCATAGAAAGGGTGCAGAGGAGATTAAAAGGATGTTGCCTGAATTGGGCAGCATGTCTTATGAGAATAGGTTGAGTGAACTCGGCCTTTTCTCCTTTCAGTGACGGAGGCTGGGAGGTGACCTGATAGAGGTGTATAAGACGTTGAAAGCCGTTGACCTCGTGGATAATCAAAGGTTTTTTTTCCCAAGGCTGAAATGGTTGCCACAGGAGGACACAGGTTTAAGGTGCTGGGGAGTCGGCACTGAGGAGATGTCAGGGTTAAGTTTATTTTCACTCAGGGAGTGGTCATTACATGGAATGGGCTGCCGGCAAAGTTGGGGGAGGCGGATACGATAGGACCTTTTACGAGACTTTTGGATAGGTACACGGAGCTTAGAAAAATAGAGGGCTATCGGTAAGCTTAGTAATATCTAGGGCAGGGGCATGTTCGGCAAAACTTTCTGGGCCAAAGGGCCTGTACTGTATTGTAGGTTTTCTGTTTTCCTATGTTTTCTAAAATCTTGTCAATAAGAAAAGAAAAGCTTACGAAAGGATCAAAAATTTAGTACTGATCACGATCCAGAAGTTTGGAAGGCGAAAGGAAAGAGCTGCAGAATGAAAGTAGGAGAGCCAGAAGAGGCCAAGAGAAGGCCTTTGCGGGCAGGATTAAAGCATTCTACAAGTATGTTAAAAGCAAATACATAAGACGTGAGAGAGCAGGAACAATCAAGTGTGACAGTGAAAAAATATGTCTGGAAATGGAGGAGATAGCAGAGGTGCTTAATGAATACTGTCCTTCAGTATTCACTGCAGAAAAGGATCTTGGCTATTGTAGGCATGACTTACAACTGACTGAAAATCTTGAGCATATAGCTCTTAAGAAAGAGGATGTGCTGGAGCTGTAAGAAAGCATGAAGTTGGATAAGACACCCAGACTGGATGAGATGTACCACAGGCTACTGTGGGATGCGAGGAAGGAGATTGCTGAGCCTCTGGCGATGATCTTCGCATCGTCAGTGGGGACGGGAAAGTTTCCGGAGGATGGGTTGATTGCGGATGTCGTTCCCTTATTCAACAAATGGAGTACAGAGAGCCCAGGATTAATATAGACTATTGAGCTTTACTTCAGTGGTTTGTAAGTTGATGGAAAACATCCTGAGAGCGTGAATTTATGGACATTTGGAGAGGCATAATATGATTAGGAATAGTCAACATGGATTTGTTAATGGCAGTTAGTGCCTTACGAGCCCAGTTGAATTGTTTGACGATATGACTAAACACATTGATGCAAGTAGAGCAGTAGATGTTTTGTGCATGGATTTCAGCAAGCATTTGCCAAGGTAGCGCATGCAAGGATTATTGAGAAAGTAAGGAGGCATGGCATCCAAGGGCATGCTGTTTTGTAGATCGAAAAATTGGCTTGCCTACAGAAGGCAAAGAGTGGTTGTAAATGGGTCATATTCTGCCTGGAGGTTGGAGACCAGTTGTGTGTCTCGGGGATCTGGTCTGGAACCCTCGTCTTCATGACGTTTATAAATGACCGGGATGAGGAAGTGGAGGGATGGGTTAGTAAATTTGCTGATGACATAAATGTTGTGCGTGTTGTGGATAGTGTGGAGGGCTGTCGACGTTACAGCGGGACATCGATGAGATGCCAATCTGGGCTGAGAGGTGGCAGAAGGAGTTCAACCAGATAAATATGAGGTGGTTCATTTTGGTAGGTTAAGTATGGTAGCAGAATATAGAATTAATGATAAGACTCTTGGCTGTTTGGAGAATCAGAGAGATTTTGGCGTTCGAGTCCTTAGAACATTTGAAGCTGCTACACAGCTGCTCGAAGCATGACTCTGTGGTTAAGCAGGCATACAGTGCACTGACCTTCAACAACCGTGGGATGGATATTCAGAGCTGTGAAGTAACGTTGCAGCTACGTAGGTCCCTGGTCAGACTCCGCTTGGAGTGCTGTGCTCAGTTCTGGTCACCTCTCTGAAGGAAGGACGTGGAAACCATAGAAAGGGTACAGAAGAGACTTACAAGGATGTAGCCTGGATTGGGGAGCATGCCTTATGGGAATTGGTTAAGTAAAGCCAGCCAGTTATCCGTGGAGCACCGGAGGATGAGAGGTGACCTGATAGAGGTGTATAGGATGATGAGTGGCATTGATCGTGTGGGTAGTCAGACGCTTTTTCAGGGCTGAAATGGCTAATATAAGGGGCACAGTTTTAAGGTGCTCGGAAGTAAGTACAGAGGAGATGTCAAGGGTAATATTTTTACTCAGAGAGTGGTGAATGCATGGAATGGACTGCCGGCAACGGTGGGGAAGGCAGATAAGATAGGGTCTTTGAAGAGACTCTTGGATAGGGGCATGGAGCTTAAAAATAGAGAGGGTGATGGGTAACCGTGGGTTATTTCTAAAATATGTAGAGGTTTGCGCACAAAATTGTTGGCTTGAGATATCACAGAGTCCTCGGATCTCACTGTTTGTGATCCAAGTACAATGGACCCGGGAATCAAGCTGTGCAGGTTTATGAGGTGTTGAAACAGTACTTATTATCTGAACTCAGAAGTTTGTTTCTGTAGATCCTTTGGAAGTAATGACTGTCATACGGAGGAGAGTTCCGTATGACTGCCATACTGTAAAAGGTCTGGATGGTTTGGAGATTGTAAAATGTGTGCAGGATAGGTTTTTATAGCAATATATAGAGGTACCAGCTAGAGAAGGGGTAGTGTTGGATCTCCTGTTAGGGAATGAGATAGGTCAGGTGTCGGAGGTTTGTGTTGGGGAGCACTTCGGCTCCGGTGATCACAATGCTATGAGTTTCAATTTAATTATGGTGAAGGATAGGTCTGGACCCAGGGTTGAGATTTTTGATTGGAGAAAGGCTAACTTTGAGGAGATGCGAAAGGACTTAGAAGGAGTGGATTGGGACAATTTCTTTTATGGGAAGAATCTAATAGAGAAATGGTGGTCATTTAAAGGTCAAATTTTAAGGGTACAGAATCTTTATGTTCCTGTTATGTTGAAAGGAAAGGTTAAAAGATAGAGAGAGCCATAGTTTTCAAGGATATTGGAAAGTTGGCTCGGAAAAAGAGAGCTATCTATGTAAATATAGGCAGCATGGAGTAAATGAGGTGCTTGAGCAATATAAAGAATGTAAAAAGAATCTTAAGAAAGAAATTAAAAAAGCTAAAATAAGGTACGAGGTTGCTTTGGCAAGTAAGTTTTCTAGAGCTATATTGATAGAGAAAGCATAGTGAGGGATAAAATTGGCCCCTTAGAGAATCAGAGTGGACAGCTATGTGTGGAGCCAAAAGAGATGGGGGAGATTTTGAACAACTTCTTTTCTCTGGTATTCACTATGGAGAAGGATATTGAATTATGTATGGTAAGGGAAACAAGAAGGGAAGTTATGGCAACTGTGATGATTAAAGAACAAGAAGCACTGGAGCTTTTAAGGAATATAAAAGTCGATAAGTCTCCGTGTCCTGACAGGATATTCCCTCGGACATTGAGGGAAGTTAATGTGGAAATAGCAGGGCCTCTGAGAGAAATATTTCAAATGTGATCAGAAACGTGGATGGTGCAGGAGAATTGACGTATTGTTCATGTTGTTCCTTTGTTTAAAAAGGGTTCTAAGAGTAAACCTAGCAATTAACGCTTGTAAGTTTGACATCAGTGGTGGGTAAATTAATGGAAAGTATTCTTGGAGATGGTATATATGATTATCTCGATAGACAGGGTCTGATTAGGAAAAGTCAACATGTAATTGTTATATGGAGAGGATGAGTTACCGTCCCACCCCTCACAGTGAAAGGCTATGAGTAAATGGTCTGTTCCCTGTTTACAACAGTAGAAGTAGACCCGCGATTTATGGTGTTCAAACGGTGTCTGAAAATCCCCCCTCACTGTCATCTGCCTCTCTGACAGTGGAAATCAGACAGAAACTCAAGATGCTGGAAATTTGCACGAAAAACGTGAAAATAGTTGAAGCCATTCTGACGTACGGTTCTGAACACAAACCGCGAACTTTGTTCCTCTTGAAATGCACAGGCGGTTGTTCTGTGATATTAGTGGAACAGGAAAGAAACCACAACTTTTCCCTCTATCACTGGTATCACTTTCCCTGTTATTCCTGGAAATGTGTTCAGTATAATTGTTGATCACATGGTTCACAAGAGTAATCTCAGGAATGAGAGGGTTTATGTATGACAAGCTTTTGATGACTCTGGGTCTGTACTCTGTGGAGTTCAGATGTACAGAGCTGGACGGGATCTTATTTAAACCTACCGAATGCTGAACAGCCTGGAGACGGTGGACATGGTGAGGGTGTTTCCATCAGACGGAGAGTCTGTGGTCTGAGAGGACAGCCTCGGAATAAACAACCTTCCCTTCAAAACTGAGATGAGAGAAACTTCTTCAGCCGAAGAGTTGTCAATATGTGGAGTTTATTGCAACAGATGGTGATTGAGGCTGCCATTTTGTATATTTATGGCAATATATTATTGATGGCTAGTGTGGGAATCACGTTTTGTTAGTCAGAACTACTATATGGTTAATTCAATACAGCACGAGGCATGCCTACAGCAGCTTTTACAATTTTTGATTCACATTTCAAAATGGCTGCAGTGTTAACCTTTGTCGCAATGTAACTCATAGCGGATGATGTTCAGTCTGTTATTTCCTTATTCAGTTACCTCTGTTAAGACACTTCCTCCGTTTCCACGGTAACAACCAACGATAATCTCAAGAAGTGTTGCTGAAATTTATCGCTCTGTGTTCACTTCCCTCTAAATTTAGAGACAGTAGCCTTGGGAGCAAGTGCAACAGAATGATAGTGGGAGGAAAGGATGCTGTGAGCATTGGCAGTATGGAATGAACTGACAACATAGAAATATAGAAAACCAGCAGCATAATACACAAGGCCATCGGCCAACAGTGCTCTCCGAAACACGTACTTCAGGAATTTCCCAGGTTTACCCATAGCCCTCTATTTTTCTAAGCTCCATGTAAATATCCAAGAGCCTCTTAAAAGACGCTAGTCTATCCACCTCCACCACCGTCGCCGACCCCATTCCACGTACGCTCAACTGTCTGCGTGAAAGGAAAAACTCACCCTTTACATCGTCTTTGTACCTACTTCCAGGGACCTTAAGTCTGGGCCCTCTCGTGTTAGCCATTTCAGCCCTGAGAAAAAGCCTCTGACTATCCACACGATCAAGCCCTCTCATCATCTTATATATCTCTATCAGGTCACCTCTCGGACTCCAGGTCTCCAAGGATAAAAGGGCAAGTTCTCTCAACCTATTCTTAGAAGGCATGCTCACCAAACCACCAAACATCCTTGGAAATCTCTTCTGCACCCTTTCTATGGTTTCCACATCCGTCAGATACTGAGCTGACCAGAACTGAGCACAGACCTCCAAGTTGGGTCTGACCAGGGTTCAATATAGCTGTAACATTACCTCTAGGCTCCTGAACTCAATCCCATTGTTGATGAAGGCCAGTGTACAGTATGCCTTCTGAGCCACACAGTCAACCAACCAAACAGGTTTGAGTGTCCCATGGACTCGGACCCCAAGATCGCTCTGATCCTCCACACTGCCAAGAGTCTGACCATTAATACTATATTCTACCATCATATTTGACAAGGCAAAGTGAACCACCTCACACTTACCTGGGTTGAACTCCATCTGTCACTTCTCAGCCTAGTTTTACATCCAATCGATGTTCCACTGTAACCTCTAACAGCCCTCCACACAATCCACAACACCTCCGACCTTAGTGTCATCCGTAAACTTACTAACCCATCCCTCCACTTCCTCATCCAGGTCATTTCTAAAGTTAGCGAGGAGTAGGGGTCCCAGAACAGATCCCCGAGGCACACCGTTGGTAATTGTTCTCCATGCAAAATATGACCCGTCTACAAGCACTGTTTGCCTTCTGTCGGAAATCCAATTCTCGATATAGAAATCAAGGTTTTCTTGGATCCCATGCCTCCCTACTTTCTCAATAAGCCTTGGATGGGGAACCTTCTCAAATGCCTGGTTGAAATCCATATACACCGCATCTACTTCTCGATCTTCATCAGTGTGTTTAGTCACATCCTCAAAAAATTTGGTCCAGCTCAGAATGCTCGACCTGCCTTTGACAAAGCAATGCAGACTATTCTTAATCATATTATGCCTCTCCAAATGTTCATAAATCCTCCCTCTCAGGGTCTTCTCCATAAATTTACCAGCTACTGATCTAAGTCTTATTGGTCTATAATATCCTGAGCTATCACTACTGGATTTCTTGAAATAGGGAACAACATTTCCGCAACCCTCCAATCAGTTAATACATGTGCATTAACATAAACAAGAACTGCTGTTACAGGAAAATTAAAGTAAAAAGGAGAGAATGCTGGAAACATTCAGAAGATCTGCACAGTCCCAGTTCTGAAGCTGGTTGCTCCACCATTTCTCCTTTCACAGACGTGCCCTGGTGTCCTGCGTTCCCAGCATTTTCTGTTTTGTAACTTTACATTGCGTTTCTCATACCCTGAGGTTACCTTCCATGTTCTGATAGATTGCATGTGAAAATCCCCAGCGAATATAATAACATCGCCCTTCTGACACGCCTTTTTTATCTCCTGCCTGTATAAAACTGCCATTAGGGTCCTTTTATCCTTGTCATTTCATAACACAATCCATAAAGACTTTACACCTTCCGATCCTATGTCATACTTCTCATAGGATTTAATATTATTTCTTATACAGAGGGCCACACCACCCCCTCTACCGACTAACCTATCTTTCTGAGACACCGTATATCCTTGGAGGGATTGTCTATGGAGTCTCTGTGGGTGGAAGTTAGAAACAGGATGGGATCAATATCTCTACTGTGTGTTTTTATAGACCACTTAATAGCAACAGGGACATCGAGGAGCAGATAGGGAGACAGATTCTGGCAAGTTGTAATAAGAACAGGGTCGTCGTGGTGGGAGATATTAACTTCCCAAGTATTGATTGGCAGCTCTCTAGAGCAAGGGGTTAAGGTGGGGTGGAGCTTGTTAAGTTTGTTAAGGAAGGTTTCTTGACACAATACGTAGATGAGGCAACAAGTGGAGAGACTGTACTTCATCTGCTATTGAGAAATCAACCTGATCAGGTGTCGGATCTCTCAGTGTGAGAGCATTTTAGAGATAACGATCATAATTCTATCTCCTTAACCATAGCATTGTAGAGAGATAGGAAGAGACAAGTTAGGAAAACATTTAATTGAAGTAAGGGGAAATATGAGTCTGTCAGGCGGAAATTTGGAAGCATAACTTGGGAACAGATGTTCTCAGGGAAATGTCCGGAAGAAATGTTGCTAATGTTGAGGGGTTATCTGAATGGGGTTCTGCATACGTACGTTCCAGTGAGACAGGGAAAGAATGGTATAGTACAGGAAACGTGGTGAACAAATTCTGTTGAAAATCTAGTCAAGAAGAAAAGAAAAGCTTATAAAAGGTTCAGAGATCTAGGGAATGTTCCTGATCCAGAAGATTAGAAAGCTATCATGAAGGAGCTCAAGAAGGAAATTAGGAGAGCCGGAAGATGCCGTGAGAAGGCCTTGGCGGGCAAGATAAAGGAAAACCCCAAGGCATTATACAAGTATGTGAAGATCAGGAGGATAAGAGGTGAAGGAATATGACCCATCAAGTGTGGCAGTGGGAAAATGTGCATGGAACCAAAGGAAATAGCAGTGGTACTGAGTGACTACTTCAGTATTCACTGTGGAAAAGGATCTTGGTGATAATAGTGACGACTTACAGCAGATTGAAAAGCTTTATCATGTAGATATTAAGAAAGGGAACGTGCTGGGGCATTTGAAAGCATCAAGTTCGATTAGTCGCCGGTCCCGGATGAGATGTACCGCAGTCTACTATGGGAGGCGAGGGAGGAGATTGTTGAGCCTCTGGTGATGAACTTTCCATCAGGAATAGGGACGGAAAAGGTTCCAGAGTTATAATATGATTAGGAATAGTCAGCATGGCTTTGTCAAGGGCAGGTCGTTCCTTACGAGCCTGATTGAATTTTTTGAGGATGTGACTAAACATATTGAAGAAGGAAGAGCAGTAGATGTAGTGTATATGGATTTTAGCTAGGCATTTGATAAAGTACCCCATGAAAGGCTTATTGAGATTGTGAGGAGGCATGAGATCCAAGGGGACATTGCTTTGTGAATCGAGAACTGGCTTGCCCACAGAAGAGAAAGAGTGGTTGTAGACAGGTCATATTCTGCATGGAGTACGGTCACCAGTGGGGTGCCTCAGGGATCTGTTCTGGGATCCTTACTCTTTGTGATTTTTATAAATGACCTCTATAAGGAAGTGGAGGGATGGGTTAGTAAGTTTGTTGATGACGCTAAGGTTGGGGTGTTGTGGACACTGTGGAGGGCTGTCAGAAGTTACAGCCGGACATTGATAGGATGCGAAAGTGGGCTGAGAAGTGGCAGATGGAGTTCAACACAGATAAGTGTGCAGTGGTTCCTTTTGGTTGGCCAAATATGATGGCAGAATATAGTATTAATGGCAAGATTCTTGGCAGTGTGGAGGATCAGAGAGATCATAGGGTCCGAGTCCGTAGGAAGCTCAAAGCAGCTGCGCAGGTTGACTCTGTGATTAAGAAGACGTATGGTGTATTGGCCTTCATCAATCGTGGAATTGAATTTAGGAGCCGGGAGGTAATGTTGCAGCTATATAGGACCCTGGTAAGACCCCACTTGGAGTACTGTGCACAGTTTTGATCTCCTCGCTACAAGAAGGATGTGAAAGCCATAGAAAGGGTGCAGAGGAGATTTACAAGGATGTTGCCTGGATTGGGGAGCATGTCTTATGAGGACAGGTTGAGTGAACTCGGCCTTTTCTCATTGCAGTGACAGAGGATGGGAGGTTTATAAGATGTTGAGAGGCGTTGACCTCGTGGATAATCAGAGGTATTTTCCCAGTGCTGAAATGATTGCCACAGGAGGACACAGGTTTAAGGTGCTGGGGAGTAGGCACAGAGGAGATATCAGGGTAAAGTTTTTTGTACTCAGGGAGTGGTCATTGCGTGGAATGGGGCTGCCGGCAAAATTGGTGGAGGCGGATACCATAGGGCTTTTTAAGAGACTTTTGTATAGGTACATGGAGCTCAGAAAAATAGAGGGCTATCGGTAAGCTTAGTAATTTCTAAGGCAGTGACATGTTCGGCAAAACTTTCTGGGTCGAAGGGTCTGTACTGTATTGTAGGTTTTCTATGTTTTCTTATGTTTTCTAAAATCTTGTCGATAAGAAAAGAAAAGCTGACGAAAGGATCAAAAATTTAATAATGATCGCGATCCAGAAGATTGGAACGCGAACAGGAAAGAGCTGCAGAGTGAAAGTAGGAGAGCCAGAAGAGGCCAAGAGAAGGCCTTCGCGGGCAGGATTAAAGCATTCTACAAGTATGTTAAAAGTAAACTCATAAGACGTGAGAGAGCAGGAACAATCAAGTGTGACAGTGGAAAAATATGTCTGGAAATGGAGGAGATAGCAGAGGTGCTTAATGAATACTCCCCTTCAGTATTCACTGCAGAAAAGGATCTTGGCGATTGTAGGGATGACTTACAGCTGACTGAAAATCTTGAGCATATAGCTCTTAAGAAAGAGGATGTGCTGAAGCTTTTGGAGAGCATGAAGTTGATTAAGACACCCGGACTGGATGAGATGCACCAAGGCTACTGTGGGATGCGAGGAAGGAGATTGCTGAGCCTCTGGGGATGACCTTCACATCATCAGTGGGGATGAGAAAGTTTCCGGAGGATGGGAGGGTGCCGGATGTCGTTCCCTTATTCAACAAATGGAGCAGAGATAGCCCAGGAATAATATAGACCAGTGAGCTTTACTGCAGTGGTTGGTAAGTTGATGGAAAACATCCGGAGAGGGTGAACTTATGGACATTTGGAGAGGCATAATATGATTAGAAATAGTCAAAATGGATTTGTCAAATGCAGCTAGTGCCTTACGAGCCCAATTGAATTATTTGACGAATGTGACTAAACACATTGATGAAGGTAGGGCAGTAGATGGAGTGTGCATGGATTTCAGCAAGGCATTGGCAAAGGAAGCTGATGTCCACGCCATTAGGTTGGAGGCTGTCCTGATGGAATATAAGGTGTTGCTCGTCCTACCTGAGTGTGGCCTCATCACAGCAGTAGAGGAGGCCACGGACTAATATGTCAGAATGGGAATGGGAAGTATAATTGAAATTGACTGACACGTGGGATTATGATAAACTGCCTTTAAAAATGGAGCGAGATGGGCAGAACTGTCAGTTCAATGTTCCAGAGGGCTGATGCTTCCAGCATGATAGAGGTGAAACTAAGGGAGGAGGGGTGATAGGATATTCATTACGGAAGATATCATAGAAGAACCTGAAGAGGATGTGCTGAAGAGAATGTACAGTTATGTTATGTGAGTAGAATTCAAAGATAAAAGTGGTGTATTCAGTTTGGTGGGATACACTACAGGGTTCCCAATGCTCAATAGGAATTAGAGGAACACGTATGCTGCTAAATCTCATTTAGTTATACTTAGAAATATCAGGTATTTGTAATTTCCTGGGTATTGATTGGAACTGCATAATGCCAAATGATGAAGTGAGACGAAGTAATTTCAGTTTTTCCTGGAGAGTTTTCTGAAGCAACATGTACATGGCCCTACTAAAGAAGGAGCTACAATTAGAAAATGAAGCCGGACAAGTAGTTGACGTGTCAGTGAGGAAACACCTCGGGAACAGAGAACATAATTCTATGGTTTGAAGACATTTGTGGAAAAAGATAGGACGAGGCCAACAGTTGAAGTCCTAAACTAGGACAAGGCTAATTTCTTAGAAGTTTACATGACATGTAAAACGTTGACAAACTTTTGTAGATGTGAACTGGTGAGTGTACTGAGTGGTTACATGACAGACTCGTATGGAAACACCAACATCCAAGAATCAAAAAGACTAAAAAGTTGAGTAGATGCGGCTCAGTGCATCGCAGGGAAAGCCCTCCCCACCAATGAGCACAATAGCAAGGAGCGCTGTCATGAGAAAGCAGCATCTATCATCAAGGACCCCACCATCCAGGCCCAGTTTTCTCTTCACAGTGAAGAAGATACCAGAGACTTGCAATAGGCCGCACACCACTAGGTTGAGGACCGTTATTACCCGTCAGCCATCAGGCTCCGGAAGCAGCGTGAAAAGTTGACGAGGGTGGAGCAGGGGATGTTGTCTATATAGACTTGTGTATATGTGGCTGGATGGGAGGTGCCGGAGACTAGTGTTGGATAACTGCTTGTCAGGTTGGAAGCCGTTGACTAATGGCGTGCCTCAGGGATCCCACCACTAGGCACAGCTTTCCCTCCACCTCCCCGACCCCGCTTTCCGCAAGGATCGCTCCCTACGCGACTCCCTTGTCCATTCTTCCCCCGCCCCCATTCCCCCCCACAGATCTCCCTCCTGACATTTATCCTTGGAAGCGGAACAACCAATCCTCCCTCACCACCATTCAGGGCCCCAGACAGTCCTTGCAGGTGAGGCAACACTTCACCTGTGAGTCGGCTGGGGTGATATACTGCGTCCCGTGCTCCTGATGCGGCCTTCTATATATTGAGAAGACCAGACGCAGACTGGGAGACCGTTTCGCTGAACACCTACGCTCTGCCCGCCAGAGAAAGCAATACCTCCCAGTGGCCACACATTTTAATTCTACGTCCCACTCCCATTCTGACATGTCAATCCACGGCCTCCTCTATTGTAAAGATGAAACCACATTCAGGTTGGAGGGACAACACCTTATATTCCGTCTGGGTAGCCTTCAACCTGATGTCATGAATATTGACTTCTCAAACTTCCGCTAATACCCCACCTCCCCCTCGTACCCCATCTGGTATTTATTTATTTATTTATGTACACATATCCTTTTTTTTCTCTCTCTCCTTTTTCTCCCTCTGTCTCTCTCTTGCCTATTCTCTGGGCTTCCCCCCCCCTCCCCCTTTTCTTTCTCTCTCGGCCTCCCGTCCCATGATCCTCTCATATCCCCTTTGCCAATCAACTGTCCAGCTGTTGGCTCCATCCCTCCCCCTCCTGTCTTCTCCGATCATTTTGGATCTCCCCCTCCACCTCCCACTTTCAAATCTCTTACCAGCTCTTCTTTCAGTTAGTCCTGACGAAGGGTCTCGGCTCTAAACGTCGACTGTACCTCTTCCTAGAGATGCTGCCTGGCCTGCTGCGGTCACCAGCAACTTTTATGTGGCTTGCAGCAACTTTAAATTCCTTGGTTTTATTATTTTGGAGGAGCGGCCCTGGGCCCAGCATGTAAGTGAAATTATGAAGAAAACATGGCAGCGTGCCGAGATTTGGCATGACAACTAACACCTTGACAAACGTCTATAGATGTAGAGTGCAAAGTGTATTGACTGATTGCATCACAGCCCGGTATGGAAATACCAATGCCCTTAAACTGAAAGTTCTATTAAAAAATTGTCAATACAGCCCAGACTATCACAGGTAAAGCAACTCCCCGCCCCCCCCCCAACACACACACCCCTCTCAGCAGATCTACATGAACCGTTGCTGCAAGAAAGCAGCATCCATCATCAGGGTCCATCTCCACCCAGGACCTGCTCTCTTCTCACTGCTACCATCAGGAAGAAGGATCAGGAGCCTCAGGACCCACACCACCAGGTTCAGGAACAGTTATTACCCCTCAACCATCAGGAAGGAGGTACAGGAGCCTCAGGACCCACATCACCGGGTTCAGGAACAGTTATTACCCTTCAACCATCAGGAAGGAGGTACAGGAGCCTCAGGACCCACAACACCAGGTTCAGGAACAGTTATTACCCCTCAACCATCAGGCTCTTGAACCAGGGGGATAACTTCACTCAACTTCACTTACTCCATCATTGAAATGTTCGCACCACCTATGGACTCACTTTCAAGGACTCTTCATCTCAAGTTCTTGATATTTATTGCTTATTTATTTCATTTAAAAAAATTTTTATTGATACATAATCTTCTACAGCTTTATATGGTACAAGATTACAGCAAATTTATATATATACAGTTAATAAAGCTAAAGAAAGAAAAACTTATCAAAGAAGAATAGTATGATAATGAAAAAAGTATTTTTTTATAAAGAAAAGAAGGAAAAAGAGAACCCCAACTACTAAAAGAGAAAAAAAACAGTAGCTACAAGAGAAAGAAAAGGAACAAAAAAGAAGAAAAAAGGAGGGAAAATCCCCATTAGGAACCAACTCCCGGAGCAATACGACTTACCATCATCTATATAAATAAAGGAGAAAAATCATCAACCGCTAATTCACATTTATATAAAATAAGATCGGAAGGAAACAATATAAATTAATTCAAATTAAATGATAACATTTGGCAAAAGAGCCCCTCTGCCCCTACATTAATTCAATGGTTTTCTCAAGTAATATCATGTCTTAGCTTGGAAAAAAAAATAGACGTAGAACTTTTGTTCGTTGATTCAATTTTGAGTAAGATGGGATTCTTCTGCCAAGAATTGCTTATTTATTTATTATTATTCTTTTTGTATTTGCACTCTTTGTTGTGTTTTACACCTGGTTGAATGCCAAAATTGGTGTGGTCTTTCAATGATTCTATTATGGACTTTTTCTTGCATGCCTGCAAGAAAATTAATCTCAGCGTTGCATATGTCGACATGTATGTACTTTGATAATAAATTTACTCTGCACTTTAACACTCTCATAAGATTTCTGGTATATGAAAGATTTCCAAATTAGAAAAGATTTCCAAACCCAGGTACAGTTTTACGAACAAAAAGAATATACCAAAAAATGGCTGACAAAACGGGTCGTTCGTCACAGAAATCAAAGACAGGAATGAATTCCAGTTCTTCTTTTTGTCGGCCCGTCTTCCTGCCATTCTCCTTATCATTCCTAACAATCCCCAATACTTTCTAGTATTTGTACTGTTTTGCTACTAGTTGACCTGTGATGTTTCTTAAATACCTTTGCCTTGACGAGGTAATTCACACAGCTTTGAGCAGCAGCCAGTCAGAGGGATCAGAGGCCTGCGACTCGCTGAACAAGTAGAAAAGACAGCGACACGTGGCAGTTTTGGAGCTTTAAGCAGTGGCCAATCAGCATTCGGGATGGATTGACAAGAGCAATTTAAAGCAAGTCAGGGGCAATCAGAGTGGCCATCGTTGGAGTGGAGATTTTGAGGCCTGAGCTCTTTAAGGCTTCGGTCAGAGAGAACAATAAAAAGCTGTATGGAGAGTGTCATTTCAGCACCACCCCCACGGAACTTTACATTTGCTCAGTTAGAAGAGTAGAGATCCCAGGCAGGATAATATAATGCCTTTGTTGCAGCATGTGGGAAGGAAGTGAGACCCCCAGCGTCCCTGACGAATGCATCTTCGAGGAGCGCATCCAGCTGCGGCTTCTAACACTCCACATTAAGGAGCTGGAACCGGATGAACTCCGGATCATTCCGGAAGCTGAGGAGTGATGGATACGTCATATAGTGAAGTAGTTACACCTAAGGTGCAGGACGCAGGAAGCTGGGTGACAGTCAGGAAGGGAAAAGGGGTTAAGGGGCCAGCGCAGAGCACCTTTGTGGCTTTCCTTCTCAGCAACAGGAATATCACTGCGGATGCTCTTGGCAGGGATAACCTAACAGAAGAAAGGCTGGTCTTTGGCGCTGAATATGACTCTGCAACTCAGAAGCGAAGGGAGGAGAAAAGGCGAGCTGTATCGATACGTGGTTCGTCAGTTAGGGGAACAGAAAGGAGATTCTGTGGATGAGAACGTGATTCCTGGATGGTATGTTGCCACCCAGGGGTCTTGGTCCACGACATCTCAGATCGTGTCATCAGCATTTGACATTGGCTTTGTGGGAGAAGCCAGAGAGTGGGAGTGAATGGTTGACTCTCTGACTGGAGGCCTGTGGCTTGTAGAGTGCAGCAGGGATTGCTACTGGGTGCATTGTTGTCTGCCATCTGTATCAACAATCTGGATGATAACGAGGTTAACTGGATCAGCAAATTTACAGGTAACACCAAGACTTGGGGTTTAGTGGCTATCACGACTTGTAGAGGGATCTGGATAAGCTGGAAAAATAGGCTGATAGAATTTAATGCAGACAGGAGTAAGGCGTTACATTTGGGTAGGACCACCCAGGGTAGGTCTTACACAGTGAACGGCAGTGCACGGAGGAGTGTGGAAGAACAAAGAGATCTGGGAATACAGGCCCATAGCTCATTGAAAGTGGCATCACAGGCAGATAGGGTCATAAAGAAAATTTATGGCACCTTGGCCTTCATAAATCAAAGAATTGAGTAAAGGAGTTGAGATGCTGTGTTGAAGTTGTAAAAGGTATTGGTGCGGCCAAATTTGGAGTATTGCGTGCAGTTTTGGTCACCTACCTGCAGGAAAGATATGAATGAGGTCTATAGATAAGGGTAAATGCTAGCAGGTTTTTTTTCCACCGAGGTTGTGTGGGACCACAGTCAGAGGTGATGGGTTAAGGGTAACAGGTGAAAAGTTTAAGAAACATGAGAGGAAATGTCTTCACTCAGAGGGCCGTGAGAGTGTGGAATGACCTGTCACTGCAAGTGGTGCATGCAAACTAGATTTCAACACTTAACGGAAGTTTGGATAGGAAGGAGTTTAGAGGGCTATGGTACCATTATAGATCGATGGGTGCTGACAGTTTAAATTGTTTTGGCATGGACTAGATGGACTGAAGGGCTTGTCTCTGTGCTGTACTTTTCTGTGACTCTATGGTCTAAAACACTTGGGGCCAGTAATCCCAGACTCCGCATTAATGCTGGGAGTACAGAGATACTCCAGCTATTGATTGATCAAACTGTGAGCTTGTTTGCTGTGCTCAGTAACAAAGAGTATCTGGTCTACAAGCTTCTCTGTATTCAATAACAATGATGCAAATAATGTATCTGCAGTTAATCAAAAACACAAGAGATCCTTCAGATGCTCAAAATCCAGAGCAGCACACACAAATCCCATGCTATCAACATTCTGGGGGTTACGATTGACAGGAACCTGAATTGGTTTAGACATTTAAACACCGTGGCATCCAGAGCAGGTAAAAAAGTTAGGTATCCTGCTGTGTTTAACTCACCTTCTGACTCCCCAAAGACTGTTCACCATCTCAAAGTCTCAGGTCAGGAGTTTAATGGAATAGTCACCACCACCTAGATGTGTGCAGCTCCATCAACACTCAAGAAGCTTGACACCATCCAATACAAGGCAGCCCACTTGGTTGGTACCCTTTCCGCAAGCATCCAATCCCCCCACCATCGACGGACACTTGCAGCAGTGTGTACTATCGACAAGATGCCCTGCAACAACACACCAAAGTTCCTAAATCAGCACCTTCCAGACCCACGAGCACTACCATCTAGAAAGATGAGAACAGCAGATACCTGGGAACACCAGCACTTGGAAATCCACCTCTAAATCACTCACCATCCCGACTTGGAAACATATCACCGTTCATTCATTGTCACAGGGACAAAGTCATGGAATTTTCTGCCTAACATCACTTTGGGTATACCTACACCTCAGGGACTGCACCAGCTCGTCACCACTTTTTCAATGGCAAATAGAGAAGGGCAATAAATGCTGGCTTAACTGGCGATGCCCCCATCCCGTAAATGAATAAACGGACTCGGTCGGTCAGCAGCATCTATGGAAATTAATTTGAAGTTGATGTTTTGGGCCAAAACCCTTCATCGGGACTGGAAAGGAAGGGGAAGAAACCAGAACAGATGAGCAGAGGGGAAGGGGGCAAACCAGGATGCTGGGAAAGGGGGTATGAAGTAAGAAGCTTGGAGGCAACATGTGAAAGACAAAAAGCTAGAGGAGAAGGAACCTGAGAGCAGAGGAGAGTGGACCAGGGAAGATAAGGAGGAGGAGGAGCACTGGGCCAGGTGAAAGGCAAGCAAGGTGAGGAGAAGAGTCAAACCACTAGAAGCTGGAGAAAAAGACGTTCATGCTATCAGGTGGAATATGAGGTGTTACTCCTCCAAGCTGAGAGTAGGCCCATCGTGACAGTAAAGGTAGCCGTGGACCAACATGTTGGAATGGAAATGGAAACTGGAATTCAAATGGTTCACCACCAGAAATCCCAGTTCTTTCAGAGAGACCGAGGGTGCTCAACAATGCCGTCCCCCAACGCAGACCAGACAGCATTGGGAGCACTAGGTACAACAGATGACCCCAAAAGATCTCGGGGTGAAGCACTGCTTCACCTGGAAGCACTGCCTGGGTCTCTGAATGAAGGTGAGGGAGGGGGGTGAATGAGCAGATGTAGCACTGCTTCTGCCTGCAGGGACGGGTGCCAGGAGGGAGACTAGTGGGGTGAGTGGAAAGGACAAGTGAATTACAGACTGGAGGGGAGGTAACAATGTTTTTGGTGGAAGGGTCCTGGAGACTGATGTGCTTGATACAGAGACTCATCGAGTGGCAGACAGGGACAGAGAAACTCAATCCCTGCTAAGGCAACAGGAAGATGTGGGTGAGGGTGGACATTCAGGAAACGGAACAGATACAGATGAGGGTATTCAATGGTGGAGGAAGGGAAACACTGATCCACAAAGAAGGAGGTTATCCCTGATCTCTTGGAAAGGAACGCCTCACCCTGGGAATAGATGCAGTGGAGATAAAGGAACTGAGAAAAGCGAATGGCATTTCCACAGGGGGCAGTGTGGGAAGAGGCTGTAGTTGCCTATTTTATGTAGGCGAATTAACATGACCCCATTGTCTCACCTTTAGCAAATGCAGATGAGAAGGCTCATGGTCGCTTCACTTTGCAAACGATGCAACCAACCTCCTCAACATTTGCAAAGCTGTGCTTTATATTTCAAACTGATTAGTTCAAGCAATTTACATTAAGAGCTGAAGACTGGTTCTTGTTTACAACAAGAAGCTGAACAAGGAATATGGTTAGAAGTTTAACTTTGTCACAGCCAATTCTGATCCTGAGGAAAGGTTATGCTGCTATGCTAAATAGCTGAAGTTAGCAAAAGGCCTCTTGGGCCTTGGAAACTGAATGTCCAATACAGTAATTTTTTGTGCTACTGTAATGCCTGCAATAAAATGAATCTCAATGTTGCATATGGTGACATATGCGTAATTTGATAATAAACTTACTTTGATCTTTCAACATTGAACCTAGTATGTTGTGAGAGGCAACGGACAGAATTGCTAGGACCATGGCAGAGATCATTGTTTCTTTAATACCCACAGCAGAGTGACTGGGAAACTAGAGAATGGCTAATGCTGTCCCTTTACTTTAGGAGGGCCAGTAGAATAAGCCAATATGTTATGGCCATTGAACCTTAAATGAAGAATGGGAAACTTAGAGGGATTCTGAGAAACAGGATTATTTACATTTGGAAAGGAAAGGATGAATTAAGGATAATCACCAAGAGTTTTTGCATGGCAAACCAGTTCTCACTAATTTGTTTGTTTTTTGTTTTGTGTAGGTAAGCAAGAAGACAGAAAAGGGCACTGTGCTGAGCATTGCCTATATCAGGGGGTTCCCAAACTGGAGTCTACAGACCCGTTGCTTAATTGTATTGGCGCATGGCATGAAAGAGGTTGGGAAACCCTGGCCTACACGAATTTTAGCAAGGCCTTTCAAAAGGTCCATTTGGTAGGCTGCTCAAGAAGATTAGAGACACATAGCATCCAGGATGAGTGAGCCACTTAGATACCATATCGGCTTGGTAGCAAGAGGCAGAGCTCAGTAGTTAGAGGTTGCTTTTTCAGATTAGATGTCTGTGGACAGCGGTGTGTTGTAGAAATCTCAACCTGATCTCTTGTGGTTTGTCATCTATATTAATGATTTGCATAAGACTGTAGGTGGGATGATTAGTAAGTTTTTATTGGATGGTAAACTCACCTCTTCACACTCAAAACCTGCCTACCTTCCACAAGTATCATGTGAGGACTGTGACGCAGTACTTTCCACCAGTGAAGAAACTTGACACCATGCAAAACACAGCAGCCCGCCTGATAGGCACACATCCATAACCATTCACTGCCACCATAGATGTAGCAGGTTTTGCCATTTACAGGAGGCACTGCAGCAGTTCACTAAACAAATAACCATACAGCATTTGGTTTACTTTTTATGGCCATGCTAATGTGAGGAACGACTTAAATAATAAGCCCTGTGTAAGGATTTTGTCCCGACACGCTGACTGTACTTTTTTTTTCCATAGATGCTGCCTGGCCTGCTGAGCTTCTCCAGCATTTTGTGTCTGCTGCTCGGATTTCCTGCATCTGCGGACATTCTCTTGTTTGTAGATAAGTGCATCTGTTTGCTGCTCCAGTCACTGATGCTTCTATTTTACACGTTTTGAGTAACATCTAAATTCTTCCTCCCAAGAAGTATTATCTCCCATCTCTATCTTTTTTTCTCATAATTGATATCATCCACAATTAAATATCATTCAAAAATGTACAATTCTTATTTTCAAATCTAAAATTAAAAATCAATACTGTAAATTGCAAACTGCAAAGTCTCATCAATGATCCAGGCAGAATACCATTTCTCAAGAACAATATGGCTCTAGGACTCTATTTTAACTCACGGTGAGCAAACTAATTGACTCTTAAATAAGTCTCCCATAATATTTTCTGTGGAAGTCCGCTACAAAATGTGAGTTTTTTTTCTTTTCTGTGAACAGAGCAGCTCAATATAACACAAGTACTTTGTTTGCAACTTTCTACCTTATATCTTGCAATGGATTTCCAGAATCTTTTAGTTCCCACTGGATATTTATTTATTTATTTTTTATAATGTGATAAAGTATTTCAAATTATATTGTTAACTGTGTTTTTTAAAACAAAATCTTTATTTTTAATCTGCAAAACTTGGCTCGAGTAGAGCCTTGATATGTTGTTGAATGTATAAAAGCTATAGGGAGAGATTTTAATGTCCAATTGCAGATGTTTGCTTTTTAAAAATTCCTGCAGAAAGCCTCATTCACATACAAATTGGGGGTGGGTGTATATGTAACTATTAAGCAAGCAGATATTTGTTGGCTAAATGATTTTTTGTCCAAGGTCTTTCTCCTCTTTATTGTTATCTAGTAATACTGGTAAACAGACCCTGCAGTATTGTTTGTGTTCTTACTAATGGACAAATCTGACAGGTATTTTTCTCAAATTGTGTATAAATAATAAATCAGCTACAACAAATGATAAAACATTGATAAAAGTGAATGTTTAATCAGTTCAGTTTACCAATCATGACAATTAATCAATGCCAAAATGTGGAATTAATTAACGAACGGGAGCAAAAGCAAACACAGTAAGTGTGTTTATAGGACTACTCACAATGTGCTGGAGGAACTCAGCAGGTCAGTCAGCATCAGTTGAAAAGATTAGTCGACGTTTCGGACCGAAACCCTTCGTCAGGACTGAAGGAAGAACTTTGGGGAGGGTTTGAAGAATGCTGGTAGTTGAAAGAACAAGCAATTTGAAAGACAAATGGGTGGGGGAGGGGAAGCAGGGAGGTGATTGGCAGGAGAACAATGTGCAGTAGTAGAAGGAGGTGTAACTATGAGGGAGGTGATGTGAAATAGGGATTGAGGAAGGGAGGTGGAGGGAATTACCGGAAGTTGGAGAATTCTATGTTCATACCAAGGGGCTGGAGACTACCTAGAGGGTATATGAGGTGTTGCTCCTCCAACCTGAGTTTAGCCTCATCATAGCAGTAGAGGAGGCCATGTATGGACATATCTGAATGGGAATGGGAAGCAGAGTTGAAGTGGGTTGCTACCGGGAGATCCTATCTGTTGTGGCAGACGGAGCGGAGGTACTCGACGAAGCGGTGCCCCAATCTGCGTCGGGTTTCACCAATGTAGAGGAGGCCGCACCGGGAGCACCAGATGCAATAGATGACCCCAACAGATTCGCAAGTGAAGTGTTGCCTCACCTGGAAGGACTGTTTGGGGCCCTGATTTGTGGCAAGAGAGGAGGTGTAGGGACAGGTGTAGCACTTACGCTTACAGGGATAAGTGCCAGGTGGGAGATCCGTGGGGATGGACGTGCGGATAAGTGAGTCGCGGAGGGAACAATCCCTGCGGGAAGCAGAGAGGGGTGGAGAGGGAAAGATGTGCTTAGTGGTGGGGTCCTGTTGAAGGTGGCGGAAGTTGCGGAGGATAATGTGCTGGATCCGGAGGCTGGTGGGATGGTAGGTGAAGACAAGGGGAACTCTGTCCCTGTTGTGGTGGCGGGAGGATGGGGTGAGGGCCGAAGTGTGGGAAATGGAGGAGATGTGGGTGAGGGCATCATTGATGACGACAGAAGGGAACCCACGATCCTTAAAGAAAGAGAATATCTGAGATGTCCTGGAACGGAAAGCCTCATCCTGGGAGCACCTCCGCGACGTCCCTCCCCACGGATCTCCCACCTGGCACTTATCCCTGCAAGCGTAAGTGCTACACCTGTCCCTACACCTCCTCTCTTGCCACCATTCAGGGCCCCAAACAGTCCTTCCAGGTGAGGCAACACTTCACCTGCGAGTCTGTTGGGGTCATCTATTGCATCCGGTGCTCCTGGTGCGGCCTCCTCTACATCGGTGAAACCCGACGCAGATTGGGGGACCGCTTCGTCGAGCACCTCCGCTCCGTCCGCCACAACAGACAGGATCTCCCGGTAGCCACCCACTTCAACTCTGCTTCCCATTCCCATTCAGATATGTCCATACACGGCCTCCTCTACTGCAATGATGAGGCTAAACTCAGGTTGGAGGAGCAACACCTCATATACCGTCTAGGTAGTCTCCAGCCCCTTGGTTTGAATATAGAATTCTCCAACTTCCAGTAATTCCCACCCCTTCCCTTCCTCTATCCCTATTTCACACCACCTCCCTCATAGTTCCACCTCCTTCTACTGCTGCGCATTGTTCTCCTGCCAATCACCTCCCTGCTTCCCCTCCCCCACCCCTCTGTCTTTCAAATTACTGTTTTTTTTTCTACTACCAGCATTCTTCAAACCCTCCCCAAAATTCTTCCTTCAGTCCTGACGAAGGGTTTCGGCCCGAAACGTCGACTAATCTTTTCAACTGATGCTGACTGACCCGCTGAGTTCCTCCAGCGCATTGTGAGTGTTCCTTTGACAACAACATCGGCAGATTATTTTGTGTTTACAGGACTAATGATTTATTAGCAGACAGCGTGAGAAAACACACAGGAGGAGATTTAAGTGATGATCTTGCTGTCATTCACCATGGTTGGTTGATTGCGTCTTTAATGGTATTTGGAGCTCAATTCATCCGAGACCACCTTAAGAAATTTACCAACTGCACAGTGGTATGCAGGGGTGAACGTAGGCAAGTGAATGGCCAGGGTGAGTACGATACAATTGGTGAGCATCTGTAAAAGTGAAAAGTAAATAGCATAGGCTGGTGTTAATATTCTCAACGGTTGAATTTACCCATTAAAAGTGCGTTGATTGTTTGTCCTTTGAATGCTTTCCTATGTATAATGCAACAGGACAAAATATTCCCAGCTAAGCTGACGAAGATGACATTTCCAGACTGCTGGGATTTCAACTGAATAAATTTGAAAGTTCAGAGTTGCTGATCTAATTATAATATCATAGTTTATGTAATAACAATTACTAAGATTCTATAAAATTGTTACATACGTGAATGTAATGAGGATCCATCTGCAGTTCTTCACGATATTCAATGGCAAGCCCTTCCAGGTGTTTACCCATGTGGTCCACGTCATGGGCTGCATCCGCCAATGCTTTCATTACCAGGCGACCGTGATTTCTGACCGATGGGTCACAGTCTTTGAAGCCAGTGAATTTCTTGAAATTTTTCTTAGTTTGAGGATAGACAGTAAACAACCTTCAGAAAAATGGAAAGTGAAGGCAGAAATTATTTGCAGACACAATATACACTACATCTCGCCTAGAATTAAATTTAATTTTTCTTCGGACCAGCAATCGCACTACTTTGGAAAATCTTCAATTCTATACAGAGAATGTCTTTGTATAGGGAAATGCAAAGACATGTTACCGATTACAAATAATAGCTGAAAATGCATTAATTATACTATGAATCTAAGAAAATTACCTGACTAAAGCATCCGCACCCCAAGCTTCAGCATTTGCCTTTATGTGGTTGCCAATTTCTTCCATAATCTGTTTCTCGCTGTCAGAGAATGCCATTGTTGCAGAGTTTTCGCCTTTTCAGATCTCTCAATAACCAGGAGATGCCTCTGGCTCGATGTGTCCGTACTTACTGCAATTCGCGCTGAGCCGCACCCTCTCCGCCCCACTTTTCCCATTGGTTGTGGGTCCTGATTCATGGTCTATGTAATATAATGATAAGAGGCAATGGGAACGGCAGCCAGTTGTCCGGTTCACATACGACCGTTAGCAAGGATATCCTGTTTCCTAAAAGATAAACACCACCTTAATATATTTCATTTGAAGCGCTTTTGCAAAAACTTAGTATATTTCCGTATAAGTTATCAGTAAATGTAGAAAAACATCCATTACTCTATATGCGTTTTCAAACTAACCCTGATATAATAAGTTTATTTCGTTTTATTGTTATTTTTGCCTGGATATTACACTGAATTCACCCATTCAACTTCATCCTCCTCACCTTTAGTCTTTTTTATTTCACAACTGTCTAACCTCAGTGTGCAGGGAGACTTGGTTTTCCAAAATTCTCAAGATGCCTGCTGCGTACGCTGCACAGAAACTGACTGGGCAAAATGAATGTTAATGTAACCATATTGGACCAGGAAGTGTGTTGGTCTAGAATCACGTAAATAATGTGTATTAGCAAACAGCTGAAGGATTTGGTTATGCCCTAGTCTATTTAAGGTCTAAAACGTGAGGATGGCCAGAGCAACTTTGCAGTATTGTTCTGGAATTACATAGACATGGGAGAACTGAGCTGATGTTACAAGCACATTTAGAGAAGGAAACTCAGGTCAGGTTTGAGGTTACAGACCTGATCAAACAGCGAAAGGGAGAGTGATGAAGTTGGCTTCTGATATCAGAATTATGCAGCCAAAGCAAATGATTTTGAATTCTTCCTAAAGCTCATTTGGAACAAAATTTCCTTCATTCATTGCCAGACATCAGATAACTAGCGTGACTGAGCAGAAGCAGTGGATGAGTCAGCAGAGTTGCAAAGAAATACAATGTTGTGGTTCATTGTATCTAATGTGTTACTGCTCTCTGAGAAACATAAAGCACTGATTATTTTAAGAAAATACATTAAAAACATTTTGTTTTCATATTTAATTTAAATAATTTTGTGATTTGCCTCAAATTGTATAGAATAATGATTTAGCAATGTCTAGTGAACACATCTCACATGGAGTAATGATACTACAATACTTAACCGAATGTTATTAGCATATGGTGGGTGGAATTTATTATTTAAACAACATTTTGGATGGAATTTTGTCATTTCAGTAACAAACTTTCATGATGTGAACGTAAGAAATGAATGAAGGTTTGGACACAGCCTTTAGGATGACCTCTTCATTCAGTAAACATTTAGTTGATCTGCTGGACGACCACAACTCCACTTTTTTGCTGGATCATCATATCCTTTGATCTATTACATTCTATTTATCTACCAATTCCAATTCTTGAGAGAATTAACATGTACTCAACACCCACAGTACTCTGAGGCAGAGCATTCCAAACAGCCACAACCACAAAGAGAAGAAAATCCCCATCATCTCACTGTTGAAGTGGCTAAACCTGTTTTGTGAAACTAAACCCCAGAATACTTTCTGGGTTGAGCCTCCAATGAAGAGAAAATTTAAAAAATCAGAGTTTAAAAGAATGTTGGGAGTCCTTGTGCAGGATTCCCTACAGGTTAACTTGCAGGTTGAATTGGTGGTAAGGAAGGGAAGTCAATGTTTGCATTCATTTTGAAAAGTCTAGAATATTGAGCAAGGATGTAATGCTGACACCTTATAAGGGTTTTGTCAGATCACATGTTATGTTGGTGGTACTGGGAAGCTGGGTGGTCATGGGTAACACACACGAGAGATGGAGACGTGAGGAACAAATGTACCGCTGCTTATTTTACAAGCCGTCTACCCAGCATGCCCTCTTACAATACATTCAGTACATAACACACAGAAAAGCTTGACAGAAACCCGTAAGGGACAAAATAGACACGAATGCATAACACGTCCCCTCTCCTCATTCTAATGCTTTGTCCCACTTCCCGTACACAGACCAGCTGCTGAACAGTTAATATTTGACGTTGTAATCATCAAATTCAACAACAACAAAATAACATGTTTTCTCAGCAAAGGAAAAAAGAAATAGCATGCCTCTATTTCCAGACATAACCCTGGGAATCATCCTGTGCCATGAGTTGCAGCTCAGTCACCAAACTGCAGATTCCATCTGTTTGGAGGCTACTTGAGGTACTGACGACTGGGGGATGACACCAAAGGTGTTTTATCTCTTGGTAGTGTGTGCTTATACATCTTGGTTTGGGTACCACATTGTCAGTAGGAAGAACCTCAGAGAGCACAGGGGATGGGGGATGAATGGCCTTGCTGATTCGGAACTTATGTATATGGTTCTGACTGACCAGCAGGTCACCTGGGATATCTGGGGCTGGTGGCTAAACTACAGGGGTGGTAGAAATTCGGGGGGAGTTGATTGCAAAGTTCAACCTGTCTTCATACTTTTAACTAGTTTACTTAAAGCAGACTTATCTGCGTTTACTTTCGTATTTGCTCAGGATCAGTTCATGCAGTTGGAGTCTATTCCAGATTTGACACCATGAATGGGGTGGCAATGTTCCTCACAGATTGCATTTTAAGACCTTTCAGTTCTGCTTCCACCTCTTCCACATACAAAACCACTCCAGTCGGTAAACTGGCCTTTAGTTTCTCCTCGTTAGCAGTGAGACTGGACAGCTATGGTTTCACACCCACATTTACTTTTCACAGTATTTCTAAAATATCTACCCTTTCATTAATCTTCTTATGATCTTCTTGTATGGAATGGAAGCAAAGTCGTTTCCAAGCTTTGCAAAAGGAGTTTGGATCCTCTATTCCAGACCAACATATCTCTCAAGTTTTTCATGTGTGGTAGAATACAAGCTACTGAAGCATCTACCCGCTCTACTGAAGTCACTTGAAAACCCTTGACTGAGCTTTCTACTTGACACTGATCCGGGTGATCCGGGTGGGTGTTCCTCTGGCTACACATGTAACAAGCCAGTTCGATTTCAACCATTAAGGGATAGTTTGGATGGGAGGGGTGCGGAAGGCTTTGGCCCCAGTACAGCTCGAAGGGATGAGGCAGTTTAAATCGCTCAGCCCAAAGGCCTGTTTTTGTGTTGTACTTTTCCATGTCACCTTGATCTCTGATTCATAACAGAGACAACGGGTTGATTCAACAAAGATCAGAAATAATTTTCAGAAGTTTAATTTTTCACAGCCCAAGGATATTCTAACAAGGAGAACATGTTCTGCAGACTTTTCAAGCGGTCCCTTCTCTCTGCCCCACACGCTGGTCTTTCGTAACCATCGTAACACACAAATGCTGGAGGAACTCAGCAGGACCGGCAGCATCTATGGAACGGAGAAATTAGTCGAGCTTTCGTGCCAAACCCTTCAGTGGAACTGGAAAGGAAGAGTGAATAGCTCAGATCATGGATTGATTTGGAAGATGAGGATGGTTGTTCTGTGAAACTCGGAGCTCAGGGTCTGTGTGGAAGCATCTGCTGGACCTGCACATTCCTCGGAACAGGGAACGTCCTTTCTGCTGAAATCAAATCCGACCAGTTCGACAATTCACTGTCATTCAGGTGTGAAATCATTCACTTTTATAATGTATTTATCCATTTCTGCTGCAGGGAAGACCGATAGAACCATTAATGTGTCTTTAAGAAATTTACCTGGGGTCTCGAACCCGCAACATTACCCGTTACAGAGCTGCGAGTGTTAGCTGCGAGTTTCCAGCATTTCATGTTCCCCTCGGACTCGCATCAGCTGCAATTATTCTACAAATATTTTCAGGATTCCTACAAATAATCAGTCCGTGTCATTCCTAACTGCAACATTAACTTGGCTATGTTCCCAGTTACTGTTGCCAGTAATGTTTAAATGTTTGCTGTAACCGTGAGGGTGAGGGCGAGGGAGAGGAGGGGCTGATGGAAAGGAGGAGAGTGCGGTTTGAAGGGTGAGCAGATGGAGGAGGGGCAGGATGAGTGTGTGGAAGTTAGAGAGGGGGAAGATGAAGTTGCGTCGAGAGCGGGCGGAGTGGGAGAGAGTTAAAGAGATGGGAGACATGGAGAGGGTGAGAGAGGGGGAAGACGTGCATGTATTTTCTATATCCATTAAAGAATGCCAACGTTGCATCCACCCTCTTCACCACCGACTCAACCTTGGAGGTTAACCTTTAGGGTATCCAGCACAAGGACTCCCAAGTCCCTTTACATCTCTGCAGTTTGAATTCTCTCCGAGGTTGTCACTCTCTATCTTGTAGTCATGGAAGCATCAAATCTGCTGATCTTTGTCCTGGACCAGATACTGAGCAGGATTCCGAATATTTACATGTTAATTGAAATTTTCTTGCGCTCCAAGTGTATACCGGTGTTTAACATCCACGCTGTTCCTCTTTGTTTGGTCTGGTCCACAGTCACCCTTCACTTTTGATCCATTTGTAGCCAATTGATGTCAAAAAAATTAAAACTAAATATTGCACCACGAAAATCAGGGCAATGATTCTGGGGACAGTGACTGTGATCAGCTGTTTAAGGAACCTTTACTGGTACTTTCCGTTCTCACAGTATTATACAACAACAATTACTCCATCTATTTGTTTGACTTCTCTACATTATTTGTCCTTATCTTTCGCGATGCCAATGGACTTATTTAATTGCACCCTCTCCTCTGTAAATCCCATTTTTGCTGTTTTTCCTGACGAATGGATTAACAGCTGGGCGCAGGAGACTCCGGTATGCTGACAAGGGGCAGGGTGCCAGAGGCTCGGAGACGGAGAGCCACAGGAAACCCTTCGAGCAAAGAGCTGCTTCAGGACTGTAAGAAATGCAAGAGAACACTTACGAATAAACAAGCAGGAGAGTCAAAGGAAAGCATGATGTTTTCTTAGCGGACAACGTGAAGGAGAATCGTATGGGAGGCTGCAGATATGTTAAGAGCAATGGGACTACAAGAGACAGACTTGGTCCTCTGGGAGATCAGAATAGTAAACCGTGCGTGCAGCCAAAGAGATTATTCAATGCGCATCTGTATTTAGTCAAGAGACGGAGAGAGAGTATATAGAGGTAATGCAAATAGGCATCAACCATGGTTTCTATACATATTATAGAGAAGCTGTTTGCAGTCTTGAAGCTGGGATTAAATCACCAGGACTTGACCAGGTGTACCCTCAGACCCTGCGGGAGGCAAGTGTAGAAAATGCTGGGACTCCAGCAGAGATATTTAAATCACCCTCAAGCCAGAGGATTGCAGCATAACCAATGTTGTTCCACTGTTTAAGAAGGATTCTAAAATAAACCATGTAATTATGGGCCGTGAGCTGACATCAGTAGTGGGAAAGCTACTGGAAATTAATCTAAGCGACCGGATCTATGAGCATTTGGATAGACATGGACTGATTAGGGATAGTTAGTTAGCATGGCGTATTACGTGGTAAGTCGTGTCTCATCACTGTTATAGAGTATTTCAAGCAAGTTATCAGGAAGCTCGATGAAGGCAAGCATTGTCGGTACGGATTTTAAAAAGGTATTTGACAATCTCCAGCATAGGAGGTTGGACAAGGAATTCAAAACGAGGTAGTAAATTGGATAAGGCATTTGCTCCGTGGGAGAAGCCAGAGTGGGGTAGCCGATGGTTGTCTCTCTGACTGTAGGCTTGTGACTAGTGGAGTGTTGCAGGGATCGCCTTTCGCTCTTTTCATCTGTATCAACGATCTGAATGACAGTGTGGTTAGCTGGATTAGCACATTTGCGGTCGGCAGCGAGGAATACTATCATGTCTTGCAGCGGAATCTGGCCCACCTGGAAAACGCTGTTACAGATTAATGGCGTTTGGCACATCGGCCTTCATAAATCAAATACTAAACACAGGAGATGGGATGTTATGGTGAAATTGTACAAGACATCGGCCTTCATAAATCAAATACTAAATACAGGAGATTGGATGCTATGGTGAAGTTTTATAGGACATCGCCCTTTGTAAGTCAAATGCTAAATAGAGAAGATGGGATGTTATGGTGAAATTGTACAAGACATCGGCCTTCATATGACACTGGCAAATGATACTTAAAGGGTTGACGGTGGATATGCAATGGCAAGCATTTAAAGGTTGCATGGATGAACTACAACAATTGTTCATCCCAGTTTGGCAAAAGAATAAATCAGGGAAGGTAGTGCACCCGTGGCTGACAAGGGAAATTAGGGATAGTATCAATTCTAAAGAAGAAGCATACAAATTAGCCAGAAAAAGTGTCTCACCTGAGGGCTGGGAGAAATTCAGAGTCCAGCAGAGGAGGACAAAGGGCTTAATTAGGAAAGGGAAGAAAGAGTATGAGAGAAAACTGGCAAGGAACATAAAAACTGATTGTAAAACTTTTATAGATATGTGAAAAGAAAAAAAGATTGGTTAAGGCAAATGTAGGTCCCCTACAGACAGAAACAGGTGAATTGATTATGTGCAGCAAGGACATGGCAGACAAATTGAATAAATACTTTAGTTCTGTCTTCACTAAGAAGGACATAAATAATCTTCCAGAAATAGTAGGGGACAGAGGGTCCAGTGAGATGGAGGAACTGAGGGAAATACATGTTAGTAGGGAAGTGGTGTTGGGTAAATTGAAGGGATTAAAGGCAGATACGTCCCCAGGGCCAGATGGTCTGCATCCCAGAGTGCTTAAGGAAGTAGCCCAACAAACAGTGGATGCATTAGTGGTAATTTTTCAAAACTCCTTAGATTCTGGACTAGTTCCTGAGGATTGGAGAGTGGCTAATGTAATCCCGCTTTTTAAAAAAGGAAGGAGAGAGAAACCGGGGAATTATAGACCAGTTAGCCTAACATCGGTGGTGGGGAAAATGCTAGAGTCAGTTATCAAATATGTGATAACAGCACATTTGGAAAGTGGTGAAATCATCGGACAAAGTCAGCATGGATTTGTGAAAGGAAAATCATGTCTGACGAATCTCATAGAATTTTTTGAGGATGTAACTAGTAGAGTGGATAGGGGAGAACCAGTGGATGTGGTATATTTGGATTTTCAAAAGGCTTTTGGCAAGGTCCCACACAGGAGATTAGTGTGCAAATTTAAAGCACACGGTATTGGGGGTAAAGTATTGATGTGGATAGAGAATTGGTTAGCAGACAGGAAGCAAAGAGTGGGAATAAACGGGACCTTTTCAGAATGGCAGGCAGTGACTAGTGGGGTACCGCAAGGCTCAGTGCTGGGACCCCAGTTGTTTACAATATATATTAATGACTTAGACGAGGGAATTAAATGCAGCACCTCCAAGTTTGCAGATGACACCAAGCTGGACGGCAGTGTTAGCTGTGAGGAGGATGCTAAGAAGATGCAGGGTGACTTGGATAGGTTAGGTGAGTGGGCAAATTCATGGCAGATGCAATTTAATGAGAATCAATGTGAGGTTATCCACTTTGGTGGCAAAAACAGGAAAACAGATCATTATCTGAATGGTGGCCGATTAGGAAAAGGGGAGGTGCAACGAGACCTGGGTGTCATTATACACCAGTCATTGAAAGTGGGCATGCAGGTACAGCAGGCGGTGAAAAAGGCGAATGGTATGCTGGCATTCATAGCAAGAAGATTCGAGTACAGGAGCAGGGAGGTACTACTGCAGTTGTACAAGGCCTTGGTGAGACCACACCTGGAGTATTGTGTGCAGTTTTGGTCCCCTAATCTGAGGAAAGACATCCTTGCCATAGAGGGAGTACAAGGAAGGTCCACCAGATTGATTCCTGGGATGGCAGGACTTTCATATGATGAAAGACTGGATGAACTAGGCTTATACTCGTTGGAATTTAGAAGACTGAGGGGGGATCTGATTGAAACATATAAAATTCTAAAGGGATTGGACAGGCTAGATGCAGGAAGATTGTTCCCGATGTTGGGGAAGTCCAGAACGAGGGGTCACAGTTTGAGGATAAAGGGGAAGCCTTCTGGGACCGAGATTAGGAAAAACTTCTTCACACAGAGAGTGGTGAATCTGTGGAATTCTCTGCCACAGGAAACAGTTGAGGCCAGTTCATTGGCTATATTTAAGAGGGAATTAGATATGGCCGTTGTGGCTAAAGGGATCAGGGGGTATGGAGGGAAGGCTGGTACAGGGTTCTGAGTTGGATGATCAGCCATGATCATACTGAATGGCGGTGCAGGCTCGAAGGGCCGAATGGCCTACTCCTGCACCTATTTTCTATGTTTCTATGTTTCACATGATCAATGCCCCTCATCATTTTATACACCTAAAAAAAGGTTCTAAATATAATCAAGAAAATTATACATTGCTTTGAGGATTTGTTAGAAGTATACAAAATTATGAGTGTATACATAGGGTAAATGCAAGCAGCTTTTTCCACTGAGGTTGGGTGGGATGACAACTAGAGGTCATGGGTAAGTGGGGAAGGTGAAAATTTAACGGCAACATTTGGAAAAGCTCTTTACTGAAATGGTCGTGAGAGTGTGGAATGAGATGCCAGCACAAGTGGTGAATATGAGCTCAGTTTCACCATTTAAAAGAAGTTTGGATGGGAGCCTGGATGGTAGGGGTATGGAGGGGCGATGGTCCCAGTGCAGGTAATTGCATTAGACAGCTTAAATATTTATTCTGAATTGACTTGATGGGCCAAATAGCCTGTTTCCGAACTGAACTTCTCCATGTTTCTGCGACAGAGAAGCTGGCCAAAATTGTTTGGAAGGGAAAAGGTAGGATTGACAACGGAGCAGCAATGGCTGGAGTTTTGGGGAGGAATTCGGGAGCTGAGTGATCGATACATCCCGAAGAAGTGGAAGCATTGGAAAGGCAGAAGGACACGACCATGGCTGAAATGAGAAGCCAAAGCCAATATAAAATCCAAAGAGAGGGCAAACAAAAGAGCAAAAACTACTGGAAAGCTTTTGGAAACCAACAGAAGACAACTAAAAAAGTCAGATGAGCTCAGGGCGCAGAATTATGATATTGTCGTGATTAAGCGCTATTCTGATGATATCGGAAAGGATCTGGCGAGTGTGGACTGGGATAGGCGGCTTTCTGGCAAAAATATACCTGGAAGGTGTGAGGCCTTCAAAAACGAAATGTTGAGACTACTAAGCCTGCAATTGCAGATCAGAATAAAAGGTAAGGATAACGAGTACAGGAATGTTGATTTTCAAGAGATATTGGGGCGCTGGTTAAAAGAAGAGAGGAGGTGCTTAGCAAAGAACGGCAAATAGGATGAAATGAGGTCCTTATGGAGTCTGGCAAGTTCAAGAAATGGTCAAGAAATAAATCAGGGAGGCGAAAAGAGGGCATGAAGTTCCTCTAGTAGACAAGGTGAAGGAGAACCCTTGATGATTCCACAGACATGTTCAGAGCAAAAGGATTGCAAAGAATAAAATTCGTCCTCTGGCAGACCAGAATGATCATCCATTTGTGGAGCCAAAACAGATGACGAAGACCTTAAATGAATTCATTGCACCTGCATTTCATCAGCACACGGATACAGAGTTTGTAGAACTGATGCAAAGCGGCTTCAATTTCACGAACCATGTACAGATTACAGAGGAGTGGGTGTTTGCTACCCTGAGGCAAATCAGAGTGGATAATCCCCAGGGTCAGACAAGATGTTTCTTCCGACCCTGCAGAAGGCAAGTGCAGAAATTGACGGGGCCTTAGCAAAAATATTAAAAACAGGTGAGGTACCAGGGGATTGGAGAATAATCAATATTGTCCGCTGTTTAAAAAAGTCTGTAAACACGAACCAAACAAATTACAGGCCGGCGAGTCTGACATCAGTGATGGGAAAGTTATTGAAAGTTATAACCTTCGACTGACCAGTTCTGATGAAGTGTCTCGGCACGAAACGTCGACTGTGCTCTTTTGCACAGATGCTGTCCGATCTATTGAGTTTCTCCGGTATTTTGTGTGTGTAATTTGAATCTGCAGATTGTCCCTTGTCACGGATAGTCAATATGGCTTTGTGAGTCATAGGTCCTTTCTAACTAAGCTTATAGAGTTTTTCGAGCAGATTACCTGCAAAGTGGATGAAGGCAATGCTGTGGATGTTGTGTACATGGACCCGAGTAAAGGAATTGACGAGGTCCCGCATGGGAGGCTGGTCAAGAAGGTGACGTCACTCGGCATTCAGGATGCGGCTTGCAAGACGTGGTAATGGGGTGTTGACTCTCAGTCTGGAAGCTGTGACGAGTTTTGTGCGGCAGAGATCAGTGCTTGGTCCTTTGTTGTTTGTCATCTATACCAATGATCTGGAGGATAATGTGGTTAACTGATCAGCAAATTTGCGGATAGCACCAAGTTTGCGGGTGTAGTGGACAGCGAGGACGACTACCATGCTTGCAGAAGGATCTGCATCAGCTAAAACATGGGCTGAAAATGGCCGATCGAATTTAATGCAGACATGTGCAAGGTTTTGGCCTTCTGCCGGGCCAACCAGGATAGGTCTTACACAGTCAATGGTAGGGCAATGAGGACTGTGATTAAACAAGGGGATCTGCGACCACAGGTCCATATCCATTGAAAGTTGTGTCACAGGTAGACAGGGTCGTAGCGAAAGCTGTTGGCACGTTGCCATTCATAATTCGATGTATTGAGTACAGGACATGGGATGTTATGTTGAAGTCATATAATACGGTGATGAAGTCTAATTTGGAGAATTGTGCACAGTTTTGGTCACCTACCTACAGGAAAGGTGTAAACAAGGTTGACGGAGTACAGAAAATAATAAAAGGGTGTTGCAGGGTCTGGGGGACCTGAGTTATCGGGAAAGATTGAGCTCGGTAAGACTGTATTCTTTAGAACGTGGACGATTGAGATGGGATTTCATGGAGGTATTCAAAATACGAGGGACATACGAGGGACGAGTGCAAGCAGACTTTTTCTATTGAGGTTGCGTAGGATCACAATCAGAGGTCATGGGTTAAGGGTGAAATGTGAGAAGTTTATGGGGACCGTGCGGGGAAACTTCTTCACTCAGAAGGTCGTGACAGGATGGAATGAGCTGCCAGCATAAGTGGTGCAGGCGAGCTCGATTTCAACGTTTATTCGAAGTTTGAATAGGTACGTGGATAGTAGGGATATGGAGGGTTATGATCCCGGTGCAGGTCGATGGGAGTCGGCAGTTTAAAACTGGTTTCGGTGTTGATGAGCTGAAGGGCCTGTTTCTGGGCTGTGGTTTCAGATGACTGTATGTTCCGGGACGCGTAATTTCATCCTGAAAACAAACCAAACCCGTTCGCCCGTGTACGATTCAGGAATGTTTATGACTATTCCTTTATTAACACGAGCATTAACTGATTATTGTATTTCCATCCGGGCAGTTATTGCCGCAAAAAAACACTTTCGCCCTCAGTTGACCAGCCCGAAACATCTGTGAAATTTGTCGTTATTAAAAGACGCCCATTCCAAATGGCCAGGAATTGTATCCAAGTAGGGAGTGATAGGTTTGGAAATGGGCGATATTGAAGCAGTGACGCACAAACTGAGATGGACGACGTCACTGTTATTGGAATGGCCGTCGGGGAGGGAGAGACGCAGAAACTAGTGATGTTCACCTTGGTTAACTTGGCTGTCAGGGAGGGAATGAAATATTGATTGGAAATTATATCCAGTTGTGTAGTATTAAAAATGCGAGCTAGGAAGGAAATGATTCCCAATTTCAAAACGTTCACGGGAATGTAGATCAGATCGCAGATCACATTCGCAAACTGACAGGCCACGGTTTACGGCAGAGAGAGAGAGCGCGGAGAGAGTGAATGGAGGAGACACAGACTGCGGTGAATGGAGAGAGAAAGTGAGGAGAGAGAGAGAGAGAAAGAGAGAGGGAGAGAGGGAGAATGGAGAGATTTGAAATGGAGGAGGGGAAACAGATGGATAGTGATATTGGAGAGTGGAAGCGTGAGAGGGAGGGAGTGAGTGAGTGGATGAGACAGAAGAAGAGACTGCTGTGAATGAAGAGATTGAAGGAGGCGGGGGGGGGGGCGGAGAGAGAGAGAGAGAGAGAGAGTGCCAGAGAGAGAGAGAGAGATTGGGAACTGGAAGTGAGAGGGTGGAGGCTAGGAGGACGAAGATAAGTTTGGGACCCTGTATACCTGTACCGCCACTTTAAATAAATTACGGACCTGTATTCCGACTGAAGGGCCGCACCTCGCACTTGTTTACACTAAAATCCATCCACCATTTTTGCAGCTGGTCCAGATCCCGCTGGAATCCAATAGTCTTCCTCGTTGTCCACTGCGCCCCCAATCTTAGTGTCATCCGCAAATGTGCGGATCCAGTTAACCACATTACCATCTAGATCAATGATAGAGATGACAAACAACAGCAGACCCAGCACACATCCCTTTGGCACTCCACTAGTCACAGGCCTCCAGTCAGGGAGGCAATCACTCTCTCGCTTCTCCCGCAAAGCTAATACTTCATACAATTTACTCCCTCTCATTAAATGTCAAGCAGCTGAACTTTCTTCACAAGCGGGACCTTGTCAAGTACCTTCTTAAAGTCCGTACACGCAACATCCACTTCCTTGTCTTCATCAACGTTCCTTAAATTCCCTTAAAACTCTCTCATATTCATTAGACACAAGCTGAAGGGGACAGAACTATGCTGACTGTCCCGAATCAGTCCCTGTCCATCCAAATACTTAAAGGCCCAATCCCTCTGAATACCGTCCAATATCTTTCCCTCGACTGATGTCAAGCTCACATCAGCAGAAACCCTTTTCTTAAACAGCGGGACAACATTTCATATTACCCATCGACTCGATGGGGCAGTGACCTAGTTCTGATCTTTTATCTTCTGGTCATGTAGATTCGCCCAAAGAGGGAAATTAGATCAGCCATGACGAAATGGTGGAGCCCATACGCGGGGCCTATTTCCCCAATTCTGCTCATATACCTTCCGGTCTTACTCGCTATCCTCCGATTTTGCGGTGCCTCACCCGTCGCTACGAATGGTTTAAGTATCTCTGCTGGAGTCCGAGCAATTTCTGCACTTGCCTCCCACAAGTTCCGAAGGGACACCTTGGCAGGCCTGGGAGTTTCTCCACCGAATTTACTTCAAGGCAGCAACATGTCCGCCTCTGTAATAAGTATATGGTCCATCATCTGCTTTGCCCCACTTTTATATGTTTTGTCTTGATTCTGAGTCCGTTTTCCTAATAAATACAGATGCAGAATAAAACCTGCAAGATCCCTCCCATCTCTATTGGCTACACGCATTGATTACGGTTCTGATCTTCCAGAGGATCAATTTTGTCCCTTGCAATTCTTTTGCTCTTGGCATTTCTGTAGGATCCCCTTAGGATTCCAGTTCACATTGTGTGCTTGGCCAACCTCAACTTCCTGATTTTTCTTCAGTATTCTCTTGAATCTCTCTTACCCCAGAAGTACCTCAGTTGCCCCTACCTGCCTACACCTGCTAAGCAACTCCATATTTTTCTTAACTAGGGCCTCAATATCTCCTGAAAGCCAAAACTCTGTAAACCTGTTATATTTACCTTTTATTTTGAAAGGCACATACAAGCTTGGTACACTCAACATTTCACTTTTGAAGGTTTCCCATTCACCAGTTACACCTTTGCCTGACAGCAGCGTGTCTCAATGCACAATTCTCAAATCCTTTCAGATACCATCGAAATTGGCCTTTCCCCAATTTAGAATCTCAACCCACAGGTCAGACCGTACCTTATCTATACTTACTTCGAAACTAATGGCATTGTGATTGCTAGATGTAAAGAATTTGCCTACACAATCACCTGTCACCAGCCGTGTCTCAGTATCTAATCGGGAATCAAGTCTCGCACACTCTCTCGTTGGGACCTCCATGGACTGATTAAGGAAACTTTTCTGATCACATTTAACAAACTCTATAAATCTAGGCCTTTTGACTATGGGAGACCCAGTCAGTGTGTGCAAAGTTAAAATCGCCTACTTTCACAAACGTATGTTTCTTTAAACAATCTGGGATCTCTCCGCAAATTTGTTCCTCGAAATCCCTAGGACTGCCGGGCGGTCTGTAATATAGCCCCAGTAATGTGGTCCTACTTTGGTTATTACTCAGTTTCACCCTTAACGCCTCACTAGAGGAATTCTCCAGTCTGTCCTGACGGAGCACTGCCCTGACATGTTCCCTGACTGGCAACGCCACCGCTCCTCCTGTAATCCGTCCCACTCCATGGCGTCTAAAACAACGCAATCCCAGAATACTGATCTGTCAGTCCTGCTCCTGTCACAGCCAACTCTCACTAATGGCTACAATATCACAAAACCTTGTTTCGACCCAAGCTCTGAGCTCATCCGCCTTTCCTTCAATAATTCTTGCATTGAAATATACTCAGCTCAGAACATTAGTGGCAACATGCTTTACCTTTTGATTCCTGACTTTGCCTGAGGGCTTAACATCTGTTTGAGAAACTTGGATAAGTACAGGGATGGGAGGGGTATGGACAGCATGTCAGTGCGAATCGGCAGGTAAGTAATTTGGCACGGAGACGGGGAGCAGTGTCCTGGACTTATTTCATAATTTACTGGCATAATTTACATACTACTATTTAACTATTTATGGTTTTATTACTATTTACTATTTATGGTGCAACTGTAACGAAAACCAATTTCCCCCGGAATCAATAAAGTATGACTATGACTATGACTATAACACTCCCGATGTGGAATACAGAGACTGAGAATTGTGTGCGGTAAAACACCCGGTTGTCGTATATGGAGACCAGAACCATACGCGGTAAAACTCCCCGTGTGGAACCGAAGGTTTGTTCCGTGACTTGTGAACATACTTGATTAAGACGCTGCCACTGGTGACTGAATAAATAGTTAGTCTAACAATTCTAACCAGACACATCTCCATCTCCTCGCCTTTCTGCCTCAGCCCTTTTCCCTCAGCAGTCCCTCCTCACAACACCTCCTCCTCATCCGGCCTTCTACTCCAACCCTCCCTTCTTGCTCCCTCTCTCCCTTATCGTCTCTCCACTCCCTCACCCCTTCCTTACCATCTTCCCTCTCAATCATCCCTGCTTCCTCACCGCCTCTCTCCCTCACCTTTCCCTGTCCTCTGTTCCTCAGTTACATCCCTAACTCGCCCAGTCTCTCCCTCTCTCCCACTCCCCCCCCCACTTTCTTTGCCTCCCATCGCCCTCACTTTCCTTTCTCACCGGCCCCACATGCTCACTGGTCCCTCCAGATTCGTTCACTCCCTTTGCCTCAAATGCGTCTCCCTCAGACCTCTCTCCTCACCTACTTGTTCAATCGCACTTTCCTCCTCGCTGCACCTCTCACTCAGTCACTCAGCCACCCACCCACCCACCTGCCCCCCAAGACACACACACCTCCTTCATCTCCCAAACTGCTTCCCTCTCCGTCTCTCTTCTATCCTTCAGACTCTCCATACCCCACAGTCCCTACCCGCTCTCCCTCCACTTTCTCCCTACTCCTCTCTCCTGTCTCCCTCTTCACCTCTCTCACCCTCTGCCCTGTCTCTCTTTATCTCTCCCACCCTCTCTTCCCTTCTCTCCTTCTACCCCCTCTATTCAACCTACTCTCCCATTCTCTCTCACATCCCACTCCCCCTGTCCCCGCCCCTATCACCCGCCATCTCACTCGCAATCTGTCACCGTCTTCCCCTCCCTATCTCTTGTTCTCCCTTCTCCTCACTCTTTCCCCTATCTCCTCTTTCTTACTCTCCAGTCTCACACCCTCGCCGCCTCTCTCTAACCCATTCTCCCTCTCTATTTCTCTCCCTATGGCCCACCCTATCCCACTCGCTCTACCACACTCTCTCCCTACTGGCTTCCGTATCCCACACTGTCTTTCCCCCTCTCTCTCATCCTCTTAATCCACCTCTCACCCCACCCACTCTTCTTCTTCGTTCTCTCTCTCTTCCTCCCTCCCTTCTCCCTTTCTCCCTCTCTCTCTCTCTTCCTCTCTCTCTACTCACGTTCCGCGCTCTCCACCTCATCCCATACATACATCAACAATATTTAAATGCCAAGTACATTTGTATCTGGGATCTTTGTGGGTTCCAGATCCTCGGTAATGGTCTTTATATTACGGAATGACGCAGCTGGGAATGACGTCGAATCATATATTAAAATGAATTGTGTAAAATATTTTTCAAACAACTGCAGAAAGTTGTCATCTGAGTTAAACATGAAAAAGAAGGTTCGGATAGATATAGATTGTTTCGCTCTTCCCTGCCGCAGAAAGGGTTAAATAAAATATTAAAGTGACCTGGTTCACACCCAAATGAGAGGGTTTTGCCGAACTAGTTCGATTTGATTTCAGCCTAAAGGCGGCTCCCTATTCTCAGGAATGTGCCTGGACAGGAAGTTGCTTACACACAGAGCCTGGACTGCGAGTTTCACAGAACAACAACCCGTACCTTCCAAATCAATCAATGATCTGGCCTCTTCTCCTTCCATTCCAGTTCTGCTGAAGGGTCTTGGATCGGAACATCGACTGGTTATACCCATCCATAGATGCTGCCTGGCCTGCAGCGTTTCTCCCGCAGTGTGTGTGTGTGTGTGTGTGTGTGTGTGTGTGTGTTGCCATGGTTACGGGAGATCAGCGCGAGGGTGCGAGATGGCGCGTGTGGGTGCAGTGGGCGGGGAAGAAGCGACTTCAGAACACCCGTCCTTCCAGAATATTCCTGGGGAAAGATTCATTTTCTGATATGTATTTTGTATCTTTATTCAAAACCAACCAGTTGTCTGTGTTTTGGATCAGTGATTAATATGTTACCGTATGAGGAACGTCTGGCAGCTCTTGGGAGGCATTTGCTGGAGTTCAGGAGAATGAGGGGGATCTCATAGAAACATTCCGAATGTTAAAAGGCCTGAACAGATTAGATATGGCAAAGTTATTTCCCATGGTAGGGGATTCTAGGACAATAGGGCACGGCTTCAGGATCGTAGGACGTCCTTTTAGAACTGAGATGCAGAGAAATCACTTTAGTCAGAGGGTGATAAATCTGTGGAATCTGTTGCCACCAGCGGCTGTGGGGGCCAAGTCATTGGGTGCATTTAAGGCAACGATTGATAGGTTCTTGATTAGCCAGGGCATCAAAGCGTATGGGGAGAAGGCAGGGGAGTGGGGATGACTGGAAAAATTGGATCTGCACATGATTGGATGGCGGAGCGGACTCGATGGGCCGAATGGCCTACTTCTGCTCCTGTATGTTATGGTCTTATGTCATCACCTCTCTTCCAAATCTCCTGACGACGGTTGTGTTTGCGTTCCTCTTGTTTCCCGTTTGCACGGTTGAGTTTTTCCAGAATTTATGTCAAGATTAATATCAGTTCTAAAACGATGAGTAACGGTTTAAATCTAGTTGATAACCCGAAACACCAATCAGCCTAAAAATTACTCTGCCTGCTGTGTTAGGGCAGATTACGGAACAATGATTCCAGAGAGAAACTTCTTTCTCAAAGTACAGCCAGCATGCGAGTCAGTTACTTGTAGCTCGGTATATCAGGACAGTATATCAGGCTTTCCCAAGCGCAGGCATGTGATGATTCTTAGAACAAGGAAGCACAGACATAGTTATTTTCCCATCCCGTCTACAAAGCACATTTCAGTCACACCGTGTACATTAGCCGCAGATAAGTGATTACAGACTTTGAATTCACACACTACAAGAAGGTCATTAACCCCTTAACGTTCGCCACAATGTCTGACTATTTTTCTTCCACAGGGTGGAACGCCCTCTTGACGAATCTCGTATCCCTATTGGTTGGTACCTTAGATTGACATTATCTGATACCAATGGAAGCAAAATATCGCGGTAGTCATTTGACGAGAAGTGGCACGTTGCCTGGGAGATGACAGGAGCACGGATTGTTAGCGCGAGGCTGACGAAGCTCCGTGAGAGGGCGCGCGTGGTGCAGTAGGCGGGGCTGTGTAATGACGCATGAGAGCGATGGGGGGTCTGCAGGATGAGTGAAAGCGAACGGGAAGCTCGTCTTCTCTTCCCAGACCGTGTTGCCCAGCAGCCGTTCAATTCCCCAACCCCTGCTGGGGTCCGGAATTCACACTGAAAATGGACTATAAATACATAATTAGTGCAATATTAAATTTACGTTCTGCCAACTAAAAATTTGCATGTGCATTTGCAAGTACTCGTTCGATTGGTTTACTCCAAATCAGTTGTCACCGATTCTCTTGTGAACAGCGCAATGTGCATTTGTAGGCCAGCCAGCCCCTCAAATCGGCTACTTCAGGCAGTAATCTGATTTGAACCCGAGGGCCAATACGAATACTCCAAGCGCGAGCGGAGCGGCCATCCTTTTTCATTCTGTCACTGATAAGAATGGCTTTATCTCATCGGGCTTAGGCGAGATCAGGTTTGGGTGAGGTACATTGTCCTGTAAGTTACTCGCTTTGTGCGCTCACTTGTTCATTCCCCATTTATTTTGGCAGAACAGATTAGAGCGAGTGGCTCCTGGGCAGTGTTTTCTACTCTGTGTGGGATGTGGGAAGTCTGGGAGACCTCCAGTCCCCCAGATAAACACATCTGCACCAGGTACGCCGAGTAGCGCCCCCTGAGAGAAGGTGTTAAGGAACTGGAGCTGCAGCTCGATGGCCTTCGACTGATACGGGATAATGAGCGGGTGATAGACAGGAGCTAAAGGGAAGTAGTGACCTCTAGGTTGCAGGAGATGGGTAACTGGGCGGCTGTCAGGAGAATGAGGGGAAATACACAGCCAGTGTGGCAGTCCCCCTCATTAATAGTACACAACTAGATACTATTGAGGGTGACGACCTACCCGGGAGGAGTCACGGTGACCGGCTCTCTGGTACTGAGTCTAGTGCTGCGGCTCAGAAGAGCAGAGAGATGAAGACAATTGCAGTGTTGATAGGAGATTCCTTAGTCGGAGGGACAGAGACGATGTTCTGTAGGAGTGATAGAGAAATCGACATGGATGTTGCCTCCCTGGTTCCGGGATCAGGGGTGTCTCGGGTCGGGTCTATGGTACTCTCAAGGGCGAGCGTGAGCAGCCCGAGGTCTGGTGAATATTGACACTAACGGCATTGGTAGACAAGGTGATAAGATCCTGAAGAGAGATTTAGGGAGATGTTTAAAAGCCTGAGAAACAGGACTTCCAGGTAGTAATCTCTGAATTGCTGCCTATGCGACCTGACGGAATGATTTGGCAGGCGACAGCGAGGCCTCACTTGGGGCATTGTGAGCAGTTTCGTCTCCCTTATCGTAGAAAGGTTGTGCTGAAACTGGACAGGGTTCAAAGGAGGTTCAGAAAAATTATTCAAGGTTTGAAAGGCTCGTCATATGAAAAGCGTTTCCTGCCCTGGGCCTGTATTCACCAGAATTCAGAAGAATAAGGGGTGGCCTAATTGAAACGTATCGAATGGTGAAATGTCCTGATAGGGTAGATGCGGGGAGAATGTTTCCTGTGGTGGGAGAGTCTAAGACCAGATGACCCAGTCTCACAATAGAGGGCCGTCCTTTAAGAACGAAGATGCGGAGAAATGTCTTTAGCCAGTGATTGGTAACCCTGCAGTCAAGTCTGAATGTATTTTTAAGGCAGAGGTTTATAGATTCTTGATTGGTCAGGGCATGAAGTGATACGGGGAAAAGGTGGGCGTTTGGGGCTGAGATGCAAAATCGATGAGCCATGGGGAAATGTCGGAACAGTCTCGATGGGCCAAATGGCCTAATTCTGCTCCGCCGTCTTATGGTCTTAAAAAATATAGCTGAACACATCTGAACTTTCAGTCTGCATTCCCAAACTTTATATTAAGCGTCTGGGTCTTGAATATAATCGAAAACCTTGGTTCTATTGACCATTGAGAGGATTTTCAAACATAACAAAAAAGACAAAAAAAGAAAGAGAGATTAAAAACGTACTTAACATGCAACCCTTTCAAACCGGATCAGCTGTCGTTAATACAACTGTTGCTTTTAAACCGTTCCCCCATCTTTTAGAACTGATATTAATCTTGACATAAGTTCTGGAAAATCTCAACCGTACAAAGAGGAAACAAGCGGAACGCAAACACAATCTCCACTAAGCGAGATTTAGAAGAGAGGTGATGACATATTGATCACTGATCCGAAACACAGACAACGGGTTGTTTGTAAATAAAGATACAAAATACATATAAGAAGATGAATTATTCTCATCTTAACTCCTCAGGAATATCCTAAGAGGATGGGTGCTTTGAAGTCGATTCTTTCAACTAGCCCCGCCCACTGCCCCCTCCCCCCCCACACGCTCCCTCTCGCGGATCATTCGTAACCAGGGCAACGCTGAAAATACCGGAGAAACGCTGCAGGCGAGGCAGCATCTATGGCTGGGAATAACAGCTCGACGTTCCGATCCAAGACCTTTCATCAGGACTGAAATGGAAGGAGAAGGTGTCAGATCATTGATTGATTTGGAAGGTCCGGGTTGTTATTCTGTGAAACTCGCAGTCCAGAGTCTGTGTGTAAGCAGCTGCCTGTCCGCTCCCATTTCTGAGAACAGGGAGCCGCCTTTGGGCTGAAATGAAATCGAACCGGTTCCGCAAATTAATCTCATTTGGGTGTGTGCAAAGTCGCTTTAATATTGTATTTAACCCTTTTTGCAGGAGGGAAGAGCAATAGAATCTATATCTATTAGAGCCTTCTTTTCATTTTTAACTCAGATTACAATTTTCTGCAGTTGTTTTAAAAATATTTTTCACGATTGATTTAAATAAATGAGACAACGTTATTCCCAACTGCCGCATTCCATAATATAGAAACATAGAAACCTAAAGCACAATACAGGCCCTTTGGCCCACAAAGCAGTACCGAACATGTCCTTAACTTAAAACTACCTAAACTTTACCCATCGTCCTCTATTTTTCTAAGCTCCATGTAGCCATCCAGGAGTCTCTTAAAAGACACCATCGTTTCCGCCTCCACCACCGCCGCTGGAAGCCCATTCCACGCACTCACCACTCTCTACGTAAAAAAAAACTTAATCCTGACATCTCCTCTGTACCTACTTCCAAGCACCTTAAAACTATGCCCTCTCGTGCTAGCCATTTCAGCTCTGGGGAAAAGCCTCTGACTATCCACACGATCAATGCCTCTCATTATCTTGTACACCTCTATCAGATCACCTCTCATCCTCCGTCGCTATAAAGATAAAAGGCCGAGGACACTCAACCAATTCTCATAAGGCATACTCTCCAATCCAGGCAACATCCTTGTAAATCTCCTCTGCAACATTTCTATGGTTTCCACGTCCTTCCTGTAGTGAGGCGATCAGAATTAAAAACAGTACCCCAAGTCGTGTCTGACCAGGGTCCTATAAAGCTGCAACATTACCTCTCGGCTCTTAAACTCAGTCCCATGATTGACAAAGGCCAATGCACCGTATGTCTTCCTAACCACAGAGTTAACCTGCGATGAAACTTTGAGTGTCATATGGACTCCGACCCCAAGATCCCTCTGATCCTCATATATAAAGACCATTACTGAAGATCCGGAACATACAAAGAGCATTATTATAAATGCAACTTGATATTTAAATATTGTTGATGTATGTATGGGATGAGGTGGAGAGCGTGGGGTATGACGGGAGGGAGGGAGTGAGGGATAGAGGAGACAGAGAGAGAGGGAGAGAGAGAATAAGAGAGAAGGGAGAGCGTGAAAGAGAGATTGAGAGAGAGGGGAGTTGAGAGACAGTAAGAGAGAGAGAGCAAAGAGGGAGAACGCGTGGGGTGAGCGGTGCATTTAGAGGGTGAGAGAGAGGGTAGGACAGTGTGGGATACGGGAGCCAGCAGGGAGCGTGTTTGGAAGAGCGAGGAGGTGAGGGTGGGACATAGGGAGAGATATAGAGAGGGAGAGAGCTGGAGATGGAGGAGGTTACAGAGAGACAGAGGTGAGGGAGTGAGAGAGAAGAGTTAGAGGGAGAAGAGAGTGAGAGATGGAGAGGGGGAGACAGAGGGTGACTGAGACTGAGTGAGATGGTGGGTGATGGGGTAGGGACAGGGATTGTGGAATGGGAATGAGAATGGAAGAGTAAGAGAATCTGAGGGGATAGAAAGGGTGAAGGGGAGAGAGAGAGTGTGAGAGAAATGAAGAGAGAACATGAGAGAGTGAGGGAGTGAAGAAAGACAGGAGAGAGGAGTACGATTTGTTGATAGAATAGTAGAGAGAGGGGTAACAGAGGAGAGAGGGAGGAAAAGGATGAAAGACAGTGGGAGACTGGTCGAGGTAGTGGTGTACCTGAGAGGGATAGAGACGAGGGAAAGGGAGGGAGAGGGACGGTGAGGAAGCAAAGATGATTGAGAGAGGCGATGAGGGGGAGATAAGGGGGATAAGGGATAACGGGGAGACGACACGAAGGGGGAGACGACACGATGAGGAAGACAGGGAGTAAGAAGGGAAGGCTGGAGTAGAGGGCCGGATAATGAAGAAAGACTGTGAGGAGGGAGACGGGGTAAGTAGCCAGGGGTAAGGGAGAAATGCGAGGAGATGGTGTGCCTGATTAGAATTGTTCAACGAACTATTCATTCAGTCTCCAGTTGCAGGGTCGTTAATCATAGATGTTCACAAGTCACCGAACATATCCACCGTGGGATTACGGTTCCACGTCGGGAGTTTTACCGCGAACGGTTCTGGTCTCCATATCTGATAGCGCGGAGTTTTACAGCACACGATTCTCCGTCTCTATATTCCGCACCGGGAGCTTTATTGTTCACTGTTCCCCGTCTGCGTGCAAAATTATTAACCTGCCGATTTCCACTGACCTGCTCTCTATAGCCCTCCCATCCACATACTTATCTAAGTTTCTCAAACAGATGCTAAACCCTCAGACAAAGTCAGGAATCAAACGGTAAAGCATGTTGCGACTAATGTTCTGAGCTGCGTATGTTTGAATACAAGAATTATTGAAGAAAAGACAGATGAGAATCAGGGCATGAATCGACACGATTTACAATATTATAGTCCTTCGTGAGACTTGGCTATGACACGGGCAGGATTGACAGATCTATATTCCAGGGTTCCGTTGTTTTAGACGCCACAGAGTGGGGCAGATTAAAGGAGGAGCGGTGGCTTTATCAGTCAGGGGAAAACGTGATGGTAGTGCCCCGTCAGGACACTGATATGTTCCCGCTGATGGGTGAGTCCAGAACCAGAGGCCAGAGGCCACAGTTTAAGATTTAGGGGTAGGCCATTTAGAACGGAGTTGAGGAAACACTTTTTCACCCAGAGAGTGGTGAATATATGGAATGCTCTGCCCCAGAAGGCTATGGAGGCTAAGTCTCAGGATGCTTTCAAAAAAGAGATGGATAGAGCTCTTAAAGACAGCAGAATCAAAGGTTATGGGGATAAGGCAGGAACGGGGTACTGATTGTGGATGATCAGCCATGATCACAGTGAATGGCGGTGCTGGCTCGAGGGGCCGAATGGCCTACTTCTGCACCTATTGTCTACTGTCTATTGTCTATTGACAGACTGGATAATTCCTCTAGTGAGGCGTTATGGTTGAAACTGAGTAACAAAAAAGGTAGGACCATGTTACTGGGGCTATATTACAGACCACCCTACAGTCCGAGGGATTTTGAGGAACACATTTGTAGAGAGATCACAGACTGTTCAAAGAAACATAAGTTTGTGAAAGTAGGTGATTTTAACTTTCCACGCATTGACTGGGTCTCCCACCATGCTCAAAACCCCTAGACTGGGTCGTGTTTGTTAAATGTGATCAGAAAAAGTTTCCTTCATCAGTACATGGAAGTCCCAACGAGAGAGTCTGCGAAATTTGATTTCCCATTAGACACGGCTTGTGATTGAAGATTCTGTATGCCAAATATTTACATCTAGCGATCATAATGCCATTATTTTAGAAGTAAATATAGATAACGAACGGTCTGGCCTGCGGGCTGAGATTATAAATTGGGGAAAGGCCAATTTTGATGGTATCTAAAAAGGTTTTGAGAATTGTGCATTGGGACTCGCTGTTATCAGGCAATGGTGTAACTGGTGAACGGGAGACCTTCAAAAGCGACATTTTGAGAGTGCCAAGCGTGAATGTGGCTGTCAGAATAAAAAAAAGTAAATATAACAAGTTTAGAGAACTTTGGTTTTCAAGATATATTGAGGCAGATATTGAAGAAATAAATGCAGTTCCTTAGCAGGTATCGTCAGGTAGGGACAACTGAGCTACTTCTGGGGTATGGGAGATGCAAGAGAACACTTAAGAAAAGATCAGGAAGGTTAAAGAATACATGACATTGCCCAAGGAGACAAAGTGAACCAGAATCCAAAGGGGATTCTACAGAAATGTAAAGAACAAAATAATTGCAAGGGACAAAATTGGTCCTCTGGAAGACCGGAATGGTAATCAACGCATGAAGCCAATAGTTATTGGGTGGGGTGGTTATTATCGGTTTTATTCGGGAGTCGGAGGCAGAATCTACACAGAATATATAGAAGTCAGGTGAAGCAGCTCATGGAACATATACTTATTACAGAGGCGGACATGCTGCTGCCTTGAGGCAAAATCGGTTGACGAATTTCCAGGTCCTGCCAAAGGGTTCCTTCCGAACTTGTGGATGGCAAGTGCAGAATCTGCTCGGGATCCAGCAGAGATAATTAAACCATCCTCAGCAGCAAGTAAGACAACAAAAAAATTAGAGAATAATGAATAAGACGATAAGGTAAAGGGGCAGATTGGGGAATTTGGCTCATCGAGTCGGCACTGCCATTTCATCCTGGCTGATCTAGTTACCCTCTCTGACTCAATCTACACGACCTTGAGATAAACGATCAGCATTAGGTCACTTGCCCATCGTGTTGATCGGTAATGTGAAATATTGTTCTGCTGTTTAAGAAAGGCTCTCTCCTGATGTGAGTCATGTCAGACGTGGGAAAGATATTGGACGGTATTCTAAGGGGTCGGGTCTATGACCATTTGGGCGGACAGGGACTGATTAGGGATAGTTAGCACAGTTTTGTGCCCTGCAAGTCGTGTCTAATGAACATGGTAGCGTTTTAAGGGGAATTTACTAGGAATGTTGATGAAGGCAAGGAAGTGGATGTTGTGTGCATGGACTTTATCAAGATATTTGACAAGGTTTCGCATGGGATGCTGGTCAATGAAATTCAGTTGCTTGGCATTCAATGAGAGGTAGTAAATTGTATGAAGTATTGGCTTTGCGGGAGAAGTGAGATTGTGATTGCCTCTCTGATTGGAGGCCTGTGGAGTGCCAAAGGGATCGATACCGGTTCCGCTGTTGTTTGACATCTATATCATTGATCCAGATGATAATGCAGCTAACTGGATCCGCACATTTGCGGATGACTCCAGTATTGGGGGTGCAGTGGACAACAAGGAAGACTATTGGATTCCAGCGGGATCTGGACCAGCTGGACAACCGGTGGATGGATTTTAATGCTGACAAGTGTGAGGTGCTGCACTTCAGTCGGACCATCCAGGGTGAGATTTACCCAGTGAACGGTGCACTGGGGTGTGCGGTGGAACAAGAGGATCTGGCAGTACTGGTCCATAATTCATTTATGTGGCTGTAGAGGTACATAGGGGTCGAAATGAAAGCTTTTGGCCCGCTGCCTTTCATAAATCAAAGTGCTGATTACAGGAGACAGGATGTAATGTTGAAGTTGTATGAGACGCCATTGAGGCCTGACTGGGAGTATTGTGCGCAGGTTTGGTCATCTACTAACAGGAAAGCTATAAATCAGGTTGAAGCGGTTCAGAGGAAATTTACAAGGATCTTGTCGGATCTCGAGGACCTGAGTTATGAGGAAAGATTGGACAGGTTCGCACTTTATTTCTTGAAGTGCAGAAGATAGAGGGGGATTTGACAGAGGCATAATAAATACTAAAGGGGGCATATAGGGTAAATGCAAGCAGGATTTTACCACTGAGCAACGCACACACACAATGCTGGAGGAACTCAGCAGGCCAGGCAGCATCTGTAGACAAGTGTAAACTGTCGATGTTTCGGGCCGAGACCCTTCATCAGGACTGAGCCTGAAATGTTTACTCTTTTCGATAGATGCGGCCTGGTCTGTTGAGCTCCAGTGGCATTGTGTGCATGTGGCTTTGACTTCCAGCATCTGCAGATTTTATCGTGTTTCTTTTTCCACTGAGGTTGGGCGAGACTACAGTCTGTGGTCATGGCAGAAGGACGAAAGTTGAAAAGCTGAAGAGGAAAATGAGGGGATTTTTTTTCACTCACTGGATCGTGAGAATGTGGAACGAGCTGCTACCGCAGTTGTTGCATGCATGCTCGTTTACAATGTTTCAGAGAAGGTTGGATAGGTACATGGATGTTAGGGACATGGACGGGGCAGGTCGATGCGAATAGGCGGTTTTTTCACAGAATAGATGTGTCTCCTTATTGGAAATCAAATCCACATCCAACTACCATCGCACCTTCAACAGCGCTCATTCCCAAACAACCTGTCACTCCCTACATGGGTCCAGTTTCTGACCATTTGGAATGGGCGTCTTTCAAGAAAGATAAATTTCTCAAATCTTTCTGGCGCAGTGTGAATCAACAACTCACTGGTTAACCGAGGGCGAAGGTGCTTCTTTTGATAAGAATTGCCCTGATTGAAATACAATAATCAGTTAATACTGATGTCAATAAATGAATAGTCGTAAACATTCTTGACTCGTACACGGGCGAACGGGTTTGGTTTGTTTCTAGAAGAAAGGATGAAATTACGTGTCCCGGAACATAGAGTCATATAAAACGACAGCACAGGAACAGGCCCTTCAGCCCATCTAGTCAATACCGAAACCAGTTAAACTGCCTACCCGCACCGACCTACATCGGGATCATAACCCTCCATATCCCCACTATCCATGTATCGATACAAACTTCGCCTGAACGTTGAAATCAAGCTCGCCTGCACCACTTGTGCTGCAGCCTCATGCCATCCTGTCACCACCCTCTGAGTGAAGAACAATTACCTGGAGGTAACCCTGGGTAATTGCTAAAGTAAGTACATGTTAGGTACAGCTTTGTGGGCCGAAGGGCCTGTATTGTGCTGTAGGTTATCTATGTTTCTGTTTCCTCTCACGTTCCCCATAAACTTCTCACATTTCACCCTGATTGTAGCCCTACCCAACCTAAAGAGACAAAGCCTGCTTGCATTTACCACATCTATGCCCCTTGTAATTGTGTATACCTCTATCAAATCCCCCTTCCACTTTCTAAGGAATCCAGTCTTACCCTGCTCAACATTTCCTTATAACTGAAATCCCCCAGACACTGCAACATTTTTGTATTTTTTCTGTACTCCTTCAAACTTGCTTACACCTTTCCTGCAGGTAGGTGACCAAAACTGCACACTATTCTCCAAGTTAGACTTCACCACCGTATTATACAACTTCAACATAACTTTTTATCTCCTGTACTCAATACACTGCCGTATGAATGGCAACGTGTCAAAAGCTTTCTTTACCACCCTATCTACCTGTGGCACAACTTTTAATGGATTATGGATCTATGTTCGCAGATCCCTTTCTTTAATCACAGTCCTCAGTGCCCCACCGTTCACTGTGTAAGACCTAGCCTGGCTGGTCCGACAGAGGTGCAAAACCTTGCTGTTTTCTGTATTAATTTACATCAGCCATTTTTCAGCCCATCTTTACAGCTGATGCAGATCCTTCTGCAAACCGTGATGCCGTCCTCACTGTCCACTACAGTCCCATACTTGGTGCTATCCGCAAATCTGCTCATCAGTAAACCACATTATCCTCCAGATCATTGATAGAGATGGGAAACAACAAACGACAAAGCGCCGATCCCTGTGGCTCTCTATCCTGAGGCTGTGTCCTCTTGTCCTGGACTCCCCCACGTCCTTTTCACGTCTACTCTGTCTCGGCATTTCAACATTAGAAAGGATTCAATGAGATTCCCCCCACCGCCCGCCCCCCTCCATCCTTCTGGATTCCAGCGCATGCTGACCCAGAGTCATCAAACGTTCCTCGTGTGATAACCCTTTCATTCCTGGAATCGTCCTTGTGAAGCTCCTCCGGACCCTCTCCAATTCCAGCACGTCCTTTCTAAGCCGAGGGACCGAAACTGTTCACAATACTCAAGGTTAGGCCTCACCCGGGCCTTGTTATGTCTCATCGTTGCTCTTGTACTCTAGAACTCTTGACATGAATGCTAACATGACATTTGCCTTTTCACCACTGACTCAACCTGCAAGTTACACTTCTGGGTGTTCTGCACAAGGACTCCCAAGTCCATCTGCATTTCAGATTGCTGGATTTTCTCCCCGGTATAAAAGTAGTCCGCACATTTATTTCTACTACAAAGTGCATGACCATGCATGTTCGAACATTTGCCACTTTCTTGCCCATTCTCCTAATCTGTCTCAGTCCGTCTGCATCTTACCTGTTTCCTGAACTCTACTTGCCTCTCCACCAATCTTTGTATCATCTGCAGACTTGGCAACAAACACATCTGTGCTAACATCTAAATTTTTAATATACAGCAGGAAAAGTAATGCTTCCAACACCGACCCCTGTGGAACACTACTAGTCACTGGCAGCCGACCAGAAAAAAGGACCCTTTGATTCCCACTCGCTGCCTCCTACCAATCAGCCAAGGCTCTAACCATCTTAGTAACTTTCCTGTAATACCATGGGCTCTTCACTTGGTAAGCAGCCTCATGTGTGGCACCTTGTTAAAGGTCTTCTGAAAGTCCAAATGTACAACATCCACAGTATCCCGTTTATCTATTTGTCATCTCCTCAAAGAATTCCAACAGGTTCGTCAGGTAAGATTATCTTGTACTGTGTCACCAACTACACTATCATTTCTCTTTTATTTTTAACATACTTGAAAAAACTTTTGCTATCTATTTTGATATTATTTGCTAGTTTACTTTCATATTTCGTTCTTTCCCTTCTAACGATTTTGGTTGCTCTCTGTAGGTTTTTAAACACTTCCCAATCCTCTATCTTCCCACTAATTTTTGCTTTGTTGTGTGTCCTTTCTTTTGATTTTACAATGGCTTTGACTTCCCTCGTCAGCCACAGTTGTAGTATTTTTCAATTTGAGTTTTTCTTCATTTTTGGAATACCCATGTCCCGCAGTTTCCTCTTTTTTTTTTCAGAAATGCACGGCATTGCTGCTCTGCTGATACCCCTGCCAGCAGCTCCATCCAATTTACTTTGGCCAATTCCTCTCTCACCCCAATGTAATTTCCCTGACTCCACAGAAATACTGAAACATCAGACTACCCCAGATTATCAGTTTGATCTTCCAAAGGTCCAATTTATCCCTTGCGATCCATTGTCTTTGAACATGTTTGTGGAATTCCCAAGGATTTCCCTTCACCTTGTCTACTAGAGGAACATCATGCCTTCTTTTAGCCTCCCGGGTTTCTTTCTTGAGCGTTCTCCTGCACTTGTTATACTCCATACGGACCTCATGTGATCCTACTTGCCGTTCTCTGCTGTACTCCTCCTCTCCTCTTTTAACCGGCGCCTCAATATCTCCTGGCTATCAATATTCCTACACGTGTTATTCTTACCTTTCATCTGACAGCCACTTGCAGGCTTTGTAGTCCCAACATTTCTTTTTTAAAGGCCTCACACCATCCAAGTACACTTTTGCCAGAGGCAGCCTGTTTCAATCCACACTTGCCAGATCCTTTCTGATAACATCAAAATGGTGCCTTCTCCAATTCAGAATCTCAACCCACAGGTCAGACCTAACATTTTACATGTTTACGTGTACATTCTGGCATCGTGGTCAGTGGATGAAAAGTGTCCCCATACGCAAACTTTTGTCCCCTGCCCTGCCCCATTGCTTAATTGCAGATTCAGTATTTCACGCTCACTCGTTCTGCTTACCGATGAAGAAAACGTTTGACAATCTCTATCCCAACTAGTTCATGTACGATATGGGATTGCTAGCCATTATGTGGAAAATTAAAATCACCTACTATAACAACTACAAGGTTCTTGCAACAGCATGGGATCTTACAATTCCTCTAAATCCCCAGGACTGTTGGGTTGTCTTTAATATAGCCTCTTTAACGTGGCCATAGCTTACTTATTTCTCATTTCCACACAGAACTCCTCACTAGTCGGGTTCTACAATTTCTCCTGACGGAGCGCTGCCGTGACATTTTCTCTGACTGGTAACACCACTCCTTCTTCATTAATCCTCCTCGCTCTGAAACGCCTTAAAGAACGGTTCCCCGAAATAGCTGTGACGGGCGTGGAGTGTTTGTGTTGAAACTCGTCCTGCGCCGGAGAACCCCGTTCACACGCGGGGTGGAGCCTCAACCCGGCTGGATCAAATTTACAGCCTGGGATTGGCTGAATAAAACGGAGAAGCTCCGCCCCGCTGGTTGCGTCACCGGAATAAGGAGGAAAACTGAGATCGACCCGGAAATCCAGACAGAAACTACCTGCGAACGCGGGGGAAGGTTCACACAGCTTCTGTAATTCTGCCTGTGTTTTCTGCGTTCGTGCTAGTCCCCTCTACCCCGCTGACCGACCTGTACCAGGCCGGTGAGGAGGTGTGGGACCAGAACCGCCGACTGCCTCATTAACCCCGGCTCATCCGGACCTGTCTCTCTGTAATCAGCGACTGACACTCTATAACCGAATAGGGTCGGGAGCGGCAGCACAGACTGAATTATCGGTGCACGGTCGGCACATTTGTCATCCGGGACCGCACTGAACACCGTCCGGTATCAACATCAGAGGTAAATGTTGTCTCTGATTCTGCAAATCAGTGTGCGTTTACAGCGGGGCTGGTCTTTTGTCGGGATCGGGAGGGAATACAAGGGGCGAAGGCAGCTCTGACACGTTCAACGAAGTAATTATTGACCAAATGCATTAAAAGAAACGACATTGTTACCTTCAGTCATACACATTTTTTAGGGCGGTTTCTACTGAGGTAGTACAGTTGAAGCTTGTTCACGATAATAATATCCAAAATGTACCGCGGGGCAGGGCCGGGTCCCTTCGCCGATTTCTCTCTCTCTCTCACACAGAGACACAGATACACGCACACACAGTTAAAACTAACTACCCAGAATAACAGGGCGACCGTGAGATTTTACTGTTTTACTGTTCGGGACGTGACGGTGGAGAATGCCACAGAGCAATTTATTCAATTAAACCGCAAAGTATGATATGGAAACTACAAATGATGGCAGTTTGTGGTAAAATTTAATGCTGGAATCTTACAAGGTCTGGTCGCAATCGTAACAAGTAATCATTCAGACTGCAGACACTGGGGAACTTTCTTTTCTATACCAACGGGTGTTTATTGTTATTTTTCTGTAACAGAAATAATTAAATACAACATTAAGCCTGCTATGTGCACAGCTGCAGTGGAGTTGAACTGGTTTGTTTGGAATCCGCCCTGTGGACAGGCAGCCGCTTGCACACAGAAAATCGCGCTGTGAGTCTCACAGAACAGCGACACCGGGCCCTGCCCCATAGATAATAAATATCTGTCGCTGGACTGGTTGGAATGAAGTTAGCAGAAAACCACTCGAAAATATATCGACACGGAGACAGAACATTCTTGGTGAATTGAGGTGAGACTAATTCAGCTTCTGATATTTATTTCGGATCTTTATTTCCAATCAGCACGTTATCTGTGTTTTGGATCAGTGATCAAGAAGTCACCATTTCTATTGTAACCCTCCTCGGGCGGTGGTGGTGTTGGTGATCCTGTAGTTTTCCGTCTGCACGTGTGAGAGCTTCCACAATTTATGTCAGAGATAAAAGCAGTTCTCGAACCAGGGGTTACGATTTCAAAGCCAGTGTGCGAAAAGCTGTTTAGCCAACACGGGTTCTGTATCCAAACTTGTCATTTCAGATGAATGCATGTTCTTTCCTCTTTCTGACTGTGTTTATTGTGGGTGTTTCGAGCTGATCTCCTCAACGTCATGTAGCAGCAAAGACCTTGATTTTGCTTAAGGCTTCGATACATTGCAAACAACTGGGGGTGGGGGTGGGGATGGGGAAACAGTTTCAGAAAGCAGCACGTGGTATTGCAAAGCGAAAACCATGATTGCACGGTGTGGGACAGAAAGCTCGATGGGCTGGATAGTCAATTCTGCTTGGCATGTTCACAAGAGAAGCTCTGACGACAGTTACCGTAAATCAATTTAATGCGAACGGAGCATAACACATGTAAATTACCTGTCGCTGAACCAAAGCCAAACATTGCCGTAATGTTTGGAAGGGAGGAGAACAGGAAAATCTAAAAAGAATCTAATCTAAAATTACATCATCCAGGCCGCTGACATAGGTGATAAACAACAATGGACCCAGCGCCGATCCCTGGGATATCCCAGCACCCACTGGTCACCAGTCAGAGGGTTAAACCATCTTTCAGTATTTGCTGGTTTCTCCCGCACAGCCGATGGCGAAGCCAATTTATCACCACATCCAGAATTTCCAAGTCCCTGAACCTCAGACCATAAGACAGAGGAGCAGCATTAGGCCATTCAGCCCATCGAGTCTGCTCCACCGTTCTATCATGGTTAATCCCGGATCCCACTCAATCCCATACACCTGCCCTCTCGCCATATCCTTTAATGCCCTGACCGATCAGGAAACTATCAACTTCCACCTTAAATATACGCCTGGGCTTGGCTTCCGTGGCAGAGTATTCCACAGATTCATTCCTCTCTGGATAAACAAACAATCTTCCTTACCTCTGTTCTAAATGGTCGCCCCTCAATTTTGAGGCTCTGCCCTCCAGTTCAGGATACCGTCACCATCGATAACATCCCCTCTACGTCCATCTTGTCTAGTCCTTTCAACATTCAGTAGGTTTAAATCAGATCTACACACATTCTTCTAAATTCCACTGAGTACAGGCTCAAAGCTGCCATACGCTTCTCATATGTTAACCCCTTCATTCCCGGAATCTTGCTCGTGAACTTCCTCTGGACTTTCCAATGACAACACATCCATTCTGAAAAATGGAGTCCAAAACTCTTAGCTATACTCCGAGCGCGGCCTAACCAGTGTCTTATAAAGGTTCAGCATAATCTCTTTGCTTTTATACTCTATTCCACTTCAAATAAATGCCAACATTACATTTGCCTTTTCCCAAAGACGCAACCCGTAAGTTAACCTTCTGGGAGTCTTGCACGAGGACTTCTAAGTCCCTCTGCATCTCCGATGTTTGAAACTTCTCCCCATTTAGATAATAGTCTGCACTATTGCTCTTTTTACCAAAAAGCATTACCATACATTTCCCAACAATTAATCCATCTGCCAATTTTTTGCCCATTCTTCCAATTTGCCTAAATCCTGTTGCAATCGCATTGCTTCCTCAGCCCCACATACCCCCTCCAGCTATATTCGTATCATCCACGAACTTTGCCACAAAGCCATCAATTCTATTATTTAAATCATTGACAAACAATGTGAAAAGTAGCTGTCCCAATACTGACCCCTGAGAACCACCACTAATCACCGGCAGCCAACCAGAAAAGGCCCCTTTTATTCCCTCATGTTGTCTCTTGCCTGTCAGGCATTCCAGTCTCCATGCCAGTATCATGTCTGTAACGCCATCAGATGTTATCTTGTTAACCTGCCTCAGGTGTGGCACCTTATCAAACGCCTTCTGAAAATTCAGGTAAGTGATATCCATTGTCTAAGCCCTTCTGGCATCCCTAAGAAACCCATAATATTGTTTTCTTTACTACTCCGAAAGCATCACATCTGAGGCCGGCCTAGTAGCGCTAGGAGATGTGACTGTAAGATGACCGGGTCTAGATGCTCGTTATTACATGGTGCTGTGAAAGGGCAGCAGCTCAAAGGGGAAAACTCGGCGTAGGTGTTAACTAAGGATTCCGAATGTTCTTTAATCGAGATATAGAGGTAGTAGTAATGCAGAATAAGTGTGATTTTAAATACTTAATAGCAGGGAAAAGGAGGCTGCGGGGAGAGTAAACACCAGAGATTCTGCGGATGCGGAAAAAAAGAGATTCGCACCCGAAAAGTAAGCATACAGGTACAGCAGGCAGTGAAGAAAGCTAATGGCATATTGGCCTTCATAACAAGGGGAGTTGAGTATAGCAGCAAAGAGGTCCTTCTGCAGTTGTACAGGGCCCTGGTGAGACCCCACCTGGAGTATAATATGCAGTTTTAGTCTCCAAATTTGAGGAAGGACATTCTTGCTATGGAGGCAGTGCGGCGTAGATTCGCTGGGTTAATTCCAGGGACGGCGGGAATGTCATATGTTAAAAGATTGGAGGGACTGGACTTGTATACACTGGAATTTAGAAGGATGAGAGGGGATCTGATTGAAACATATAAGATTATTAAGGGATTGGACACGCTAGAGGCAGGACACATGTTCCCGATGTTGGGGGAGTCCAGAACCAGAGGCCACAGTTTAAAAATAAGCGGTAGACCATTTAGAACGGAGCTGAGGAAGCACTTCTTTACACAGAGGGTTGTGGATGTGTCGAATGCTCTGCCTCAGAAGGCAGTGGAAGCCAATTCTCTGGATTCTTTCAAGAAAGTGTTAGATAGAGGTCTTAAAGATAGCGGAGTCAATGGATATGGCGAGAAAGCAGGAACAGGGTACTGCTTGTGGATGATCAGCCATAATCAGAGTGAATAGCGGTGCTGGCTCGAAAGGCCGAATAGCCTACTCCTGCACCTATTGTCTATTGTCTATTGTCTATTGAAATGCTGGAGGAAGTCCCCAGGCCTGGCAACATCTATGGAGAGAAATTCCTCGACCCGAAACGTTGTCTGTCTATTCCTCTCCCTAGATGCTGCCTGACCTATGATTTCCTCCAGCATTTTGTAGTTGTCATAGCCCCCAAAATAAGATCTGTCGGTTGGGTGAAGGTAAGTAGCTTTTGAAGTTTTGCAGCTGCATATTGACAGGCAAGCCAATTGCCAAGGCTGTCGCAATTTGTCACAATGTTGTTTTAGAGTGTATGCTATAAACCTATGCGGGAAAAGGTTATTTTGGGTTCGCTCCTTTTGTGCAACAAATACGGATTCATAAGAAACATTGTGAGTGGCTCCATGCTGTTGGACGCGGGATCAGGCTCCGCTAAATGGGGCTGAGTCAATGGGCCTCCGGTTATCTGTAGCCCGGTCATGACATTAGGTAACATTGGAAACACAGTACATTTGTAAGTAGGATTTGTGGTGATGCTGTGGTCCGACTTTTCCGACAATCGCGACATGGGCTTTAATACTAGACTAGTGCGGGATTAGATGATTAATCCCGTGACCTGGAAGAATGGGAAATGTGTGACTTGGCTCAAGGATTTTTCTAACCTTCTGTTCGTCCATCTGTATTCACTGTATCTCTCTCCCAGTAACACCTTAGCCCCGCTCCTCCTGTCACGTTGCTTTCCCAAGCCGCTACTCCTGCCGGGCAGTCAGCACCGCGAACATTCAATCCCTCTCTGTGTGCCTTGCGCTCCTGAGTGGGATCAGAACGCCTCATATCATGACCGGGTGCAGTCCCACCCCACTCCCACGTGTGCTAAACTTAATTTGTCTGCCATGTCTTTATTCCCCATGATCAATTCACCTGTTTCTGACTGTAAGGGACCTACATTTGTCTTAAAACCAATCTTTTTCGTTTCACATATCTATAAAAGCTTTTACAGTCAGTTTTTATGTTCCCTGCCAGCTTTCTCTCATAATCTTTTTTTCCCTTTCCTAATTAAGCCCTTTGTCCTCCTCTGCTGGACTCTGATTTTCTCCCAGTCCTCAGGTGTGCCGCTTTTTCTGGCTAATTTGTATGTTTCTTCTTTGGAATTGATACTAACCTTAATTTCCCTTGTCAGCCACGGGTGCACTACCTTCCTTGATTTATTCTTTTTCTAGACTGGGCTGAACAATTGTTGCAGTTCATCCATGCGATCTTTAAATGTTTGCCATTGCATATCCACCGTCAACCCTTTAAGTATCATTTGCCAGTCTGTCTTAGCTAATTAACGTCTCAAACCTTCAAAGTTACCCTTCTTTAAGTTCAGAACCTTTGTTTCTGAATTAACTATGCCACTCTCCATCTCAATGAAGAATTCCACCATATTATGGTCACTCTTACCCAAAGGGCATCGCACGACAAGATTGCTAACTAACCCTTCCTCATTGCCCAATATCCAGTCCAGAATGGCCTGCTCTCTAGCTGGTTCCTCGACATGTTGGTTCAGAAAACTATCCCGCATACATTCCAAGAAATCCTCTTCCTCAGTACCCTTACCAATGTGGTTCACCCAATCTATCTGTAGACTGAAGTCACCCATTATAACAGCTGCTCCTTTATTGCACGCATTTCTAATTTCCTGTTTGATGCCATCCCCAACCTCACTACTACCGTTAGGTGGCCTGTACACAGCTCCCTCTGTATCGATTGACAGCGAGGTGGAGATCGGCACACATTGTGGTTGCCCGGTGAGGAAGTCGAGGATCCAGTTGCAGAGGGAGGTAGAAAGGCCCAGCGGTTTGAGCCTTTTGATCAGATCTCTAGGAATACTGCATTACAGGCTGACCTCTGGTCGAGAAACAGCATTCTGATATAAGTATTCGTATTGTCAAAGTAATCCAAAGCGGCATGATGAGCCGATGAAATCGCATTGTTGCCTATTGTGGATACAATCAAATGACAGTGGGCTGAGGTCCTTGCTAAGGGATGAGCTAATTGTAGCCATCGCAAACCTCTCAGAGTAGTGTGAGTACTATGGATAATAGTCCTTAATGCAGCTCATGCTGCTCTTCTTGGGCACTGGTATGATTGTTACCCTTTTAAGGGATGTGCAATCTTCCAACTGCAGCAAAAATGACCGCATCTCCGAAACAGTCATAGAACACAACTCCTGTTGTTCTGGGATGGCTGAAATCCCTTTTAACTCCATGCGACGACTGCACCCACCACATCCTCTCTCTCCCAAAATCGATGGAAACACAAACATTTTCCCACGATGTCATTCGTGCCCCAGGATTAGTCTCAGTAAGGTACACTAGTAATGTCATCAGTGTCCCAGGTTGGGATGTAGAATGGGACACCAGTAATGGCAATCAGAGAACCGGGTGGGGCTCGGTCTGAGACATTAGTAATGCCATCAGTGTCCCAGGATGGGGCGTAGAATGGGGCAACAGTGATCGGATTCAGTATCGCAAGAGCGTGGTTATCCGGGGCGAGAGCCGTTTGGCCAGGTCATGAGTTATGTGTATCTGGACTGTCTACTGCTGTCCCTATTACAGCCTGTCTGTATAAAGTTAATTTGACTAATATCTCAACAGTTGACTCTGGGTCTGAAGAGATTTTGGCACACGTTGCTGTGCTGTAATTTTTTAATAAATGCAGAATGACGGTGATGATTGGACGGTATTATTTTAACCATTTAACCTGGAAGTTGAACAATTCAACTCATTCTTGTCAGTTCGCTGGCCATGGCGGTTTTAAAATCTGGAAGAAAATGTCGAACTCGAATGGGTCAAGGACAGTGGAAGCAGACAGGTGAATTGTCTTTGCTCCTGCCACGTGCTTGGAGATGGAGGCTGCCATTTTTTGGAACTGTTTTACATCCTCCATTTTGTGAGATAAAGTTGCTTTGCTCTGTGTTTTAAAATCGACAGAACGATGCCTCAGGTCACCTGCTAAACTGGAGATCCTTTCCAAAGAAGTTATTTGTGAGGTGTTCTTTGATATAATATAACATGTAGCTTTGTGAATGATGCGGTTGGTGCCTGCCTGATGTGATTAGAGCTGGTTACGGAAGAGAATGCATTAGGGTTCTCTCCCTAGTTATCCTCCTGATCTTGATGAATGTATAGAATTCCTTAGGATTCACCTTAATCGAACTTACCAAGAATTTTTCATGTCCCTCTCTTCTCTTTCGTAATTCCCTTTTTCAGTTATGTTCTGGTGTCTTTATACTCCTCGTCTGTTTTGTTTGATCCTAACAACTAAAGCTTTACGTACGTTTCATTTTCCTTCCTGACCAAATTTATCACCTCCCTGGCCATCTAATGTTCTCCTCTCTTTTCATCCCCGTCCATTCTTTTAACAGGAACTTTTGATAAATGGCAAAAGTTGAATAATTCCCCAAGAATAGTCCAACAGCATTTTGACGTCATTGCAAACTGCCAGACACACTTTCTTCACAACTGCTGAAATCAAATGGAACCGGTTCGACCAATCACTCTCAATAGAGTGTGAACAAAGTCACTTTAATATTGTATGTAACCATTTCTGCTGAAGTGTAGAATGATAGAGCCTTTATTGTGAAATAAAGAACATGAACTAGGGTCTCGAACCTGCAGCATTACCAGTTAAATTTGCTGCCCTGTTTTCTGTGAGTTTACAAAATTTTACAAATTTTACAAGAAGAGGAAGGGCAGGGTGAGTGTGTGGAAGTTGGAAACTGGAGAGGGGGAAGCTGAAATTATGTGGGGAAAGAATAGATCAAGGAAGGTAGTGCACCCGTGGCTGAGAAGAGAAATTAGGAATAGTATCAATTCCAAAGAAGAAGCATACAAATTAGCCATAAAAAGTGGCTCACCTGAGGAGTGGGAGAAATTCAGAGTTCAGCAGAGGAGGACAAAGGGCTTAATTAGGAAGGGGAAAAAAGATTATGAGAGAAAACTGGCAGGGAACATAAAAACTGACTGTAAAAGCTTTTATAGATATGTAAAAAGGAAAAGACTGGTAAAGACAAATGTAGGTCCCCTACAGACAGAAACAGGTGAATTGATTCTGGGGAGCAAGGACATGGCAGACCAATTGAATAATTACTTTGGTTCTGTCTTCACTAAGGAGGACATAAATAATCTTCCAGAAATAGTAGGGGACAGAGGGTCCAGTGAGATGGAGGAACTGAGCGAAATACATGTTAGTAGGGAAGTGGTGTTAGGTAAATTGAAGGCATTAAAGGCAGATAAATCCCCAGGGCCAGATGGTCTGCATCCCAGGGTACTTAAGGAAGTAGCCCAAGAAATAGTGGATGCATTAGCGATAACTTTTCAAAACTCTTTAGATTCTGTACTAGTTCCTGAGGATTGGAGGGTGGCTAATGTAACCCCGCTTTTTAAAAAAAGGAGGGAGAGAGAAACCGGGGAATTATAGACCAGTTAGCCTAACGTCGGTGGTGGGGAAACTGCTGGAGTCAGTTATCAAAGATGTGATAACAGCACATTTGGAAAGCAGTGAAATCATCGGACAAAGTCAGCATGGATTTGTGAAAGGAAAATCATGTCTGACGAATCTCATAGAATTTTTTGAGGATGTAACTAGTAGAGTGGATAGGGGAGAACAAGTGGATGTGGTATATTTGGATTTTCAAAAGGCTTTTGACAAGGTCCCACACAAGAGATTAGTGTGCAAACTTAAAGCACACGGTATTGGGGGTAAGGTATTGATATGTATAGAGAATTGGTTAGCAGACGGGAAGCAAAGAGTGGGAATAAACGGGACCTTTTCAGAATGGCAGGCGGTGACTAGTGGGGTACCGCAAGGCTCAGTGCTGGGACCCCAGTTGTTTACAATATATATTAATGACTTGGATGAGGGAATTAAATGCAGCATCTCCAAGTTTGTGGATGACACCAAGCTGGGCGGCAGTGTTAGCTGTGAGGAGGATGCTAAGAGGATGCAGGCTGACTTGGATAGGTTGGGTGAGTGGGCAAATTCATGGCAGATGCAATTTAATGTGGATAAATGTGAAGTTATCCACTTTGGTGGCAAAAATAGGAAAACAGATTATTATCTGAATGGTGGCCGATTAGGAAAAGAGGAGGTGCAACGAGACCTGGTTGTCATTATACACCAGTCATTGAAAGTGGGCATGCAGGTACAGCAGGCGGTGAAAAAGGCGAATGGTATGCTGGCATTCATAGCAAGAGAATTCAAGTACAGGAGCAGGGAGGTACTACTGCAGTTGTACAAGGCCTTGGTGAGACCACACCTGGAGTATTGTGTGCAGTTTTGGTCCCCTAATCTGAGGAAAGACATCCTTGCCATAGAGGGAGTACAAAGAAGGTTCACCAGATTGATTCCTGGGATGGCAGGACTTTCATATGAAGAAAGACTGGATGAACTAGGCTTGTACTCGTTGGAATTTAGAAGATTGAGGGGGGATCTGATTGAAACGTATAAAATCCTAAAGGGATTGGACAAGCTAGATGCAGGAAGATTGTTCCCGATGTTGGGGAAGTCCAGAACGAGGGGTCACAGTTTGAGGATAAAGGGGAAGCTTTTTAAGACTGAGATTAGGAAAAACTTCTTCACACAGACAGTGGTGAATCTGTGGAATTCTCTGCCACAGGAAACAGTTAAGGCCAGTTCATTGGCTATATTTAAGAGGGAGTTAGATATGGCCCTTGTGGCTAGGGGGATCAGAGGGTATGGAGGGAAGGCTGGTGCAGGGTTCTGAGTTGGGTGATCAGCCGTGATCATAATAAATGGCGGTGCAGGCTCGAAGGGCCGAATGGCCTACTCCTGCACCTATTTTCTATGTTTTCTATGTTTTCTAAGTAGAGCGAGTGGGAGTGAGAGATGGGGAATGAAGGGAGAGGGCAAAAGAGAGGTGGGGTAACAGAGTGAGACGTGAGGAGGGAAAGAAGGGGAGAGGTGCAAAGACGAGGAGTGCGGTGGGGAGAAGGAAAGCAGGGTGAGAGGTCTAGAAAGAGGGGAGAAAGGGACAGAGAGGGGCAGAGGTTCGGAGAGGAAAAGAAAGCACAGAGAAAGGGAGCAATAAACCAGTCCGTGCCATTCCGAACTGAGACATTCTTTAAATTAAGGGACATTGCCATGTGTATGGAACCTGCAGCATTTGCAGTCACAGTTCCCACTGAACATTTAAATGCTGTTGATGTAAGGGTGAGTGCAAGGGGGAGACTGTGAGGGTAAGGGAAAGGGTAGGATGAGTGTGTCTAAGGTGAACAGAGGGAAGATAAATTTGTGTGGGGGCTGTAGAGAGTGAGTGGAGAGAGAGGGGGAGTGAGAGATGGGCAGTGAAGGTAGAGGGCAAGAGAGAGGGGAGGGAGTGGGAGGGACGGAGAGAGGGGAGTGAGAGAGTGAGACGTAGGGGGGAAAGAAGTGTGAGACAGAGAATGAGGGGGAGTGAGGTTGGGAGAAGGGAAGCAGGGTCAGAGAGGTCTAGAAGGAGGAAAAAGGGGGACAGAGATTGGAGAGAGGGACAGAGAGGAAGAGAAGGGCCAGAGAGAGGGAGGAACAAAGAGGGGGTAAAGCGTGGGGAGAGTGACTGAGAGAAAGGGAGTGAGAGGGATGGATGGATGGTGAGAAGGTAATGGGAGGCGTAGAGAGAGGGGAGTGGAATAGGAGAGAGGATGAAGGAAAGAAGCAGAGAGAGAGAGAAGTTAGAGTGCGGAAGGAGTAAATGGTGGGGAGAGTGAGGGAGTGACAGGGAGTAGGAGATAGGGTTAGGAGACTAGGAGGGAAAGGTGGAATAAGTGGTGTCCAAGGGAGGGTGAGTGAGTGAGAAATCAAAGGAGGAATGGGTGAGCGAGAGGGGCAGCAAGTAAGGAGGGGTGTGACTAGGCTGGCAAGGAGGGAGGGGTGAGTGATATCAGCAGTGAGTAGGGAGGGGTGGTGGGCTGTACATTGAGGAGGATTTGTGACCGAGTTGGGCGGCGAGGAAAGACGGGCGAGTGAGAATGACGTCAACGACAGAGCAGCGAGAGAGATGGGATTGGGGCAGAAGGAGTGAAGGTGTGGGGTGCGGAGGGGTAGGAGGGTGAGCACTAGGGGGGATGATGAGAAAGGACGGCGAGGTTGTTGGGTGGTGAGTAGAAGGGGCGAGTGTGGAGGGTGAGGCAGAGGCATGGAGAAGAGAGCAGGGTGAAGAGCGGTGGTGAGGAGGCGAGGACGAGTGAGGGAGGCCAGAAGTATTGGATTAAATATTTATTCATCCACAGTGGTAAGGATGCTCATCATAGCTGATCAGAAGTCACTGAACAAATCTACCGTGAGATTGTGGTTCCCGGTCGTGGTATTCCACAGCGGGGCTGTTTACCACGCACGTTTCCGGGTCTCCAACCCCATATGGTGATTTTTTTTTTCGCAACTGGCTGCTTTACTGCGAATGATTCCTATTCTCCCTTCCTACACCGGGAGTTTTCTGTGCACATTTCCAGGTCTCCGTGTCGAACTGTTAATCCGTCGAGACCCATTGACGGGCCGTCCATACCCTCCCATCCATGTACCTATCCAAGTTTCTCAAACAGATGTTGTTAAGACCTCAAACAAAGTCAGGAATCGAAGGTTAACCATGTTGTGATTAATGTTCTGAGCTGCGTGTATTTCAATGCAACAAGTATTGAAGGAAAGGCAGATGAGCTTAGATTATGGATCAACACATGGAATTATGATATTGTCACCATTATTGAACTGGCAGCTCGATATCCTGTGGTTCTGGTTAGTCCTGACGAAGGGTCTCAGCCCGAAACGTCGACTGTATTTCTTCCTATTGATGCTGCCTGGTCTGATGAGTTCCATCAACATTTTGTGTGTGTTGCTTGATTTTCCAGCATCTGTGGTTCTGTTGTTTTAGACAGGACAGAGTCGGAGGGGTTAAAGGGTAGCGGGTAGTTTCAGTACGCAAGGAAAATGTCACGGCAGTGTGCAATAAAGACAGATGAGAGAACTCATCTCGTGAGGTTTTATGGGTAGATCGGAAAAATAAAAATTGTTGACCGTGTTAATGGGTCTGTCTTACAGACCACCTAAGAGTCTGCGGGATTTAGTGGAACAAATTAGTAGACGTCAGAGAATATTGGAAGAAACATAATTCGTTATATTTTCATTTTAACCTTCCATATACGGACGAGAACTCTCATGCTGTATATTGAGTAGATGTACTCATGTATTTGACAAATGTCTTCAGGAAAGTTTCGTCAATCAGCACATTGAAGTCCCAAAAACACAATTGTGATACTTGATCTCCCATTAGGGACTGGGACAGGACACGTAACAGAAGTCTGTGTTGGGAAACTCTTTGCATCGGTGATCACAATGTCATCAGATTCAAAGGCAGTGTGGACAATGATAGCTCTGATCCGTGGGTTGAGATTCTAAATTGGAGAAAGACCAATTTTGATGGTATCAGAAAGGATCTGACTAGTGTGAATTGGCTATATTCTGGCAAATGCGTACTTGGTAAGTGGGAGACCCTGAAAGATACAATTTGTGGACTTCAAGGTATTTATGTGTTTGTACAAATAAAAGGTAAATATACCAGTTTTTCAAGAGATATTGAGGCCCTGGTATAGATTTTTAAAAAAGGCGCATAACAGGTGTAGGCAGGGAGGAAAAAATGAGGCACTTATGGAGTCGAGGAAAATCAAGATAACATTGAGGAAAGAAACCAGGAAGGCTATAGGATGGCACAAGGTTGTCCTTGCTGACAAGGCGAGGTATTATACAGATAACTTAAAAGCAAAATGATTGCAAGAGGCACAATTGATCGTCTGGATTATCAGAATGATCATGTACGCATGGAAACTAAGAAAGTATAGGAGTTCTTAAGTGGATTTTTGCTTCTGTGTTCACTCGGGAAAATAATCTATAGAAATGAGGCAAAGGAGAAGTAAGGCCATGGATGTTTGGCATATTGGGCAAATTAGAATGTATCAATCCCCAGCGACTGACAGGTTGATCCCTCGGACCCCGATGGAGGCAAGTGCGGAAATTGCAAGGACGTAGCCGATATGTTCATATTATTCTCAAAGACAGGGGAGGTACCAGAGGATTGGAGGATAGCTAATTTTGATCTGCTGTTTAAAAAAGGCTCCAGAATTAATCCAGGAAATTATAGGCCAGTGCACCTGATATCAGTCTTGTGAAGATATTGGAAGGGCCAGATAAACGAGTATTTAAATAAACAGGGTTGATTAGGGATATCCAACATGACTTTGTATGTTCTAGAAAATCTTATCGAGGTTCAAGGAATGTTACCAGGAAAGCTGATGAAGGCAGGGCAATAGATATTGTTCACATGGACTTTAGCTAGGCATTTGACAAGGTCCCGCGTAGGATGTTGGCCAATAAAGTTAATTCTCTTGGCATTCAAGGTGAGGTAGTAAATGGGAGAAGACATTGGCATAGAGGCGGAAGGCAAATGGTGGTAGCAGATAGTAGCCTCTCTGACTGGAAACCTGTGACTGGTGGAATTCCGCAGGGATCAGTGCTGATATCGGTTGTTGTCATGATTCTATATCAATGATCTCGATGATAATCAGATGAAACGGATCAGCAAGTTTGCGGATGACGCCATGGTTTGGGGTGTATTTGAAGCGAGGAAGACTATCAGAGTTTGCAGCGGGATCTGCATCAGGTGGGAAATGGGCTGATAATGGCAGATGGAATTGAACGCAGGCCTGCGAGCTGTTGCACCGGTAGGATCAACCAGAGAAGCTCTTACACAGTGTACGGTAGGGAACTGAGGAGTGCCGTAGAACAAAGGCTACCGGGAATGCAGGTCCACAATTCATTGAAAGTGACTTCACACCTGGATAAGGTAGTAAAGGAATATTTGGCACACTGGTCTTCATAAATTAAAGTATTCCGTACAGGAGATTGGATGATTTAAGATGGTTATGAGGCCTAATTTGGAGTATTGAGTGCAGTTTACGTCACCTACCTATAGGAAAGATGTAACTAAGGTTGACATAGTACAACGAAAATTTACAAAGATGTTGTTGCCGTGATTGGTGGGCCTGAGTTATAAGGGAAGATTGAATAGGTCACGACTTTATTGCTTGGAACGCAGAAGATTTGATGGAGGTCTGCAAAATCATGAGAGTATAGATAGGGTAGATGGGTAGAGGTATGGGGAGAGTGAGGGTTAGGTCAGGAGACAGAGGGGAGTCAGGCTTCCTTTTGAATCAGCACACAACTCCCCCCTCCCCCCGTGCTCATTTTCCATCAGAGCATCATTCCCTTCCTGTCGGCCATTTCAACATATGTGAGTTTTCAGTGAGTGCGTCACTCCCTCCCTCGGTAAAACTTCTGGCTGTTTGGAATAAATGCCTTTAAAGAGAAACAAATTCTACAAGTATTTCCGGCGGGGTGTGGATCAACAACCTCTGCTTGTGAAACGAAACCCGCTGTTAACCGTGGGCGAGGAGGTTTCTTGGGACAATAGTTGTCCGGACGGAAATGCAATAATCTCTCCCAGTTTTCTTTCAAATTGGTGGAAATATATAGTCGAACGTGTTTGGTTTAATTTCAGCAGAAATGCGATCCCCTGTGCCTGAACAGGTGAGGGACGTTTTGCTGAAACTATAGCTACGCCGGACAGTCCTGTTTACACACGGGGCGGAGATCAGACCCTCCCAGAACCCGGGCTGGATCAAATTCGCAGCCTGGGACTCGCTGAGTTAAACAGAGAAACCCCGCCCCAGTGGTTGTATGAAAGAAAAAGGAGAGATCTGCACGGAACTCCAGACAGAAAGGTTAACGCAGTCGGTTTGTTTCCCTCTTTATGGTTGCTACATTGATCCCACTCCCGCTGTCAGACCCGTCCTGAGCCGGTGAGAGTTAGTGTGACCCGGACTGCGGCAGTCCCGCTCTACCCCGGTTCACCCGGCCCTGTCCATCTGTAATGAGCGACGGACACATCACAGCCGAGTGGCCTCGGGAGCAGCAGCTCAGACTCAACTCTCCTTACAGGGTGAGAACACCTTTGCAGGAACGTTGTCGGTCACCCGGGTAGTCAGACTGTGATTTCCCGGGACCACAGTGAATGCCGTCCGGTTACAACATCAGAGGTAAGTGTTGACTATGATTCTGCGCAACCATTTAGTGTGTACAGCGAGGCTCGGCTTTGGTCGGGATCGGGAGTGAATTTAGTGGGAGAAGGGAGCACTGACATGTTGATGTTAACGAGTCAATTACTGTCCAAATGGATTAAGAGAAACGACGTCGTTGCCGTCAATCAGAAATACTCTCCAGGGTGGTTTCTACTAAGTGCGAGCAGAAGGCATCTTTCACCCCGGTAGTGACATATGACGCATCCTACGGGGCAGTGACCCGTCACCCGTCACCGATCTCTCAGAAACAAGAGAAAATCAGCAAATGCTGGAAATCCGAGCAATGCACACAAAATGCTGGAGGAACTCTGCAGGCCAGGCAGCATCTATGGAAAAGAGTAAAGTCGACCTTCGAGAGCCCAGCTTATGTACTTTATATCGCGTCATTGGTTCTGTCGCTCTTCTCTGTAGCAGGAAGGGTTAAACTTTCTTCACTCTTGAATGACGGTATTTTGTCGAACCGGTTTGGATCTGATTTCAGCGGAACGGCCGCTCCCTGTTCTGAGGAATGTGCCGGGACAGGCAGCTGCCTGCACACAGACCCTGAGCACCGAGTCTCACAGAACAACAAGCCGCACCTTCCAAATCAGTCAACCATCTGCCCTCTTCCCCTTTCCATTCCAGTCCTGATGAAGGGACTCGGTCCGCAACGTCGACTATTTACACCCATCCATAGAGCTGCCTGACCTGCTGAGTTCCTCCGGTGTTGTGTCTGTTACCATGGTTACGAGAGATCCGCGTGGGGCGGTGGATGGGGTTATTTGTAAGAAAAGATATACAGCATCAACACTGTCAGAATATTCTGGGGAATTATGTTGAGAATAATTCAGCTTCTGATATTTATTTCGAAACAACCAGTTGTCTGTGCTTTGGATCTGCAATCAAGGGGATATTTGTCTTTTTTAAGCCACTTCTGGCTGTGGTGCCTTTTGTGTTCCAACTGTTGCCTGCTTGCATGATTTACATTTTCCCCAGGTTAGGTAAAGATTAAGATCAGCTCTAGAACAATGGCCTTCTGTTTCAAAGCAAAGGTGCGGGAGCTGTACAGCAAACACCTGTTCCGTTTTCAGAGTTTCTTATTTCAGTCCAATACATCTATTGTTCCTGTGTCGATTGTGAGCAATTTGAAATCCTCCTGTCAATGGCCAGTGGAAGCAAAGACTGTTTAAGGCCGAGATTCTTGATAAACAACGGGTTTGAAGTGTTACTGGGATGGACATGGGGGAATACGTAATGAAATTTTAGATCTGATCAGCCATGATTTCATGATCTGCTGCAGCAGTTTCGAGGGGCCCGTGTGGTCCAGTTATGCGTGTTGCTATGTTGACTCGAAAAGCTCTAACAATTCAATTAACGTAAATTGGTATAATGACTGCATGCGAAGGGAAACATGATTTTTTTTGTATTTGAACTAAAATCAGACATTAATTATCTATGTCCAGCTTTGTGCGTAATTTATGTGCCCTAGCTGCGTTCGGGGGTCGAAATTTTGACTAACTAGGTGAGCTGAACATCACGGTATCGGACCGAGAGACACGCTCCCCGTTCGCTGTTAATCCCGGCGCAGACACCCTGGGGATCTCGTGTTCAAACTCACGGCCCCGCCCAGCCCACTGCCCGACACGCACGTTCTCGCAGAGCTCGTTACCCTCGCGCTCCCGGGCTCACACTGAGACCCTTTAAGAAAACTTTTTTTTTTTTTAAATATTTTATTTGGGAAATCAGCCGGACAACTGTCGTCAGGTGACGTGTAAATTATTTAGCTCTACTGGTGTCGGAAAATGTCAATTGATGCCTCATCCGTGCAGGTTAAGCACACTGATCCAGGTTCATTGTCGCCCATCCAGGAGGTCAGACTGTGGTTACCCGAGACCGTACTGAACGCTGCTTGGTTACAGCATCAGATGTAAATGGTGTCTTCTATAGCAGGGTATAGGTTTTATCGGTTTCCCTGCAGGAGAAAGCGTAAAACGACTTTGCTCAGTCCCTAATGAGAGTGAATTGTGGGATAAATTGGAATAAATTTCAGCAGAAAGGCCACACCCTGTGTGAGGAATGAGCGTGGAAAGGCAGCTGCTGAGACACTGACCGAGTCTCACAGCGCTACAATCCGCACGTCCCGAATCAATCAATCAATCTTCTGGCCCTTCCTGCTTCCTTTCCAGTCCTGGTGAAGTGTTTCGGCCCGACATGTCAACTGTTTATTTCCCTCTACGGGTGCTGCCAGGACTGCTGAGTTCTTAACGCAATTTATGCGTTGCCATGGCTACGAAAGATCAGCGAGAGCTCGCGTATGGGGAAGTGAGCGGGGTTAGTTGAAAGGAACAATTTGCTGGATATTGATACATCCATGGATATTGAAATCATATCCACACTGTCAGAATATTCCTGGGGAATTAAGAAGGGATCCCCGCAGAGTCCCCCGTGGCCGCAGGTCCCCACATCGCCGCCACTGGTCGGAAGCTGGAAGGACAACGGAGAGGGCTCGGCTGTCCGGCCTGTTCTCTGTGACACTCCCGACCTCCACATCAATTCTATTCATCCGACTCTGGGAAAATTTTAACAATCAACAGCATAATTCCTCTCAGCGATCAGCTGTCTGAATGATCCCCTGGGTTTTAGAGAAAGGGCTCCCTATGGTCCACATTGTCAGAGTGGTCAGTTTACAAGGATTTAAAGACTGCAGGAATGAGAGGTGTTCTGTTGTCTAATACACAGTGTGTAGACTCCGATGGCAATTCTGGTTTACATTAGTATATCAGCTGTTTTTTCAAGATACTGAACAACGAGACACTGCACCGATTAAAACTATAGGAAACAGTTTCAGCCTAGAAGGTCCTCCCCAAAAAAATTGAGAATTTGTGACACAACTGGAAACAAACAGCCCGCTTCCCATTCCACCAGTAACACGGCGCAGCCAGGCGAATCGCATGATTGATTTTGTTTTCCTTCGGAAATCAAATTAAACGTCCATTTAGTTATTTTAAAACGCAAGTCTCCCCACCCCCCACACCGGGATCTGACGTCATCTTGCTGTCGACTTTGACTGGTTGTTATCTCTGGGGGGGGGGGGTTATCTCGGTACAGTTGCTCCACAATCGGCCCATTACTGGAATGATCTAACTGCCAACATCTGTTCAAAATGGCTCTTTACAAACAGACTGACTTCGAAGTCAGTTCCTGATGCCTGGGGCACAGTTAAATCTGGAGAAAGAGAATATTCAGTGTTCAAAAGGGAAACAACAAACACCAAATGCAGAATAATTCATCAGACTTCGCGGCTCCTTTCCTTCTGCTGACTTTGTGCAATAAACCAACAGCGATCTTTGCCCTGAGCTGTTGCTGGAGTTTATAACCTGACAATAAACTGGTCCCGAGGTGAACAATAACTCAAAGCGACGGCACCAACAGAACGGAACCGGGATGCGAGTAGTGATTCCTCTCTGGAGGTGGTAAAATTTTGCACACGGTAGTATTAATTCTGGGTCGGACCACAAGTTAGAAAGACTTACTCAAGCAAGGTGAGTCTTTGTGTGGATTAACTCAAGCGTTATGGAGTAAGGTGTGGCGTTACCTGCTGAATTGGGGGGAAGTTCAGGTTTATGAGCGAGTTATCAACTGAACATTGCTCAGGGTGTGTTCACTTACTGTTAGTGTCCAGAAAATTCAGATACTTGGATTCGCTGAAACCAGACCCAGGAGTTCTGCGTCAGGTAGGAACATGGACTGTATTCGGCAGTGTTATGGTGTTTTAATAAGCCCACTTGTAAAGGCAGCATTTCTAATATTTCTACCATATCAATGTTATCGTTGAACTTGCAAGGCTTTACGGATCTGTCTGCTTTATTATTCTGTACGCGTATTTTTTTTTAGCGAAGACGAGGTAGATCTGGAAATGATATTTATATTAACAAATATTGTGGTAATTCTCACTGACCGTAGATAAAAATAGCAAATTCTCCACTCAGTGGGCATTTTACCATGTACCTCCTGTAGCTAATAATGTGTCCACTGAGAGCATGTCCGGGGGATTCTGCTGATGTTGCCCGTCCACTTCAATACTGACTACTGCGCTACCGTCCGCTTCACTGCTGACCACTACGCTACCGTCCGCTTCAATACTGACCACCACGCTACCGTCCGCTTCAATACTGACCACTGCGCTACCGTCCGCTTCAATACTGACCACTACGCTACCGTCCGCTTCAATACTGACCGCTACACTACCGTCCGCTTCAATACTGACCGCTACACTACCGTCCTCATCAATACTGACCACCACGCTACCGTCCGCTTCAATACTGATACCACGCTACCGTCCGCTTCAATACTGACCACTTCGCTACCGTCCGCTTCAATACTGACCACTACGCTGTATTCGCTGGTATTCGATGTAGACGGGGAGTTGATTGCATTCGCTGTTATTTAGGAGGTGAGGAGGTTTTATCCGCTCGTGGTTAGATCCTTTGAATTGAGCCCTTGCTGGGGACATTGAACATCACTCTGAGTCTGGACAGGAATGTGGAGAACATGTTTGCTACTGAGGAGAGAGCTGAAACAGGTGAAGAGAGATGAGGTTATTTTTCTGAGGTGGAACAAGTGTGTCTTCGGAATTCTCTTTTTTGCCTGGGTTCTCTGACGAAGAACGGTACAAGTATTTGCAAAATAAATGTGATTCCGGTTGATATATGTGTGAAGTAAATGGGTTGCCAGGCAAATTCGCCAGCGGGAAATGGTCATAATTTCATCTGATTGCTGCTGTGACATGGTGACCTGTTTCCAGTCAGTGAGCAATAAACTGAAGGAGAAGGGTGTCCTTATCTCGCTGTCGACTTTGACCGGTTGTTATCTCTGGGAGATGGTTATCTCCGCACAGTTGCTCTCCAGTTGGTCCATTATTGTAATGGGCCAACTGCGGGCAACTGTTAAAAATGGCTCTTTATAAACAGGGTGACCTTGAACTCAGCTCCAGGCAGAGGGGGCACAGTAAAATCCAGAGAAAGAGAATGGCTCCCGTTCAAAAGAGAACATTATTCCAAATACATAATATTTCATCAGAGCTCACAGCGCCCTTCCTTCTGCTGTCTCTGTGCAATAAACCCACAGCGATCTTTGCCCCGAGCTGTCTCCAGGGTTTATAACCTGACAATAAACTGGTCCCAAGGTGAACAATAAATTAAAGCGACGACACCAACGGAACTGAACCAGGATGCGGGTTGTAATTCATCTCTAGAGCAGATCAAATATTCCAGAGAGAGGAAATTACTGCACCGCTTGCACTGTGGTATTAATTCTGGTTCAGACCACTTGTAAGAGTGACTTGTTCATGGAAAATAAGCTTTTATGTGGTTTAACACAAGCGTTGAGGAACAAGGTGTCGCGTTACGTGCTGAATAGACTGAAGCTCAGGTTAATGAGCGAGTTATCAACAGAACATTGCTCAGGGTGTGTTCACTTACTGTTAGGGACAATAACATTCAGATGTTCGGATTCTTTGTAAACAGACTCAGGAGTCCAGCACCAGGTAAGGACAGAGGCTATAGGGGGAAATGTTATGGTGCTTTATTACGCAATCTGGTCGCGCTGGTATTGCTAATGTTTCTATCAGTTCCACATTGTCCTAAGGACTGCGTGGATTAACGAATATGTGTGTTTTATTCTGTTTGTGTATTTTTTAGCAGAACATTTATAAATCTGGCAGTGACATTTAGGTTAAAACTTCCTGTAATAAATCTCACCGGCAGTTGATAAAAGTATGGAAGTCCACACTCAGTGGGCACGTTTTTATGTACCCCCCGTACCTAATGATGTGGCACTGAGTGCATGTTCGGGGTTTACTGCAATTGTACCCCGTCCAAATCCAATGTTCTGCGTTCAGTGTCGCTCTCTTGCACGCCGCTGTTGGACCGCATGGTTATTTGAGTTCCTGCCGCCGTCCCGTTGGATTTAATCAGTCTGTCCAATCTCACTGAGCTCTCTGATTAACGAGGCCTTTAGAACTGCTGCTCACTGGATTTTTCTTTGGTTTGTTTCCGGACCATTCTCTGTAACTCAGGAGATTTATACGTGAAAATCCAAGTAGTTGATCAGTTTCCGTAACACTCATTCCACCCGGTCTGGCACCAGCGATCATTCCACGGTCAACGTCACTTACATCACATTTATTTCCTATTCTGATGTTTGGCCTGAATAACAACTGAACCTGTTGAACATACCTACATGTGTTTATGCTTTGAGTTGCTGCCACGTGATTAACAGATTCGCATTAATGAGCTGGTATACAGTTGTACCTAACAAAGAGGCCATTTAGTGCATTTCCCATTTAGACAAACCCTCACCCATCTCGAATGAGATGAGATCTGGGCCTAACTATTGACGATTTGCATGTTTGCAACAGCAGGTTGTCGCTGGCAAGGTAGTGGACAAAACACTGTTATAAGGTGGGGGTAACCTGGAGAGAGAGACCCGTCAGTGTTCCTCTGAACTACGCGTCTGCGTAACCAAAATGCTCCTGCAAACGGAGCCTTTGTTGCAGCGCAGATGGGATTAAACTCTGCCAGATAAACATTTATGAAACCTGAAGGTTTGTGTCTGTTGTAATGCATTTTTATCATATCCTTTAATTAATAATTAAAATCAAAGGAATAATTTTTTCTTGTCAGTCTTCATTCTAAATATTCATCGATGCACATTACAAAACCAAAAAAAAATATCTACGATGTCGCGCTTTTTTCAGGCCGTGTGAAACTTTCCAGCTCAGAGCAATGGTTGATTCACGCAGCTGCCAAAATAGTAATTAGTGGGAACATTGGAGATGGAACCACGTTACATTCTATGCATATTGAACACGATTGAATATGGTACATTATCGTTCTTCCAGTTACAGACGATATGTTAAGAGTCAATAGAGTGGACAGAACTGTTTCACCGGGAGCCTCTCTGGTATCCAGGAAGTAGTGATGAATAATGCAAGCAAATTAATAATAATTTCGCCTTGTCCGAGGGAGCGTACTCTGAGGCAATGAGGCTCAAGTGTTTAACAATACAGAACTAATGTTGAGCAGCGAATAACTAGAAGGTCTATTTACTATAAATTCAAGAACATTTCATTTTCGTTTCTCGGACGATCACTTTTAATGCCCCGATAATCACTTTTACTACCTTTTCAGAACACTGGGTGTAGTACCTCCCCCATTATAGGTATGAGCAAGGATGAGATCTGGGCCAAATTGCTCAATTAAGCATTCAGAAGATCGGGCAGCATCTTGGACAGTCCCAGTTCTGATACTGGGTCTTCCACAGTTTCTCTTTACACACATCCAATCTGATGTACCGAGTATCTAGCACGAGAGAAAAAAAGACATGATTGAATGATGGAGCAGACTCGATGGATCGAATCACTTCATTCTGCTCCGATAGCTTATGTCTTTCCATGACTGAATGATGAGTCCTTCGTATCCCGTATCAGAATTTGTGACGTGTGAGGGACAATTACAGACTTGTTCACTGAGATCCTTTTATTTGTCTTCAGCGTTTAAATTTCAGTCAGATTTGTTTTCGGAACATTGAGCGGAAATATTTGGTTTTCCTTTGTATTGTTAATGTGCTTCATTATCTCTCTAGTTAAACTTAGACCTGCGGTGAGAGATTTACTGGAAGAAAACCCCACAACTGGAAGTGAACCACGACTGAAGGTGAGGGAACAGCAAGTGAACCAGCCCGAGGACTGAGAGCACCAGCTGGAGAGAACCCTTCTTACTCAGGGTTTCCATTGATTCGCTCAGGAGCAAGTTTTGTGAGTGTCATTTATTCAAACACTGGTCCTTTAGACATTACATGCATGTACAAAGGAAGGAACGAAATAAGTGGAATGGGCTGAATGTGCCCAGAGATACCAGTGATGCCTCTGCCTGACCCGGTTGCAATCACTCCAGGTCTGGTAATGTGTTTTCAGAAACCCACCTCTCTAAAGTCACTCACATTCTCTCAGTGTTTGCTCATTTGAAGGTCCTGCATCATCTGAAGTAGCTTTTGGTCAGTTCTGATGTTTCCTTGTTACGTTATAATCATCTCAAAATGCGTTGCCAATTTCCTCCCTTTATAAGAAGCCCCGAGTGCGTTGTACTGTAGTGATTGTGGAAATGTGGAATTTCCATGAACGGCAGCAACACGCCATTGATTCCTCTGGCTATTGTCATCTCCTCTGACTATTGTATACTCGCCCTCGAATATATTGTCGTGTAGGCCTGCGCCGAGAACAGATCTGTTTTAAAGCAAAATGTCCCAACACTGTATTTTATTCAGTCCTCACTAGCAAATGGCAACCAATAATTTACATTTACATACCTTGGCCTCATCAAGTACTTTTCTACTAATTACATTGTCAGAACCTGTGAACATGACATTAAGCAGAGGTGGAAATTCCAAGTTATTTACCCATGGATGTTGTACATTACACATCAGCAAAGGCTTTGACAAGGTGTCACATGGCAGCTTGGTCTCGATGATTAGGTCCAATGCTGTCTGGAGAGGGCAAATTGGATGTATTCGAAATTAGCTTCAAGGTAGCAAGCAAAGAGTGCTGGTTGAAGGTTTCTCCTCGCAGTGGAGGCTAGTAGTCAGTGGTGTGCGCCAGGCTACAAGTTGGGATCTTTGATATTCGTTATTTTATAGCAATGATTTGGGTGCGAATGCACAAGACTTACTTGATGGGTAAGTTCGCAGAATGCATAAAATTAGTAGTTGCTGCTCACAGAGAAGTTCGTCGGAGCATTTAGGGGATCTAAATGGACAGGAGGTGGTAAAGAGATTGAAAAACCAACCTGAGCAGCAAGGGATTCATGCAGATGTTGGGGATTATGTGCAGGAAACAGCCAGAGGAAGTGGATGAGGCCGGTACAATCGCATAATTCATACAGCAGTTGGGATGTGTAGATGGAGTGAAAAGGCCAGAAGGGAAATGGACCCATCACAGGGAATTGTGACTATCTTGGTGGGCACTGTGGTTCGCATTGTCTCGTTTTGCTGAACGCTGCGAATTTGGACTCTATTGTTCCGTGACTCTGTCAGTAGATGCGCCAGGTATAACTGGAGAGACATACAGACATGGTGTGGATGTTGCTGTTAACGGGGAATGTTTAATCCCCAAACCAACTGCATCTCTGATACAGGGGATGAAGATACTGTCAATTTGCAAAATAATCGTACTCTCTCTGACTTACTGTCTGCTTGTGGTGTAATTCAGGGTATCACCAGCAGATGGAGCTTTCTAGCACCGGGACCAACGTGTAAACAAGACGACGACAATCAGCAATCGTCAGAATGGACACAGGTATGATCACAGGGATCTTTGAATTAAACTTCTGTCGCGTTTCTACACAGTACTTCAGATGAAGAAACTGACATAGATGTTAACAGGGCATAGAAAAGTTTCATCAAGCAGTATCATTTATCCCACTGGTAAAGCGGCATTGAGTAATTCATCAACCTAACAGATCCAGCGCAGGGACCTGACACCAGTAATGGTCGAATCACTCCACTCACCATGCAAAGCTTCACCTGAGTGAAAAGAACAGGGACTCCTGAATCAGGTGGTCGTGAGTGAAACACAGACAGGAATGTGACAGCGGTCTTGTGGTTAATGTAAACGTTCAGGGTCAGGGTCCGTTTCACCTCCAGACAAGTACTGAGGTGTAAGATATCTCCAGCTTTCATTTATAAAATTCAGATCCAGATAATAGGAGCATTTCCGGGATTTCAGAGATTCTGTGATAACACAGCATTTCAGGTTTTGGAAGGAAAGCTATCAACCCCCTCTGTTTTTTTCTTGGCTGCTGCGCAAAGGAGAAGGGGGGGGGGTGTTTCCGAAATCTGTTTTCTGTAGCAGAGAGGAGAACATCGCTAGTATTTCGAATGGCTGAGGATCAGGAGGCAGCTCATTGTAGATACATTTTTGGTCTGCTTCGGAGTTTTACTACCCTAATGAATGTCTGAGCTGTGGAGAAATGGTGGACGTGAGTTTCTAAATATTTCCCTCTTCAGATGATCTTCTACCTGAATTTAAATTCCCAAGATTTCTGCTGGGAAACCCGGTATAACCAATGACCAACTGTCTCTGTCACCTGTAGGCATTGTGATTTTGCTCAAATATGTGATTCTATGTGGAATAAAAATATGTTACAGCCTGGAAACAGGTCCTTCTGCCCATCTAATTCATGCTGATTTAAATGCCTGAGATTGCCCTATTTTCCTGCAGTTTTTTACCAAATTTCCCTTGTAAACTTCCTTCTATCCTTTTTCCTGCCCACATGCTCTCATCTTCGTAATTTTATTTGTGTTTGCAATCTCCTCTGGATGAACGTAATATATACCCATCACCCACTAAGTGAAAAATGCCCTTTTCGTCCCTTTTAAATATCTGCACTGAAGGCTTAGATTTCCCTACCCTGGGAAAAAGACTGTGACCATCTACCCTATTTACACCTCTGATTATTTTATGTTCATATACCTGTGTAAGGTCACACTTCGAGTTCCTGAGCTCCAGGGCAAACTGTCCAAGCCGATCCATATAGCACAAAAAGCAACACACTAGTCCAGTACCGTAGTGGTCATTCCCCACTACATACTTCCCAGCTTAATCACCTTCATCCTATAGATTAGCAACTGCAACTACACACAAAGCTCTCTGAGCGAGACATTACCAATGACTTGCATAGTTGTTACATGACGTCATCAGGCGGGGGATAGGAAGGGAACCAGGGGAGCGGTCAGCATAGATCCCTTGGTAATGGTCAGCCTGCGACCCAGGGTACCGGACGATGTGCGTCTCATAGAACACAGAACATAGAACATAGAATAGTACAGCACAGTACAGGCCCTTCGGCCCACAATGTTGTGCCGACCCTCAAACCCTGCCTCCCATATAAGCCCCCACCTTAGATTCCTCCATATACCTGTCCAGTAATCTCTTAAACTTCACTAGTGTATCTGTCTCCACCACTGACTCAGGCAGTGTATTCCACGCACGAACCACTCGCTGAGTAAAAAACCTTCCTCTAATATCCTCCTTGAACTTCCCATCCCTTACCTTAAAGCCATGTCCTTTTGTATTAAGCAGTGGTGCCCTGGGGAAGAGGCGCTGGCTATCCACTCTATCTATTCCTCTTATTATCTTGTACACCTCTATCATTTCTCCTCTCATCCTCCTTCTTTCCAAAGAGTAAAGCCCTAGCTCCCTTAATCTCTGATCATAATGCATATTTTCTAAACCAGGCAGCATCCTGGTAAATCTCCTCTGTACCCTTTCCAATGCTTCCACATCCTTCCTATAGTGAGGTGACCAGAACTGGACACAGTACTCCAAGTGTGGCCTGACCAGAGTTTTATAGAGCTGCATCCTTACATCGCGACTCTTAAACTCTATCCCTCGACTTATGAAAGCTAACACCCCATAAGCTTTCTTAACTACCCTATCCGCCTGTGAGGTAACTTTCAGGGATCTGTGGACATGTAACCCCAGATCCCTCTGCTCCTCCACACTACCAAGTATCCTGCCATTTACTTTGTACTCTGCCTTGGAGTTTGTCCTTCCAAAGTGTACCACCTGACATTTCTCCGGGTTGAACTCCATCTGCCACTTCTCAGCCCACTTCTGCATCCTATCCATGTCTCTCCGCAATCTTTGACAATCCTCTACACTTTCTACAACACCACCAACCTTTGTGTTGTCTGCAAACTTCCAACCCACCCTTCTACCCCCACATCCAGGTCGTAAATAAAAACCACGAAAAGTAGAGGTCCCAGAACAGATCCTTGTGGGACACCACTAGTCATAATCCTCCAATCTGAATGTACTCCCTCCACTACCACCCTCTGCCTTCTGCAGGCAAGCCAATTCTGAATCCACCTGGCCAAACTTCCCTGGATCCCATGCCTTCTAACTTTCTCAATAAGTCTACAGTGTGGAACCTTGTCAAATGCCTTACTAAAATCCATATAGATCACATCCACTGCACTACCCTCATCTATATGCCTGGTCACCTCCTCAAAAAACTCTATCAGGCTTGTTAGACACGATCTGCCCTTCACAAAGCCATGCTGACTGTCCCTGATCAGACCATGATTCTCTAAATGCCCATAGATCCTATCTCTAAGAATCTTTTCCAACAGCTTTCCCACCACAGACGTAAGGCTCACTGGTGTATCATTACCCGGACTATCCCTACTACCTTTTTTGAACAAGGGAACAACATTCGCCTCCCTCCAATCCTCCGGTACCATTCCCGTGGACAACGAGGACGTAAAGATCCTAGCCAGAGGCTCAGCAATCTCTTCTCTTGCTTCGTGGGGCAGCCTGGGGAATATTCTGTCAGGCCCCGGGGACTTATCTGTCCTAATGTATTTTAGCAACTTCAACACCTCCTCTCCCTTAATATCAGTATGCTCCAGAACATCAACCTCACTCATATTGTCCTCACCATCATCAAGTTCTCTCTCATTGGTGAATACCGAAGAGGAGTATTCATTGAGGACATCGCTCACTTCCACAGCCTCCAGGAACATCTTCCCACCTTTATCTCTAATCGGTCCTACCTTCACTCCTGACATCCTTTCTTTCTTCACGTAATTGAAGAATGCCTTGGGGTTTTCCTTTACTTTACTCGCCAAGGCCTTCTCATGCCCCCTTCTTGCTCTTCTCAGCCCCTTGTTAAGCTCCTTTCTTGCTTCCCCATATTCGTCAATAGACCCATCTGATCCTTGCTTCCTAAACCTCATGTATGCTGCCTTCTTCCTCCTGACTAGATTTTCCACCTCACTTGTCACCCATGGTTCCTTCACCATACCATTCTTTATCTTCCTCACCTGGACAAATTTATCCCTTACATCCTGCAAGAGATCTCTAAACATCGACCACGTGTCCATAGTACATTTCTCTGCAAAAACATCACCCCAATTCACACCCACAGGTGTGAGCTTTATAGCCTCATAACTTGCCCTTCCCCAATTAAAAATTTTCCTGTCCTCTCTGATGGTATCCTTTTCCATGATAATGCTAAAGGCCAGGGAGCGGTGGTCACTGTCCCCCAGATGTTCACCCACTGAGAGATCTGTGACCTGACCCGGTTCATTACCTAGTATTAGATCCAGTATGGCATTCCCCTGGTCGGCCTGTCCACATACTGTGACAGGAATCCATCCTGGACACACTTAACAAACTCTGCCCCATCTAAACCCTTGGAACTAATCAGGTGCCAATCAAGGGAATGGTCTGTCTGTGACCGAGGGGACTGGACATCGTGTGACAAAGCGATTGGAGAATATACGATCCAGCAGACTGGACCATGAGTAATCCCGTTGCTGGTCTGTGTGTGACACTGACTACTGGACAGGAAGTGACCCTGGGAGATTTTAGCTTCTGGAAGATAATCGCAGTGATATTTCCGAGTATCACCAGACACCGCTGCATTGAGATCCCCTGGTCATCCGTGTGTTCAACTGCTATGAATTCAGTGATCAGTATTACTGTGTCTATCCTGTTATTTTACTGGGAGTGAATGTGCTCAGACACCGGCTTATTGGGATGGTCAGCTGGCAAGATGTATGGTTGACATTAACCAGCACAGTTCCACTCCAAATCTGGTCAGCCAGAGTCTCGGCTCCATTGCAGTCTGAATCAATTTTGCTCATCTCTAAATGATAATAGTATAACCTGCAATTCATCACTTATTTCAGGTGGGATAATGAATCGAGTAGGGAAAGCACTGAAGAGGATTTTACCAGGCAACTCATCGAGGGAAGATGATCTAGATGCGGGAAGCAAGGTACCAAAACAAGGTGAGACTGAGAGCAATGTCCCAATGGAATGCGGTCCGGCCGCAGCGGAAGTGGAGCAAATTCAGCTCAGAGACAGTGACGTCAGAGACACTGATCAGGACCCTGGAACCGGTACAAGTGAGGCGACTGTCTGTCAGCTCGGAAGCTCATTAAACACGGAATTGTCAAGTCCGCAACAAGGAGCAGGTGAGTGAAATATGAGGGTGATGGGTTCACAGAATGTGGCAGGGAGGAGGGTAAACGTGAGGCCTTGTTGGAGGGTTGGTCAAAGGAGAGGGGGAATGTGTGGATGTGGTACATGTGGTGTAGTGGGGCACCCATTATCCCACTACAGAAAATGTACTACCTGCTGTGAGGATTTCCAGGATGAGTATTGGAGAAAATGCAACTTTCCGGATAAGAGAGTATTTCCAGGATATGAGTTATGGGAAATGTATTCGCCAGGATGGAGATACCATCTCTGGGAAGTGAATATTACCGACAGGCCCAACATTTATTGCCCATCCAAAACTGAAATAGGTGAGTGGGTGGGATGGGGGATGGACTGGTTTGCATTAAATGTGGTCCTTCTATTGCGTAATGCCCAGAGCATTGCTGGGTCGGTTTTAAGGCCGTTGTTGGAGATGGGGAATTAATCCATTGTTTGTGTCTGTAGGCAGGTTCAAGACATGTTATTTTTTTGTTGAGTTGGGTGAGAGCGGTGGAGACAAGCGATATCTGAGTTCAAGCATACATTTTCCTTTTTATATTCACAGAGCCAGAGTTTACAATCTCTGACCTCCTGGCACAGGGGGAGGAATATCGACTGTACCAGCTGACAAATTTCTACAGGGATAGACTCCAACAAGCAATTGAAGAAAAGTTTGACAGACTCGCTTTGATGCTGACAGAGGAGGGACATTTCAGTAGAGAAGAAAAGGAGGTGAGTGTATTTAGTGTATTGTCACCGAATTGCTGGTATCAGAGGGAATAGTGATCAATATTCATCTCCTGCACGATCTAGAAGGTCTACATGACAATGGAGACTTTGATCTCTGACTTGTCTCTCACAGATCTGGTTTCAGCTGTTAAGGTGGGGAGCACTGGGAACTACAGGTTCAGCGTCACCTTTTCCTCTCACACCGGCTGTATTTAACTGTGATATACGTGCAGTGGCTGCATATCTGAACGGCTGAACAGGCATTAAATCTAAAATAAATTTAGCATCTTATCAGGACCGTCGGTCAAATTCACATGAGTTTATTAATATATGAATATTAAGCTGTCAGATAGTAATCGTACCTTCTGTGTTCTCCAAATGAACTCTCGAACATATATGTGGCTAACCTTTCATAGAGTCATGGGAAAGGACAGAACAGAAATAGGCTCTTTGGCCATCTACTCCATGCAGAGCGATTTTAAACTGCCGACTCCCATCCACCTGCACAAGGACTATGCTCATCTGTACCTTTACCTTTCATGGATCTACCAAACTTCTCAACCGCTGAAATCAGTTTACTTGTATCACTTGCACTAGGAAATCAATCTCTACTCTCACGACCCCCTTGAGTGAAGAACTTTCCCCTCATGGTCTCCTTCAACTTTTCACCTTTCACGCATAAAGAAAGACATCTTGTCAAATGCCGAGCTAAAGTCCATGTAGATACACTGCCTTGCCTTCATGCACATTCTTACTCGAAAAACTCTATAGCATTATTGAGACTCGAGCTACCCGGCATAAAACTGATATTTCATGACCCAGGAAATCATGAAGTTGCCCTAAAAGGGAAGAAAAAAAAGACAAAATGGAAATAATCTGTAGACTAGCTGAATATCTAATTAAAGAGAACCGGGGCACACAATTTCAGGTCAGTCTCCATGTACCCCACAAATAGTGATGGTCATGTCCTAGATCTGACCTTTCCAAACGCAAGAGGCATTAGAAAATTATATGTGTTACACTGACCAGTCACTCTGTTCTCGTTGGGATTCATTGGCGCTGTCTGTAATATATCAATCTGACATTATCTAAATGGCTCTGCTCAGACAGGAGAAGTAATACGTAAATGTGTATGAGATCATAAGCTATAAGAGCATAATTAAGCCATTTTCCCCATCGATTCTGTTCCACCATTTCATCATACCTGATCCAATTCTTATCTCAGCCGCACTCTCCGGCCTCCTTTAATATTATATGCTAGCTTACTATCGTATTCGATCCTTACCACCTTAATGATTACTTCAGTTGCATTCCATTGGTTTTCAAAAGCTTCCCAATCCTTCAACTTCCCACTAATCTTTCTCTACCATATACTCTCCGTTTAGATTTTATGTTCGCTTAACTTCTCTTGTTATCCACAGTTGTGTCATCTTTTCTTTGGAATACATCTTCTTCTTTGGGATGAATACACCCTGCTCCATTTGAATTGCTTCCGGAAATTCCAGCCTTTGCTTCTCTGTTCAATCAATTCTGGGCAGGTCCTGTCTCATGCCACTGTAATTCCCTTTACTGCACTGTAATGCGGATATATCTAACTTTAGCTTCTCCTTGTCAAATTTCAGGGTGAATTCGATCACGTTATGATCAATTGTCCCTAAGGGTTCGATTACCATAATTTGTCTAGACAATACCGGTTCAGAACAGCTGATCCTCAAATGAGCTCAACCATGAGCTGCTCTAAAAGCTATCTCGTAGGCACTCTTAAAATTACACCACCTGAAATTCATCACCATGCTGATTTATCCAATCTACCTGCATACTAAAGACCCCATGAATAATGTAACATTGCCTTTTAGCATGCATTTTTTCATCTCTTGTTATAATATAAAGGTCACATTCTTACTACTGTTTGGGAGTCTATGGACAACTCCCATCAGGGTCTACTTAACTCTATCCACAATGATTCAAACCTTCCAACCCTGTACACCTCTTTCTAAAGATTTCATTACATTTTTTACCAACAGAGCAAAGCCGCCTCCTCTTCCTGTCTTTTCGATACATCAATCTCACAGCTATAACCTTTTTTCCATCCTTGATTCAGTGATGCCTACAACATTATACCTGCTAATCTGCAACTGTGCCGCAAGTTTATCTACCTTATTCCATACGTTGTGCGCGTTTAAATACAGCACCTTCAGCCCTGTATTCACCCTTGCCGATATTGTCCGCCTTTTATGTTGCAACTAATCCTGTTGGCTGAAAATTTTCCCCATCAACAGCCCCTCCTCACTACGCATTGCCTCTGTTTGTAAACTAGCTACCTCATCTTCAGCACTATTATCGGCTTTTCATACGGTACTTCTGCTATTGAAATATATACAGCTCAGGACACCATGCTCGACCTTTTGATTCCCAACTTTGCGGCCTTACCAACATCTGCCTCCACTAACTGTTCTGACACACTGGTTCCAATAGCCCTGCAACTTTAGTTTGAACCCCACCATCCAGCATTAACATATCTTCCTGCTTAGATATTACCCCTCTCCAGATTAGGTACAACCTGTACCTTTTGTATAGGTACCGCCTTCCCGGAAAGAGAGACTACTGATCCAAAACGTTTACGCCCAACCTCCTATACCCAATCCTTAGCCACGTATGAAACTGGATAATCATCCTAATCCTGGTTTCACTAGCATGCGGCAGGGGTAGCAATCATAAGACCTCAACCCTTGCAGTCCTGCCTTTTAACTTAGCACCTAACTCCCTGAACTGCCTATGCAGAACCTCCTCACTCACCCTACCCGTTTCATTGACACCTATATCAACCACGATTTCTGGCTGCTTACACTCTCACTTAAGAATGCTGAGAACTCGAATCCGAAATATCCCTCACCTTGGCACCCGGGATGCACCATACCATCCAGGAACCTCACTATCTAATCCCTCATCACCACACTGTGCCTGTTCTCCCGCTTCCTTCCTTTCTGAGTCACAGAGGCAGACTTAGTGAGAGAACCGACCACTGTACTTTCCTTTGTTGAGTTATTACCGCCCCCCCCCACAGCCCCCCCCCGGGGGCAGTATACAAAGTGTTTTACCTCTTGTTCAGGGGTATTGCCATAGGGGTACGGTACTCTGTTTTGGCCCCTTCATGCCTTTCCCCTTCTTGACTGTCTCCCAGTTTCCTTTGCCCTGCACCCTTGCTGCAACTATCACTCTACATGTCCTATCGATCACTCCCTCAGCCTCCCAACTGATCCAGATTTCGTACAGTTCCATCTCCAGCTCTTAATTTGTTAGAGCTGCAGCTGGATACAAATCTCGCAGTTGTAGCCGTCAGGGACACTGCCTTCCCCCATCCAGCAAGAGGAGCATTCCACTATTCTGCCTGTCAGCCCTACTGTCCAAGCTGAGCAAATATAAAGCAAGAAGAGAATGAAAAAACTTGAGTTTTTATTTTCTTTGCTTTCACTGACTGAAGCCTCTCTCAGCGGAAACCTCGAAGAGCTAAAGCCTCAAGAATTAAAGTCGTAAAATCACCACTTTGACTACGTGCCTAACCCCACCTTCCTTTAGTTTTGCGCCTGATCATCTATTCCAAAAGCCAATTGGTCACTGGTCAAAGCTCTTCCTCGCTATACGGAACTGCTGTTGTCTTGTATCTTCAGACCGTGGTCCTGATTGAAGTCCTCTCCTCTCCAAACTCCCGATGTCGATATTGGCCACTAGCCAACGCTCTATTTCCATGCTCATCTCTGGATTCATCGTCTGAGATCTTCCACTTTATTGGTATGGAACATAAACATTTAAATCCTTTCACAACTGTAGCTCATCAGACCCGTTTCTAATGAAACTCCAGCCCAGTAGAACGACATGAAACTATGCAGATTTATTTTTGGCATAATTATGTTCCACTTTTCCTGTGATGGGCAATCTTTCCATTTCTCTACTTGTTAACTGTTGTTGGAGATTAATCATTCGAGCCCCAGGACATCACTCAGTTATTTCTCAGAGCAATACTCTGGACCCGTCCATTTCCAGCTGCACCCTCGATGATATTCATTCCATCATATGGTCAGGGGAGTATGTTGGTTGAATACTATTCAATGAAATCCAACAGCACCATACAGGTTCTTCGGCCCACGATGCTGTGCTGAAAATGTCCTTACTTTAGAAATTACCTAAGGTTACCCATAGCCCTCTATTCTTTTCATTGATAATTACTCATTTAATAAGGCAGCCCATGCCTGCATTGAGGAAGAGAACACGATTTTACAGCATAAGTGCCAGGTAGTTACCATCTCCATCAAAAGACAACCGCACCAACTTTCCTTAACTTTCTTCAAAGTTGCTGGTGAACGCAGCAGGCCAGGCAGCATCTCTAGGAAGAGGTACAGTCGACGTTTCAGGCCGAGACTGTTCATCAGGACTAACTGAAGGAAGAGTTAGTAAGAGATTTGAAAGTGGGAGGGGGAGGGGGAGATCAAAATGATAGGAGAAGACAGGAGGGGGAGGGATGGAGCCAAGAGCTGGACAGGTGATTAGCGAAGGGGGTATGAGAGGATCATGGGACAGGAGGTCCGGGGAGAAAGACAAGGGGTGGGGGGGGGGGAACCCAGAGGATGGGCAAGGGCAGAGCTCTGTCCGCCAGAGAAAGCAGGATCTCCCAGTGGCTGCACATTTTAATTCCACATCCCATTCCCATTCTGACATGTCTATCCACGGCCTCCTCTACTGTAAAGATGAAGCCACACTCAGGTTTGAGGAACAACACCTTATATTCCGTCTGGGTAGCCTCCAACCTGATGGCATGAACATTGACTTCTCTAACTTCCACTAATGTCCCACCTCCCCCTCATACCCCATCAGTTATTTATTTTTATAGACACATTCTTTATCCCACTCTCCTTTTTCTCCCTCTGTCCCTCGGACTATACTCCTTGCCCATCCTCTGGGTTCCCCCCCCCCCGTCTTTCTTCCCGGACCTCCTGTCCCATGATCCTCTCATATCCCTTTTGCCTATCATCTGTCCAGCTCTTAGCTCCATCCCTCCCCCTCCTGTCTTCTCCTATCATTTTGGATCTCCCCCTCCCCCTTCCCACTTTCAAATCTCTTACTAACTCTTCTTTCAGTTAGTCCTGACGAAGGGTCTCGGCCTGAAACGTCGACTGTACCTCTTCCTAGAGATGCTGCCCGGCCTGCTGCGTTCTTTGATGTGTGTTGCTCGAATTTCCAGCATCTGCAGAATTCCTGTTGTTTCCTTAACTTTCTGTTGTCTTGAAACACCAACTTTAACACCATGGGACATAGAAGCAGAAATAGGCCAGTTTCCCACCGCTTCTGTTCCGCTATTCCATCATGCTGAATTATTATCCCCCTCAGTCCCATTCTCTTGCATTCTCCCATACCTTTTGCTGCTATGACTAATCAAGAACCTATAAACCTTCGCTTTAAGTATACCCAATGACTTTGTATCCACAGCCATCTATGTCAATTCACTCCACATCGGCTAAAGAAATTTCTCTTAATTTTTGTACCAAATGGGTGTCCCTCTACTCTGATTCTGAGTTCCACTACTCTGGGCTGAATTTCCTTCAGTTACTGTTTCTCTATTAGTGACTGAACCCAGGGAGGATGAGGCAGCAACCCAGTGACTGCATCTGTTCTGAAGCTACTGGGGCCATGAACAGATATTTCCCTGCACATTCTCCATGTCTGTCTGTATGCTCCACAATAAATTCATTGTTTTTTTTTATAGAAAGTCACTGAACTGACAGAGAAGGGAAATCGGGCAGAGAGTTCCAGACTCTTCCTCAGTTTGGTGATGGAGAAAGGCTCCCGGGCCCGGAGGGCGATGTGGGAATCCTTTGTGACATGGAGGACTGAGTTACCGAAGTTGGACAGAATACTGAGGGAAATACAGGAACTCGGTACGTTAAAAACATGCACTGAACACAAAGGAACACAGAAAGAAAGATTTTTAATTATAGTAGCTGTCTTTTCATGATTTTCTTTTTTTTTAAAATTTAAACAGGCACTGATCCACAGGAATACATGAATATCGCCCACGGGTTGTCTGAGTTACCCATCCAACTGATAGGTGAGTGATGAAATGCACAGTTCCAGCCAAGTCTCAGATGTTAGATGGTGGCTTGCCAGAAATTAGGAATCATTGCGAATCTCTGTATACAGTTAGAACTCAGAGAATCTCTCGTTGGAGCCCGAATATTGCAATTTATTAGATTAGACTTTGAAACTCAATCCTCTTTTATTGTCATGTAGTAATGCATGCATTAAGAAATGATACAATATTTCCTCCGGTGTGATATCACAAAACACAGGACAGACCAAGACTGAAAAAACTAACAAAACCACATAATTATGACATATAGTTACAACAGTGCAACAATACCATAACTTGATGAAGAACAGTCCATGAGCGCAGTAAAAAGTTCGAAGTCTCTCAAATGTCCCACATCTCACGCAGACGGGACAAGGAAGAAAACTCTTCCTGCCATGCCCGACCACAGTCCGACTCTGAGTCATCCGAGAACTTCGAACCTCCGATCAGGCCTCCGACACCGAGTACCGAGCGCCATCTCTATTCGAGCGGTTCGACCTCAATCTCGGTCGCCAGCAACAGGCAAAGCCGGGGATTTTGAGGTCTTCCCTCCGGAAGATTCTCGATCGCGCAGAGAACAACAGCAGAGAACTGGTGTTTCAGAAATTTCTCCAGATGTTCCTCTGTGCTTTCACGTCTGTTTCCATCAAATCAGAATTGTCCATGGCCCCTATTTAACAGATACGATATCATTTTCACCGGAGGGCTCGCACGCGGCGCGTTGCTCTCTCTCCTCCCACCTTATGTTTCCACTAATCTAGATGTTGGATTTGCTGAAGCCTTCACTCCTGGTCCTACACACTGGGAATCCCCACACAACCCAGGAGGCTCATAATACACTGTCTCATTCGGTCCAGGTGACTTATCTAACTACAGGGCTTTCAGCTTTGAAAGTAATTCCTCCTTCATAATAAAACTCAATTCTGCTCCTGATACGCTTAACATTTTGGCATATTGCCGGAGTCTTCCACAAGGAACTCCGACGGAAAGTCCTTGTTGAGTTTGTCTACCATTTTCTTTGCACCATTACTACATCTCCAGCATCATTTTCCAGCAGTCTGATATCTATCCTCTGCTTTCTTTTATTATTTATATAACATTTAGTATCCTCTTTTATATTAACTGGCTATGCCCTTCAATTTCCTGCGCATTCATGGGTACATCTAGGATTATCTTTAATAGGCCTGTCTTAGCTGCCTCGGCCACCACCCAGTCAGTACATTCGAGGATCCACTCCGTGTTTAGGAAAAAAAAGAAGCGCTACCCACATTTTCGCCTTTTCAACTGAACCGAATGACCTCTGGTATTAGAGATTTCAGTCCTGGGTAAAAATACTGACTCTCTACTCTAACTTCGCCTCTCTGAAATATGTAGACCTCTGTCAGGTTTCTCCTTAACGTCCAGAGTAAACAATCCACGTTTCTTAAGCCTCTTCTTGTAGCACATGCTCTCGAATCCAAGCAACATCCTGATGAACCTATTCTGTACCTTCTCCATCCTTCCAAGAATTGGGTGATCAGAAGTGAATGCAAGACTGCAGATGCAGGTTAAGACCATAGGACCTAGGAGCATAATAAGGCTATCGGTCCATCGAATTTGCTACGCAATCCCTCTCAACCCCGTTGTCCTGCCATCTCTTACTAATCAGGAACCTATCAAACTGCATTTTAAATATACCCAATGACTTTTCCTCCACAGACGCATTATGGCAATAGTTTCACAGATTCACCTCCCGCCAGCTAAAGAAATTGCTCCTCGTCGCTGTCCAAAAGGGATGTACTTCTATTATGAAGCTGTGCCCTCTAGTCCAAGACTCCTCCACTATAGGGAACATCCTTTGCACATCATCCACTCCATTTAGGACTTTCAATATCGATAGGTTTCAATTATATCATCTCTACCACCGCCTTTCCCCACTTATTCTGCTAAACTCCAGAATACCTTCATTCCCGGGATAATTGTCACGAACCTGCGCTCCAATGTCAGTACATCCTTTCGTAAAAAAATCTGATTTTTCCCCCTGTTTATTAAAAGGTCTACATGCCTTTTAACTAATTGCATGACCATATACTTTCCAAAGCTGTATTCCCATTCACGTCATTGCCCATTCTCTGAATCTGTCTATTTACTCCTACAGACAGATCTGCAAACTTAACCACAAGGGTTAAGAGGGCGAATTCTCGGACTAGCTTGAGTTTTATAAAGTTGCAACATAACTTCCCGACTCAGATCCTGAACTAATAAAGACAAGCAAGCGACATATCTTCGTTTACACACTGTCAGTCTCTGAGTCCATTTTCAGCGAACAATGAGCCTGAACCTCAAAATCTCTCTGCTCGTTAATGCTGTTAAAGGTCTTGCCTTTAATGGAGCACTGACTCTTGATGTTTGAAGTTACAAGACTTTACCTTTGGCTGGGTTAAACACCAGACGTGTTTTTTATGGATATGTATATAATTGAAATTCCACTATGTTGTTCGTCCATCGTTGACGTCGATGAGGACCTCGACACCATAATGACTAGCGCATGATTTGGATTTAAGTGAGGGAGAGTTGTGCAGCGTCAGCCTCACTCTCTCTTCCCAATTCCCATCTGGATCCAGTGGCAAGACAGAGTCTAGACGGCTGGAGATGGGACTAGGCGCAGTGGATGACCAGGACGTCTTCTGTGTCTTGTCCTGCTCTACACGTTCCATGATGCTTGCAGAGACCGCCTTCTTGACCGTTGGACCTTCAGCTGGTCTCGTCCACTCAATCCGCCGGAGTCTGTCTTCACATGCTGGGATAGACAACTCCCTATCTCACCGAGGGTTTGAGACCTGTCGGCTACCCTCACCTGGTTTAGCCGGCTTGTCGAAGCGGTTGCCCGGGGTGTGGCCGCTGTCGCATGCAAACAGCTACGGGGAGCCACAGGTGAGAGATGAGTGCCAGATGGGGACCAAAGGTGGACTAACCGCCCTGAAAAGGACGCGACATGTTCCCCCACCAGAGGTGCTACCCCTCCCTGACACCCCATACACCCCATATATGTATATATGTATATATACAGCAGATCCCAGTTCTGATCGTCGTGGAACATTTCTGGTCAGGGAAATCCAGCCAAAATAAATAACAGATCTAATTACCATCTGTCATCCATGGAGAAGACAATTATCAATCCAAAAGGCCAATCCACCACAATTCCCAAGCATGTTAATTTTCCACTTTGTATCTTCAGCTATCACAATTGTCACCTCCCAGAATAACTCGGTGAATTTAACAAGACGCTAATTCCCCGGCTCAAGCCCTGCTGCTTAAACCCAAACCACCTGAAACATTCTCTTTCCACACCCTCTCTAGAGCATGAGATGGAGAAAAGACCAGGATCAAGAGCAGCTTCAATTCCGAATTCATAAGAATACTGAATGGTCACGTATTATGTTATAACGTGCTTTTAATAATAAGACTATTTTATATCTAAAGTTGTAACATCATGCACCTCACCACTAGTAAACACTGACTTAGTTACCCACAATATACTTACAGTTTGAGCAGTGGGAAAGTTCTTAGTACCGATAATACTTGTGAAATTTTGATACCATCTGATGAATCATTTCTGTACTGTAGTCATCCAATCTATTAATAACCAAAAAAGAACAACCACTGGCAGGAAAATACATCGAAGTATTTTCCAAGGTGATTCACTGAGCGCATTATGATTTTGTCCAGCTTTAAACCCACTCTCTAGTTTACTGAATGGGACAAAAATAGGGAATCAAATTTTAAACAAATAAATAAATAAAGGGTCCCTTGACATACCTTCCATACATTGATGACTTGAAATTATACGTTTCTTCATCAATAACGTTAAAACAATTAATTCAAAATAGTAACAACACAGGCAACATGCTGGAGGAACTCAGCAGGCCCGGCAGCATCGATAGAAAATAGTAAACAGTCAACGTTTCGGGTCGAGATCGTTCATCAGGACTGGGAAGGGGAGAAAGAAAAGAAGTTAAGAGACCAGAGGAAGAAATTTAAATTCGCAGCTGATAGGTGAAAATGGGAGAGGAGGAGGGGTGAAGTGAATAGCTAGGAACTTGTTTGGTGTAACTGTAAAGGGCTCGGGAAGGGAGAAATAGATATTCCTGCCATCAGGTCGAAGGTTAGTAGATGGAATATAATGTGTTGCTCTTCCAGCATTAGGCGTGGCTTCATTGCAGTAGTAGAGGAGGTCATGTATTGACATGTCGGAATGGGAATAGGAAGTGGAATTGAAATAGATGGCTAAAAGGCGGTCTCACTTTTTTTTCTGGCGAACAGATGTAGGTGCTCGGCGAAGTGGACTCCCATTTTGCATAGGGTTACACCGATATACAGGAGGCCATACCAGGAGCACCAGACACAGTATATGATCCCAACAGACTTACAGGTGAACTGCCGCCTCACCTATAAGGACTGATTGGGACCCAGAATGGTTGTGAGGGAGGAGGTGCAAGGGCAGGTATAGAACATAGAATAGTACAGCACAGTATAGGCCCTTCGGCCCACAATGTTGTGCCGACCCTCAAACCCTGCCTCCCATATAAGCCTCCACCTTAGATTCCTCCATATACCTGTCTAGTAGTCTCTTAAACTTCACTAGTGTATCTGCCTCCACCACTGACTCAGGCAGTGCATTCCACGCACCAACCACTCTCTGAGTAAAAAACCTTCCTCTAATATCCCCCTTGAACTTCCCACCCCTTACCTTAAACCATGTCCTCTTGTATTGAGTAGTGGTGCCCTGGGGAAGAGGCGCTGGCTATCCACTCTACCTATTCCTCTTATTATCTTGTACACCTCTATCATGTCTCCTCTCATCCTCCTTCTCTCCAAAGAGTAAAGCCCTAGCTCCCTTAATCTCTGATCATAATGCATACTTTCTAAACCAGGCAGCATCCTGGTAAATCTCCTCTGTACCCTTTCCAATGCTTCCACATCCTTCCTATAGTGAGGTGACCAGAACTGGACACAGTACTCCAAGTGTGGCCTAACCAGAGTTTTATAGAGCTGCATCATTACATCGCGACTCTTATACTCTATCCCTCGACTTATGAAAGCTAACACCCCATAAGCTTTCTTAACTACCTTATCCACCTGTGAGGCACTCGTTCCGCTTGCAATGATCAGTGCTAGGAGGAAAATCAGAGGGGAGGGGCGAATGGACAAGGGAGTCGCCTAGGGCGCAATCCCTGCGGAAAGCAGGGCAGGGGGTAGGAAAAGATGTGCTCAGTGGTGCAATCCCGTTGCAGATGGCGGAATTTACAGAGAATTATGTGGTACGTGTGAAGGCTACTGGAGTGGTAGGTGAGGATGAGGAGCCCTATCCCTGGTTAGGGTGAGGCCAGATGTGCGCAACATGGAAGAGATGCGGACTAGGGCAACTTTTATGGTGAAGGAAGGGAAACCCGTTCTTTGATTAAGGATCCTCGTATTTGGCATTGAAATAATAGAACTATTTTCTCCAGATATAAACATAAACTTTGGACAGGATAAGTGCGGAACATTAAGCATAAAGTAGGGTGCAACAGAGCTGGTAGTCTATAAAACAGAGCATCAGGGTACAATATATGTGATGGATGAATAAGAAACATGTAAATATTTAGGATATCAACAAGCAAAAAAAAAAGAATAGATCATCGTGTGATGAAGGGAAATCTTGTGACAGAATTTACTACAAGCCTGAAGAAAATCTGCCAAAGGGATTTCAATGTTGAAAATATAACAAAGGCAGTAAACACTTCAGGTATACCCATATTAACACATTATATCGGCATAAAATCCTGGTCCAAAATCGATCTGGAAAATTTACAAGGAAAAATAGAAACTGGAATGACAAATTTTAAAAAGCACCATGTACACGCCAACGCACTTAGGTTAACATTGCTTAGGACAGTATGTGGAAGAGGAATAACAGACATAACGATGTATCCAACAGTCAGATAACAATTCTGAGAATCAGAATCGGGATCAATGTCATCGGCAAATGTTGTGAAAGATGTTGCCCTTTCCGCAGCAGCACACTGCAATTAATATTAGAGAAAAAAAACTGAAATATAGTATATATTAGTTAAATTAAATAGTTTAAATAAATTGAATTAAATTAGTAGTGCAAAAATAGAAATAAAAAGTGGTGATGTAGTGTTCATGGGTTCACTGTTCAATCAGAAATCCGGTGTCACTGGAGAAGAAGACGTTCCTCAGTGGGTGACTGTGCACCTTACTTCTATTCACATACCAGATGGTGCAGCTGGTAGTTAGAATACTCTCCAATGTACATCCTTACAAAATTTCCAGTGTTCTTGCAGACAATTAGATTAGATTAGATTATGAGGACACGCAGTCCCCTTTTATTGTCATTTAGTAATGCATGCATTAAGAAATGATAAACTGTATTTCCAGAATGATATCACGGAAACACATGACAAACAGACTTAAAAACTAACAAAAACACATAATTATAATATATAGTTACAACAGTGCAAACAATACCGTAATTTGATAAGAACAGACCATGGCACGTTAATAGTCGCAAAGTCTGTCGAAAGTCCCATCATCTCACTCAGACGGTAAACCTCCAGCGCTGCCAACTTGCCAATGCAGCATACTGGAAGCATCAGAGTACAGTCCGACTCCGAGTTCATCCGAAAACTCCGAGCCTCCTACCAGCTCTCCGACACCAAGCACCGAGCACCATCTCTGCCGAACATTCCAACCCCGGCCCCGGCAACAGGCAATAGGCAATAGGCAAAGCTGAGGATTTGGGGCCTTCATCCCCGGAGATTCTCGATCGCGCAATAGCAGCGGCAGCGAAGCAGGCATTTCAGAAGTTACTCCAGGTGTTCCTTCGCGCTTCTCACAGCTCTCTCCATCAAATCCGGATTGTGCACGGTCCCTAGTTACATATAATCGATATCATTCGGAACAGCCGTGCGCGCTGCGTCGCGCCACCATCTTCTCTTCCCTCCCTGACATACCACATTTTCTCAAACTCCTAATGAAATGTACATGGTGTCATGCCTTTTTTGTAGCTGCATCGATATATTGGTTCCGGGTTAATCCTCGGAGATATTGACAACTGTGAGTTTGAAGTTGCTCACTCTTTAAACTTCAGCTGTCCCTATGAGGACTGGTGTGTGTTTCCTTTCTGAAATTCACAATCAGTTCTAAGGATATATTTTTGTCAACGCAAGCAGGATTCAGCACTCCTTACAAGCATATGCAATTCTGATTCTTTTAAAAAATAAGTGCACATCACTAAACAAATTAAATCACAACCCACAAAAATGAATAAGTTATCACTATAGGAGGAAGAATTAACCAACTGGAGAGCATGAACCTGCATGGAAGATATTCCCATGATCTGAGCATCGACTAGAAAGCATTGAAGGCCTGTCTCAGAGTTGGAGATATCTTCTCAAAAACAGAGGGGATCCTGGTGGCAATACAGTACCAGGCTGTTAATACGAATAATTATCACAAATGCATAGCAAAAGACCATCAAATTCAAAACGATATATGAAAAGAAATGGCAGTAGAAACTAGAAACAATTCAACAGGACCCTGAAGTAGTAGTCGTAGTAGTAGTAATTTATTTATAAAGCACTTTTCATACAGTAGATGTAGTAGAAACTGAATTACAACGGGATAAAGTGCAAACAAGAAAATAAAAGACAAAATGATTTTAGTTTTAAACAGGATTAAATAAAAATAAATGTTTAGAGATGCTGTTTAAAAGTGACAGCTGCGTCTGCATCCCTCACACATCGCTGCGAAAGTCTTGAACATCCTATCTGTACATCTATGTTTAAGTCTTTTGCACAACACTGTAGTTTTAGGTATTGAATTCTGCAGTTTAAGAGCGTAGTTCAAAAAAGAAAACTGACCTGCCAATTATCCTTTGGCCTTGTACCTTATTGTTTGCTTGCAGTGCATTTTCTCGGCAAATGCAACACTGTTTCCCTGTACTATTCTGTTCCGTTTTTCCTCGCACAACCTCATTGCACTGATGAGAGGAAATGATGTATATGGATAGCAGAGAAAAGTGCTTTGCATTGTACCACAGTACATGTGGTAACAATAAACCGTTTCACTGATTTATTGTTGTCAATAAGACAGCGCCCCACACCCCGACTTCCAGACTGATCAGCAGCAGCTGCCAAGACTTTACCCTCGACCACAAGCACAATGTACATCAACAAGATGCGTGTGCTTTCTTCCATTCACGGAAATTCCTTTCCACCTTTCCTCTGTTCCTCCATCACTGAGACCGAAAACTGCCCACTTTCTATCTTGTTATTCGGATGGGTTATCGATCCGAAACTTCACTGTGATTCTCTCCACAGCTATTGTCCGACTTGAGTATTTCCTGCATATTCTGCTCCTGTTTTGATGCGAGAGCAGCGGACACCTGTGACTCCCCAGTGTGCAGCTTTGCAAAGTGCACAGTGTCCTGCTCTCCGTCTCTCCACACCAGATCAACATTAACATCGTCTGTTAATGATACAAACAACGCTTTAAATATAGTGAAATGTTGTTTTAACGGAAGTGCAGTCAGGATTGCAATAGGATATCAGGGAAATGTTCACCTTCACAAGTAACTAGAACGGAAATATCAGGATTGGATATTTTCTAAGACATTCATCGTTGTTAATTCCGGTGTTTGTGAGCAGAATTTTACTTTCTGTCCTAATTTCCATGGAAGCATTGTATTAATTCATGTAATCTCAAATACTGAATGTTGAAATGTAGTTATAAAGTTCTTTGGCGTCTGAGTCATCTAACATTTTAACTACGTTCTCTGTTCCCATGGAAGATGTTCAACAGAAACACAAGGAGACTCTGCGGGCACAAACTGAAACACTGAGAGTGAACACGATCCTGATGAGGGAGAAGGTGAAGGTTTTCCAGCTGGTTGATCGATACGCTGAGCTCACGGTCATTTCTACTGTTCGAGATCGGAGACTCGTGGAAGATGAATTGTTGGCAAGAGGCAGAGACCACGAGGAGTGGAGAGAGCAACATCTCAGACGAGTGCTGGAAAAAATCCGGATGGAACAGTTGTTCCAGAGCAGCTTTTCCCGGAGTAAATCCGAATCTGGAAGTTCGGCAGCAGTGGCCGGAGTCCCAGGAATCGGGAAAACAACAATGGTACAAAAGATTGTTTATGAGTGGTCCACGGGAAACATATACCAACAATTCCAGTTTGTCTTTAGTTTCAAATTCCGTCATTTAAACACCATTAACTGCAGAATAAACCTAAAGGAAATGATCTTGGATCAGTATCCTTACTTTGGGAATATCTTGAGAGAGGTCTGGAAGAACCCAGAGGGATTGCTGTTTATATTTGATGGTTTGGATGAATTCAATGACAAAATTGATTTTGCTGACAATCGGCGAGACACAGAACCTCGGTCCACATGCACAGATCCTGAATTCAAGTGCAAGGTGTCTGACATTGTGTACAGTTTAATCCAGCACAAGCTGCTCCCAGGGTGTTCAGTGCTGGTGACCACACGACCCACTGCGCTACATTTATTGAAAAAGGCGGAGGTCAGTGTGTGGGCTGAAATACTGGGATTTAGTGGTGAGGAACGGAGGGAATATTTTATCAGGCATTTTGAAGATAAAACGATCGCAGCAGCTGTTTTCAAACACGTGGAGGAGAACGAAATCCTGTACACCATGAGCTACAACCCCTCCTACTGCTGGATCCTCGCTCTGGCACTGGGCCCCTTCTTCACACAAAGAGTCAGGGACCCGCAGCGAGTTCCCAAGACCATCACCCAACTGTACTCCTACTATATTTACAACATCCTGAAAAACCACGGCCGTGAGATTGAGAACCCCCGTGATGTGTTTCTCAGGGTTGGTCAGATGGCCTTCTCAGGAGTGTCCCAGAAGAAGATCGTGTTTACAGATGGAGATTTGATCAACTACAATCTGCAGCCTTCCCAGTTCCTGTCCGGGTTCCTGATGGAGCTTTTGGAGAGAGAGGATTCTGGCCAGTGTGTGGTGTACACATTCCCACACCTCACCATCCAAGAGTTTGTAGCCGCTCTCGCACAATTCCTGACTCCACATCATAGGGATATCCTGAAATTCCTCACTGAAGTCCAGAACACGACAGATGGGAGATTTGATGTATTTCTCCGTTTTTTTGCTGGTCTCTCCAACCCAATGACAGTTCGGGGCCTGGAGGAGTTTCTGGGTCCATTTCCTCATCAAACAACCTGCCGGGTGATTGACTGGGTGAAGGAGGAGGTTAAACGCCAGAGTGGAAACTTGTGGAGTGAATCTGGTAAAAGGAGCCTCCTGAACACATTGCACTACCTGTTTGAGTCTCAGAATCGTGGACTGGCTCAGGAAGCACTGGTATCTGTGGAAACCTTCTCGTTCTGTCAAATGCGACTGACCCCAATGGACTACATGGTCCTGTCTCATGTCATCGGACTCTGTGATACAATAAAACAGCTCGATCTGGGTCGCTGCCACATTCAGTGTGAAGGAATCCGGCGGCTGGGACCCGGGCTGCACAAGTGCCAGGACTTGAGGTAACTTTATATAAAGGAATTTGGGTAAAAATGTCGTAAACGAGTTAGTAAAGATTTGTGACAAAGGACCAGTCGGTCTGTCCGTTATGCCCCACGGGCGGGAAGGAATGTTAGAGACTTCGTCAGATAAGTGAACAACAACCATTGGTTTTGTTGCGTCTGAGCACAGCTCTTTATCAGCTAACTAAAAAAAAAACAGGCCGGAGATAGCTTAAAACTGGTTTATTCAGATGAGAGAGAGAGAGAGAGAGAGAGAGAGAGAGAGAAAAGAGAAGAGAAGAGTGCTGACGGGGTGGTCATTGTGCTAAAATAAATAGATCCATGCATTTGCTGCTTTACTGGTAGACAATCACAGGTATGGCCCTGTTTCTTGGTGCCTGCGACGGTCTGTTGACAATGTTGTTAACCGTTACTGACACCCAGACCGACACCACAGTCTTCTCAGTGAGGGACAAGAGAGAGCCAGCCTAATGTTGCAGTTAAAAGGATAGGCATACCTCAGTCCTTTCCCTGCCCTTCCCATTATGTAATGATTAACCTCACTCCACCTGCGCGACTTTGGTCACTACCAGATAACCAACCCATATAGGTATCTCCTGTCATGACTGTCAGCCTCAATACAAACCTACGACTCCCGAGCGATCTACTTCCGCACCTCGTCGTCTTTGCGATGATTTGCTCTCAACTCTCACTTGCAGTGGAATCTCTCTTCTCCAACACCTTTTCTCCCGTCCGATATGTCTCTCCCCCATTCCTAATGATTCCTTATCCCATTTCCTCTATTCGTATTTCTCTTCCCCATCTCCCCTCGTCCTTTCCTATATCTAAACCATCCGCGTCCTCCAGTAGGATATCCCTTCCATTTTCCCTTTCCAACTGTGGGATATTTCTTCTCCATCCCTCTTCTTTCTTTGAGAACTCTCTTTCCCATTGCCCTTCCTACAATGTGTTTCTCTTTTCCCCATATCATGTCCTCCAGTGCGGATCTATCTTCCCCATCGACCTTCCACCTATGAGATCTCTCCTCCATACCCATGCCTCTAGTGGAGTTTTCTATTCTGCATCGCTCTTCTTCCTGTGGTTATCTCGGTTCCCCATCCCCCTTCAACCTGTGGATATTTCCCTTCTCCTTCCTGCTTAATCCAATGGGGGTTCCTCTTCCCCATCCCTCTTTCCCCTCTGGGACCTCACTTCCCTATCTCCCTTACTCCAGTGGGATTTATCGTCCCTATATTCAATCCTCCTGTGGGATCTCTATTCGCCATCCACCCTCCTCTTGTGGGGATATCCCTTCCCCATTCCCTTTTCTCCTCTCGAAGCTATGTTCACAATCTCCATTCCTCCTGTACGATCTCTCTTCAACATCCCCTTCTTCCTGTGGGTTCCCTCTTCCACAGCCCCTTTCTTTCTTTGGGTACCTTTTGCGTGGACCTCACTTCCACATCACCCCTCCTTCTCTGGGGATCTCCCTTCTGCATCCTGCTAGCTCCTGCCTGATCTCACTTCCCCATCCTCCTGCCTCCTGTGTGACCTCTCTTCCCTATCTTCCTTCTACCTCCGGAATCTCACTTCCCCTATCTCTCTTCCTCCTGTGAGGATCACTTTACTACATCTCCATTTCTCCTATGAGATCTCTCCGTCCTATGCTCCTTCATCCTGTTCGATTAATTCCTAGAACTGGATCTCTATTTCTTCCTTGTTCACCAGCATCTTCTGGATACATTTCTTCCCCAAAATTTTGCTCCGATGGGGAACTCTCTTTCCAATTCCTATCGTCCTGTGGAGATCTCTCTTAACAAACCCTTTCTCCTTTGGAATCTTCCTTCCACCCATTCCCTTCTTCCTGCTGGATCTCTCTCTTCCCCAACCATTTTCCACTTGTGGAATCTCTCTTCTCCATATCACTTCCTCCTGTGGGGAGTTCTCTACCCCATTCCCCTTCATCCTGTGTTTAACTCCCTTCCCCATTCCACTTTCCCAATCTCATTCATTGTGGGACCTCTCTTCCCCATTAGCCTTACTCTTGTTGGGATCTATTCGGATCACCCGTCCCTATCCACTTGTCTTGTAGGATTTCTCTTTCCACAATCGTCCTTCAACCTTATTTTCCATCTCACTTTCTGTACTTTTGGTTCTGTCTGTCGGATATCTCCTCCCAGTTCTCTTTTCACTTGTTGGGGATTTCTTCACAATCCTCCTTCCTCCTGTGAGATATCGCTTCCACATCGTCCCTTCATCCTGTAGGATCGCTCCATCGCATTCCCATTCATCCTGTGGGATATCTCTTCTTCATGCCACTTCCTCCTCTGAAGATCGCTATTCCCAATCCCCCTTCCTCCTGTGGGATCTCGCTTCCCCATCCCCCTTCCTCCTGTGAGATCTCTCTTCCCCATACCCCTTCCTCCTGTGGGATCTCTCTTCCCCGTCCCCCTTCCTCCTGTGGGATCTCTCTTCCACATACCCCTTCCTCCTGTGGGATCTCTCTTCCCCATTCCCCTTCCTCCTGTGAGATCTCTCTTCCCCATCCCCCTTCCTCCAGTGGGATCTCTCTTCTCCATGCCCCTTCCTCCTGTGAGATCTCTCTTCCCCATCCCCCTTCCTCCTGTGAGATCTCTCTTCCCCATCCCCCTTCCTCCTGTGAGATCTCTCTTCCCCATCCCCCTTCCTCCTGTGGGATTTCTCTTCTCCATCCCCATTGCTCCTCTGGGATATCTTCTTCATACCACTTCTTCGTGTGGGATCTCTCTTCACTATCCCCCTTACTCCTGTCGGCCCTCTCTTCCATGTTCACCTTTCCTCCAGTGGAATCTCTCTCCCCAGATCCAGTTTTATCCAGAGGGATCTTTCTTCTCCGTACACGTCTTCGGATCTTTGTTCCACATCCTCGTTCTTACTGTGGTGATCACGCCTGCCCATCCCTCATCCTGCAGTAGAGATCTGCCTTCCCCATCCCCCTCTTGGATCTCCGTTCCTCTCTCTTCTCCTTCTGTGCGATCGCTCTTCTCCACCCCCTTCCTTCTGTGGGTAGTTCTTGTTGAAAACCCTCTTTTCTGGAGCTATCATCCAGATCAAACTCTCTTTTGTGGGGATCTTTCCTCTGCAGGCTAATTGATCCTGTCTGATCTTACATCCCCATTTTATTTCCTCCTTGCCCTCTATCTTCCTCCTGTGGGTATCTGTCTTCCACATCCGTCATGTGGGACGTCTATTCCCAATTCCACTACTCTCTGAGGGATCTCACTTCCGCAATCTTTTTCCTCCTGTCGGATATCTTTTTCTGAATTCTCTTGCTAATGTGAGATCTCTCTTCCCCATCCCCCTGGAACGTGTGCGGATCCTTCTTCACCATCCACATTACTCATGTATGGATCTCTCTTCCCAATCCCCTTCCCTCCTGTGCGATCCGTCCCTCACATTCCCATTCCTCCTGTGGCGACCCCTCATTCCCGTCCAATTCCATCTAAGATCTTTATTTCTTTTCTATTATTCATCCTGTAGGTATCACTCTTCGCAGGCCCTGCTGTGGACATATCTCCGGCCCATTTCCCTTCCCTCTATGTGATCTCTCTTCCCTATCACGATTCTTACCATAAGATCTCTCATCCTATCCCCACGCCCAGCTATCGGATCTCTTTTCCTTGGAATATCTGTTCGCAATTCTTCTTCCTTCTGCTGAACCTCTCTTCCCCAACCCACTTCCTCGTGTGGGATCTTTCTTCTGCATCCATATTCCTTCTGTGGATCTCTGCATCCTCCTCCTACCACCTGATGGGATATGTCTTCCTCATCCCCTGCCAATTGTGGAATCTCTATTCCCCATGCCCCTTCCTCCTGTGGGATGTCCATTCACCATCATCCTCACCTGTGGAGATATTACCTCACCATCCCTGTTCCACTTATGTGTCTCTCTCTTCCCCATGCTCCTGCCAACTGTTGGGATCTTTTTCTCACCAGCATTTCTCCTGCGGTTATCTATCTAACTGATCCTGCTCTCTCTTGTGTGATCTATTCCCCACATTCCCCCTACACCTGTGCAATCTTTCGGCCCCACCCCATTCCCTCTGTGACCTTTCTTCCCTATACACCATTCTCCTAGGTATCTCTACTTGCCATCCCATCAGTGGGTACCTTTTCCGTTTCATTCCCCTTCCCCTTATGGGATCTCTCTTCCCATCCCCACGTCCAACTGTCCGATCTCCATCCCCTATCCTCCTGTGAGATCTCTGTTTCCATATCCAACATTGTCCTGCTGGCTCACTCTTACCCATCTCCCTTCCTCTTGTTGAATATATTCTCCCTGTCACATGTTCACCAATGGGACCTCCCTTCTCTATCCCTCTTCCACTTCTCTGACTCTCACTTCTCCATCCCACTTACTCCTGTGGTTATCTCCTTTCCTCATGCCACTTCCTCCAAAACTATCGCACTTCCCCATTCCACATTCGCATGGGGAATTTCTCCTGCACATCTCCCGTTCTCCAGTTGCGATATCCCAACTTAATCCTCCCGAATCTCTCTTCCCCATCCCCTTTCCTCGTTTCCAAACTCTCTTTTGCAACCGGCTCGTCATTTGGGATCTCTCTTCTCCACCTTCTACTACCTGTGAGGATCTCTGTATCCTAGCCCCTTCACTTCTTGTGATTTCTCTCCCTTTTTCCAATTCCTGCAGTCTGATCGCTGTTCCCAATGCCATTCTCTCTGTGTGATCTCCCACAAGATCTCCTTCTTGATAAGTGTTTTCCACATCCCTCTGTGAGCATCCTTTCCAACACTCGGATCTCCCTTCCCCCTTCCCCTTCCTCCTGTGGCATATCTCTTTCCCCAAATACATTTCCCGATGTGGGGATGTCTCTTATGCATCCCTCTTCATTTTGTGGAAGCTTTCCTTCCTCGTTGCCCTTCCTCCTGTCCGATCTCTGCTTCAATCCTACTTCCACCTGTGGAATATCTCTTCCTCATCCACCTTCGTCCTGGTGGTTCGTTCTTCCAAATCCCCCTTCCTCATGTGGTAACCCACTTCCCAACCTTCCTTCCTTCTACGGATCTCTCTTCTGCATCAACATTCCTGAAGAGGGCATCTGTCTTAAATATCCCCCTTCGTCACACTTCCTAGTATAGGGTCTTAGTTCTCCATCATCCTTTCTTGTTCAGGATCTCCCTTTCCTGTCCCTTCCCACTTGTGGGGATCTGTTATGCCCATCACTCTACCGCATGTGCGAATCTCTCTTCCCATCCCGTCCTCATGTAGGATCTCTCTTCCACACGCCCTTTAGTCCTGTCGGATCCCTTTTCCTCATCATATTTTGAATGCCGGGATCTCTCATTCATCCCTCTAACTCGTGGGCTCTTTCTTTCCTATTCTACTACCTCCTGTAGGTTCTTCCTTCCCCATTCCTCCTGTGCAATATTTCTTCGCCATCCACCACTCTTCTGTGAGAACTTCTCGTCCTTATCCTTCATGAGGTGTACTCTCCTCCTCATCACCCTTTCTTCTCTGGGGATCTCACTTCTGCAATCTGCTCCCTCCTGCCTGATGTCACTTCAACATTTATTTTCCCCCTGTGTGATCTCCCTTCCTATTCTACCTTCGTCTGTGGAATCTCTCTACCTCATGCCTCCTGTGAATACCTCTCTTCCTTAATCTCCTTCACTCTATGGGATCTTGCTTCTCCTTCCCCTTCATCTTATCCGATCTCTCTTCCCCATCACCTTTCGTCGTGACGGATATCACTTCCACAATTCCCTTCCACCTGAAGAGACCTCGCTTAAGATCCTCCTGTAGGACCTCTGTTCCCACATCCACTGTCCTGAAGGACGTCTGTTCTCTGTCCAATGTAGCCTGTGGGACTTTTCTCCAGAATCCCGCTTTCTCCTGTGGGATCTCGCTTTCTCCAATCCCCCCTTTTCCCTATGCCGATTTTGCTTCAGAATCACTCATTCTTAAATGGGTATCTCTCCTCCGGATCCCCCTTCCTCCTTCCTTATCTCTGCTCCCTTCCCATTCCCGCAGTGGTATGTCACTTTCCCCTCCACCTTCCTCCTGTGTGTAGTTCTCTTCCCCATCTCTCCTCTGGAGATCTTGTTTCCCCTTTCCCCTCCCTCTTTATGGTCTATCTTCCCTCTTCGTCCTTCCTCCAGTGGCACTCTATTTTACTCTACTTCTTTCCCCTGTGTGATCTTTCTTCCCCATCCCTCTTCCTCCTGTGCGATCACTCTACCCTGTACCACTCACTCTGGTAACACTCTTCCCCATTGCTCCTTACTCCCGTGGTTATCTCTTCCCAATTCTCCTTCCCTCTTTATGGTCTCCCTTCCCCATCCTGTGTCATCCTCTGTGATATCTTTTACTCGATCACCATTAATCCAGTGGCAATCTATCTTCCCCATCCTCCTGCGTCCTGTTGGCTCTCTCTTTTCCAATCCCCCTGCATCGTATGTGTAATCAACTTCCTTATTCCACTACCTCCTGTTGGATCGCTCTTTCCAATTAATTTTCCTAATTTGGAGATCCCTTCTCCCCATCCCTCTTACTCAGGATGGGATCACTCTTCTCCATCCCCCCTTCTCCTCGGAGAATCTCTGTTCACTACCCCTGTTGTTCCTGTGTCTTCTCTATTCCCCATTCCACTTCCTTCAGTGGGATCTCTCCTACCTATACCCTATCCCCCGCGTAGCGATCTCCCTTCCCCATTCCCGTTACTTTCCTCAGTTTTTTCTTCCCATCCATATTCCTCCTGTCAGGTCTCTGTCATCCTCAATCCACCTGTAGCGAACTTTTTCAAAACTCACTTTCTTCTGTGCTATCTCTCTTCCCCACCCTCCTTTCTCTTGTCGGAACTCTCTTCCCCAATTCTCTTCCCTCTGTTGGATCTCTCTTTTCCCGGTCATCTATCCATCCCCGATCACACTCTGCTTTGGGAAGTCTCTCTTTCCTAACCCCATTCCTTCTGTGAGATTTTCTCTTCCCCATCCCCCCTTCCAGTAGCCGGCTCTCCCTTCACAGTTCCAATTGCTCCCGTGGTATCTCTTTCCCCTTTCCCTGTTTCTCCTTTGATATCTCTCATTCCCTATCTTCCTTTCTGATGTTCGATCTCAAGTCAACTCAAGTCAAGTTTATTGTCATTTCTACCATAAACTGCCGATACAGTACACAGTAAAAAACGAAGCAACGTTCCTCCATAACCCTGGTGCTACATGAAAGAACACAAAACTACACTAGACTATGTGAGACAGCACAAGGCTACACTAGACTACATAAAACAGCATAAAAACTGCACTAGAGTGCAGACCTGCTCAGGACTACATAAAGTGCACAAACAGTGCAGGGCAGTACAATAATTAATAAACAAGACAATAGGCACAGTAGAGGACAAATTACAATATAATAATAAATGATGTAGATATCAGTCCAGACTCTGAGTATTGAGGAGAGTGATGGCTTCCTTCTCCCTATTTCTCCTGTGGCATCTCTCTTCCTCTTGTGGGACTCATCTCCCCATTCCACTTCCATCTCGGGGCCTTAACTTCCCCATCCGCCACCTTGTGACATCTCTGTTCTCCATCCCCATATCTACTGCCGGACCTGTCTTCCCATCTCCCTTAGACCCTTGAGATCTCTTTACCCACCCACTTCATTCTGTGAGAGCTCTTTGCCCCAAACCCCTTCCTCCTGTAGAATTCTACTTCCCCACCCATATTCTCCTCCTATTGGATCTCCCTTCTTCCTCAATAATCCCTCTTCCCCATATTCTTTGTGATCTTCCTTCGGCAAACCGCTTCCTCCTGTGGAATCAGTCTTCCGCATTGCCCTTCCTCCTGTACGTATCTCTTTTCCCCTATCCTGTTCCTCCTCTGCGAATACTCTTCCCGATCGTCAGATCTATCTCCCCATCCTCATTCCTCCTGTCTGAAATCACTTCCCCATCCACCTATAGCGACCTGTTTTAAATCACCCTCCTCTTATTATGCGATCTATCTCACCATCCCCATTCTTCCAGTCGGAAATCTCTTTCCAATCCCCTTCCCTGTGCGACCTTTCTTCTCCATCCTCTATCCTTCTCTGGGATCTCTATAGCTCATTCTCTGTGGCTATTCCCATACTTTCTGCTTTGTGAAATCTCTGCTCCCCATCCCAATTCCTCCTTTGGGATCTCTATGGCCCATCCCGTCTTCCAAATATCGGATATCGCTTCCCTCTCCCTTTATGCCATGGGACCTCCCTTCCCAAGTCCTTTTCCTCCAGTGGGGTCTCCATTTCTCCACCCACCTTACTCTTGAGTGTTCTCTCCTCCGTTCGTTTCATCCTTTTGTATCTGTTTTACCCATCTGCCGGATCAATTTACTCCAACTGCCGGATCACCCGTACCTTTTCCCTCCCTCCTTTGAGATCTCTTTTGCCCAATCCCACATCCTTTTCCGGTGATCATTATTTTAACAAACCCCTTCTTCCCGTGTGCTCGCTCTCTCTCCACACCCCCTTTCCTCCTTTGGAAACTTCCTTCCCCATCCCCTTCTTCATGTGGAATCACTTTTACCCAATCCCCCTTCCTCGTGTGGAACCTCTCTGCTCCTGTGGCATCGAGGTTTCCTTCATTGTTTGTAATCTCTCTTCCCCGTCCCTCTTCCTCCTTTGGGCTTCTCTATTTCGCAACGCCAGTCATCCTGTTGCATATACCTTCCATATCTCCATTCCCACTGTGGGGATATTGTTTAGCCATTCCACTTCCCTGTCTATGATCTCTCTTCCGCATCCCCGTTCCTCCTGTGGCATCTCCCTTCACCAGTCCCTGCGTCTTTTGGAGATCTCTCCTCGCCGTCCCGATTTTTTTCAATGGGATCTCTCTTTATCATCCGGCTTGCTCCCGTCTGATCTCTCTTCCCCATCAGCTTTGCTCCTGTCGGATAATTCTTCCACATCCCTCCCCCACGTGTGGGATTTCTGTTCCCCATCACCTTCCTCCCGTGGGATTTCTATTCCCTATCCCCCTTTCTCCTGTGGGATCCACATCACTCTTTCCTAAGTGCGAATCCTTCCCCATGCACTTTCCACATTTGGGGATCCCTCCTCCATGTCCCGTTCTTTCTGTATATATCTCTCTTCCCAATCGGTCTTCCTCCTGTTGTATGCCTGTTACGCATGCGCCTTGCTCCTGTTGGATCTCTGCCACATCACCGCCCCTTTTGTCGGATCTTTCATGTACATCCGCCTTCCCCCTGTGGCGATCTCCATCCCCATCTCCCTTCGTTCTGCAGGCATCTCCCTTCTGCAACTACCTTCTGCCTTTGGGAACTCTCTTCCCCATGCTACTTCCACCTTTAGAGATCGCTCTTCCCCATTTCCTTTCATCCTGTGTAATCTCAGTTCACGTCCCCCTTCTGCCCATGGCATCCTTTTTGCCGTCCCCCTTTCTGCTGGGAGATATCAGTTTCCAGTCCGCTTTCTCCTGTGGGATCTTATTTCCTCATCACCGTTCCTACTGTGAGAATTCTCTTCCCCATCACCATTCCCTGTTGTTCTTCCACCTTTGGGTATCCCTCTTCCCCATCATACACCGTCCTGTGGGATCTCCCTTTACCGTCCATCTTCCTCTTGTGGGATCACACTTTCCGACCCCCTCCCTTCACTGGAATGTCTCTTCCCTCTTCATCTTCTTCCTGTTGGATCTCTCTTCCCCGTCTGCCTTGCTTCTGTCAGGTGTTTTTAACCATCCCCTTCCTCCTGTCTCTCCCTTCCTCCAGTAGGGAATATCTCTTCCGCATGTCTCGCGCCTGGGATCTCACTTCCCATTCCCGGATCCTTCTTGTTACCGTCCTTCCCTATTTTCTCTTCCTCCTGTGGAATCTGTCCTCCCTAATTCCCTTCCCACTCTGGAAACTCTCTTTCCAATGTTCTCTTTGGCGATTTCACTTCCCCATTCCCGTTGCCCTGTGATGATCTCTCTCCTCCTTCCTCATTTCCCATCTGTCTACCCATCCCTTTTCCTGCGTTGGGTGTAACTTGCAGCATCTCCCCTGAGCAATTTCCCACGGACAGCTCTTCTCTAGGAAAGCTGTTTGCACCCTTCCGACCCTCTCACATCAGGCACGTTTTTCTCACCATCAGGGAATGAGACAGAATATGTAGAGTTTACAGGGTCACACTGACAGACTAAATTACTGACATTCGGTGTATACCCTGGAGCTGGGCAGTGAGGGATATTGACAGTGATGGGAACTCCGATCAGTGATTCACTGAAGGGTTTAATGTTTCCTGAAATATCCGAGTGAGAGAAATTCCCTCAAACCCACGATTTGAATAACTTTGTTCATTAATTTTTCTGTGTTTAGACTTGGGGCGAATAAACTGGGAGATTCAGGAGTGAAACTGGTGTCTGCGGCTCTGAAGAACCCAGAGTGTAAAATACAGAAACTGGGGTAAGTACCAGACTGTGGGAGATTGTGTTTACAGTCACTGCGTCTGACACTGAACATTAATGTGATGAGTAATTGTATTACTGATAAACACTGGGGATTTGTACCGTCTCCTGTCTCTCTGTGTCCTTCACCCTCACTCTGTCTCATCTCCAGGCTACACAAGGTCAGTCTCACCCAATCTGGTGCCGACGATCTCGCCTCCGCTCTCTGTACAAACCAATCACTGAGAGAGTTGGATCTGAGTGGTAATGAACTGGGAGATTCAGGAGTGAAACTGGTGTCTGCGGCTCTGAGGAACCCGGAGTGTAAAATACAGAAACTGGAGTAAGTACCAGACTGTAGGAGATTGTGTTTACAGTGACTGGGTGTCTGATGCTGAACATTAATTTGATCAGTAATTGTACCGATAAGCTCTGGGGATTTGTACCGTCTCCTGTCTAAGTGTCTTTCTCCCTCACTCTCTCTCATCTCTAGTCTGGAAAATGTCGGTCTCACAAATTCTGGTGCCGAGGATCTCGCTTCTATTCTCAGTACAAAGCCATCACTGACGGAGCTAAAACTGACTGATAATAAATTGGGAGATTCAGGAGTGAAATTGATATTTGCTTCTCTGTGGAATCTGGAGTGCAAAATACAGACACTGGAGTAAGTACCAGACTGTGGGAGATTGTGATTACCGTCACTGGGTGTCTGACAATGAACATTAATGTGATCAGTAATTGTGTTACTGATAAACACTGGGGATTTGTACCGTCTCCTGTCTCTCTGTGTCCTTCACCTTCACTCTCTCTCATCTCCAGGCTGGGGAAGGTCGGTCTCACAGATTCTGGTGCCGAGGATCTCCTCCCCGCTCTGAGTACAAACCTATCAGTGACAGGTCTGAGTCTGGTATCAAACTCGCTTACAGACGGATCTGTCCCCGCTCTCCGCCGTCTCATGTTGACCCTCTCGAGTCTGGAGAGGATCTGGTGAGCATTTGTGTTTGATGTTGAATGTGATTAAAATATCATCGGATATGTGGATCCACGGGTTTTTTGGTAATATTTGTCTGTGAGTGTTGTTGAAATATTAACCCCAGCCCGCTGGTACTGACAATGTTGTGTAATCTCTTTATTTCATCTTTATTCTTCCATCTGTTTCAGGCTCTGGGAAAATCAGTTCAGTCAGACTGGGGAGAAGGAACTGAGATCTCTACAGGAAGACAGACCCGGACTGAAAGTGATCGTGTGAATATCTGAATGTGTGAACATCCCCGTCCGCGGGATGGGAACATTTTGGCCGATTTCCCGCCCTTCCCTTTCACGGCCGTGCTCCAGGCTTAATTCCCAACGCTTCTCACGGACCCTGCTTCTATGACGTCAGAGGCGAATTCACAATCACGTAATTCTGCCTTCTGTCCAGTGGCTGCCCGGGTGTGTGTTTCTCCAGAGGTACCTTGGGGGATTAGACAGGCAGGGAGAGCCCAGCGGTGTGGATACCGGGGTGTCCTGCTGACGGGCCACAATCCGAAATATCGACTGTACTCTTCTCCATGCCTGGCCTGCTTAATTCCTCCAGCATACTGTGTGTGTTGCTTGAATTTCCAGCATCTACAGATTTTCTCTTGTTTCTAAGGAAATTATTTTTCTCACATTGTTGACAACAGTACATTTAGCAATCTAGCAGATATAATGATGTTAATTTGACAAACACCTCGGTAGTCACCCTAGATCCCGAACACGACTCTGAAATGCGATTTTATAATCATCGGTTCCCTGACGCAGAGTGACTGTGAGAAACGGGACTGATTATTCAACCTGTCACTCGTTGTCGCTGGTAGTTAATTGTGTGTGACTAAATGACTTTGAGCAAGCGTATTTATTCCCACAAGTTATAAAGTCATACACTGTTTAATTTACATTTGTCATGATGAAATAAATAGGCTGAGTATCTTCCTGTCTTGGTGTTGGATTTGAGTCTTATTTCGGGATAAACTGCAACCTGGTTTTACCGGTGCCCCGTGCACTGCAACAGAGGGCCAGATCTCCACACGCTGAGCCAGTAACGTCTCAGCTCGTGGCTGAAGGAGGTCGGTCTCGCAAAGATACATGCCCAGGACTCCTCCCCCGCCCAACCGCTGCCAACCCAGCGCACTCCTCGCTCAACAGCCACCAAACGCCCTCTGCTCGTCGTCCCACCCCCGCGTTCTGCTCGCTACACCACTCCACACTTTCCTCGCCCCCCATCTCGCGCTCTCCTTGCACCCCAAACTCCAGCCCCGCACATTCTCCTCGCTTCTGCCCCTCCCTCGCGCCTCCGCCCCCGAACTCTCTCCAACCTATCCCCACGACACAGTCCATAGACCTCCATTTTTATATCATCCCTGTGCCTATCTAAGGGTATCTTATATGTTGCTAATGCATCTGTTCCAATCACCACTCTCGGCAGGGCAGTCCAGGCACCCGCCACTCTCTGTAAAAATAAGACACCCCCACTAAAACTTCCTTCACTCACCTAAAATTAGGTGCATATCTTAGCACCTCTTAAAGGCCCTCAATGAATATGCTACTAGCACCACCCCAGGGGTCCACCATAGTCTGTGTTTAAAAAAAACGATACCCTCCTTATCTCCTTTGGATTTACCCCATCTCACCTTAAATATATGCCCTCTGTCATTCGGTATTTCGACCCATGTAAAAGATGTTGTCTCTCTACTCTATGCATTCCTCTTGTAATCTTATTTTCACCCTCAGCCCGCTCCTCTCCCATGACGGGGCAATCGGGATTATACGCACCACTCCTCTGGAGTTTTACATAGCTCTCCATGCCAGAATATTTCATGTAATGTCGCAATCTCTTATCTTTTTAAGCAGCTTCATGAGCGGCACCCTGCCAAAGACCTTCTGAAAATCCAAGTAAACAATACCCATTTACTCCTTCGTCTACACTGCCTGTAATTTATTCAAAAAATACAACAGACGGCGAGCAATATTTCCTCTTCAGGAAACCAAACAGATTTTGTCCTATTGTATTGGGTGTCTCCAGGTACTTTGAAAACTCATCCTTAGTAAAGTAGTCCAATATTTTCCTTAAAACTGTAGTCTGGCAAGCTAGCCTATAATTTCCTGTTTTGTTTCTCTTCCTTCTTAAGGAGTGGAGTGATATTTGCACTTTTCCAGGTGGTCCGTGATTCCTTTGTCCCCCACCCATTACCACCTCTGCAGCATCATATCCACTATTGACTCTCCTTTGCTCTTTACATATCTGAAATAAACACGTTTGCATCCTCGGACATATAAGGTGGAGGAGGGACGGTGAGGAGGGAGGGGTGCGCTGTGCAAAGACGCAGTGGTGTGGAAGGGGGAGAAGTAAGGAGGGGCGTCTATCTTAGAGAGGGGAGCTGAAGAATAAGGAAGCCCGGAAAGGGGGCGGCGAGCGCATCCCACAAATAATTCCTGCCTCCATCTCCTGCAGGAGCTGGGCAGTAACGGGGAAAAGCTAATCGCAAATCGGGGAATATTGATCTCATATTGGATATGACTAATCAGATTAGAAACTCAACTATTTGACATCCATCCCCTAAGGTCCCGAACAGGAGAAGAATAGGGAATGGAACCCCGTCCTCAAACACTGAGTGAAGCTCCGTCCCGACTATCCTGTCAAACACTACCAGTTCAGACACAACGTGATGCTCCCTTCACACAGTCCTGGGGTCAGACACTGAGTGAAGCTCCTTCCGCATCGGCACATAACACAGTTCTGAAGTGAGATAGTCTGAAACTCCCTCCGCACCGTCCTATCACATATTCTCGTGAAGACACAGGTGAAAACTCCTTGCATAACGTCCCGTTACACACTGCCATGTTCACACAGACTGAAGCTCCGTACATATCGTTCAATTATGCCCTCCCCGGCCCAAACACAGAAAACGTCTGAGAGTGAAATATATCAGCTATGTGTTTCGGTTGAAAAAGAATAGAGAAGAGACTCCGCCGTGTTCAGCATGGAATTGGGGCACAAAGAAACATTTCCCTCTTCCACTATGCCCCTCTCCCCTACACGCACACTAACACATACGAGATGAATATTTGGAGGGGAGATCACAGAGACGGGGAGAAAAGTAGAGGAGCGAGGAGGTCGCGCAGACGGGGAGAAGCGTAGGGGATGGAGGAAAGGAATTGGGGAGACAGAAAGTGGAGTAGAGACGGATGTAGAAGGGGGAAGAGAATTCACAGAAAGTAGGAGGGAGGAAGGGTATGCAGAGATTTGCACATCTCAGGAGCAAAGCGATTAACAATCCCATTGGACATCTAGCGTCGAGTAATAGCCCAGGATTAAATCGAAGATGGGAATAATTTTGCTACAGCAGACCCAACCCGTTTCCGTCCACTCCAATCGTCTGCAATCCTAATGGAACGCCATCCCTTCGCTTTCACTGTCACGGACCGCACTCTCTACCAATGTCATGGTCCGGTCCATAAAGTCCGTATTCCGGTTCACGGTCCGGTCTATCGACCTTTGCTCCAGGTTTCCCTATCTACCCTGTTTCTGTTCTTGTTGAGCTAATTGAGGCAGCTGGTTCTCGTTGGGACTGGCTGCATAAATACCTTCAGAGACCAGGGCGTGGCTGCTGGATTGTTCTTGTCCTTACTCCTTGTATCCCTTCCTCTGCCTTCTGTTTCCTCGCCTGAAGCCCTGCCCTGCCTTGTCTTGCCGGTAACTCTCGCCTCGTCTCGCCTGCAGTTTTGTCCAGGAACCACCCTGTACCTAGCTCCCTTCATGTCCCTTGCCTCCGCCCAGGTAAGCCAGACCGTCTTGCCGTTACCGGGGGTTGGTTCTGTCCCTTCCAGTCCCTTGCCTCTGTGATGATCCGCGCCCTGCCCCGGAAGGGCCTGTCTCCAGCCTCCAGCCCAGCCTCGCTTCAAGTCTACTGCCTCCTGCCTCGCCTCAGGTCTCCTACGTCCAGCCTCCAGCCTCGTCTCAAGTCTCCTGCCTCCAGCCTCCAGCCACGCCTCGCCTCAAGTCTTCTGCCTCCAGCCTCGCCTCGCCTGAAGTCTCTTGCCTCCAGCCTCCAGCCTCGCCTCAAGTCTCAAGCCTTCAGCCTCGTCTCTTGCCTGGCCTCAAGCCTGAAGACTCCAGCCTCCTGCCTAGCCCCAAGCCTGAAGACTCCAGCCTCTAGCTTCTTGCCAAGCCAAGCCAAGCCAAGTCTCCAGTCTCTAGCCTCTTGCCAAGCCAAACCAAGTCTCTAGCCTCTTGCCAAGCCAAGTATTTAGCCTCTAGCCTCAAGCCTGAAGACTCCAGCCTCCTGCCTCCTGCCAAGTCTAGTCTCTAGCCTCAAGCCTGAAGATTCCAGCCTTGTCCTTGCCTAGCTCTGGGGTTCGAGCCAGAGGCAAGACCCAGGTACTGGGTCCTTGTCAAGTTTCTGGCTCGGAGTCCAAGCCCGGGCTCCTAACTCCCTTGTCCAGTCCTGTTCCGGGTTCCCGGTTTTCGTGTCCATGTCCTTGCCATCGCCCTGTATCCTAGTCCTGTCCCTAGTACTTCAGTGTCTGTGTCTTGCACTTGGGGCCGTCCCCAGCCACCGCCTTATGACAACCAAACCCCACCCATTTCCATTTATTCCCACTACCCGCACACTCAATGGGACAACCACCTTTTCATATTTACTCCAACCATCCGCACTCCCAATGAGACCGCAAGCCTTCTCAGGGCTGCGTTTATGGAATTTGACAAGACGCTGATGGGGTTATTTGTTAAAAAGGCTTCGGACACTGCAATCGGATATTGGGAATTTGATTGTTCTCTCTCAAGTCACTGGTAAGTGACCATCTAAACTCTCTCTACGTCACCCCCACAGAGTGTGATCCTACACCTCATTTTATCCCCAGTGTGGGCACAGAGTGATACTGTGGCACAGGTCAAACACAGTGGTGACTCCATCTACTTTATCCCACAGCCTTCCTACAGCTGCTCGATCAGAACCACAGAATAATCCAACAGTGGCCTCACTGACGTCTTGTACAGCTGTAGTGTGTCATCCCCAGAACTTAATTCTGTGTCCTGACCGATGAAGGCCAGCCTCGTACACCTGTTTCACCACCCGAGTTCTGCCTGAGCAACTATCACTGTTCTGTCTCAAACCACAAGGCCATAAGAGTTAGGAGCAGAATTCGGCCATTTGTCTCGAATCTGCTCAGTCATTAGATGATGGCTGATCCATTTCCCCCTCTGTCTCACTGTCTCTGCACCCCTCCGTCTCTCCTTTCATGCCCTGACTTGTCAAGAATATATCAACTTCCACTTTAAGTACACCCAGCGACTGGTGGCAGCAGCCAACGGTGTCAATGAACTTCACCATTTCATTATTCGCTGGCGAAATAAATCCTCACTTCCGTTCTAAATTGACATCCCCACATCCACTTTATCTTGACCTTTCAATATTAGACTTCCAACACTATATAGTGTCATGTGACCGGCAACAATGAATATAGAATTGAGTCAGGGTTTTATAAACAAACATAAACATTATTTAAACTCTGCTCAATAATAGAGAAAAGTATTCCAACGACTAAATTAACTGGAAGTTAACAGCTGTACAGAAACTCGGGAACAGTTCTTAAAAAAGTAAATTCCAAAACAGTTTTTAAAGTGGTAAATTCGAACGCAGTCTTAAAGTGGTAAATTCGAAAGTCCAGGTGATTTGCCCAGTCAATAAGGAGAGACTTCTCTGGAAACCGATTTCTTCGAAGATGTGAAGTTACTGCTGATTCTCCAAAGGATTCACGACGAAGGAAATAAAACGGCTTAAAGGAACTGACCTTTTTCTGGCAACTGGACACTGCACAAACTTCCCTGATCTTGCAGGAGTTATCTCAGATACAGGTCGCTTTTCTGAACGAATCCTCAATAAGGTCGATCCTTCATTAAACCGCGGAATGACTCCAACTTTATTCCGATCCTTCAGTTTCCCGTCCTTTCGTAAGGTCTTCACTCTCCAATACTACTGTAAAGGTAGATCAAAAAATACACCAACAAAGGTAGCAGTGATTGGTGAAACTGCCGGCACAACGATGTAACTTTACAATAGAAATTAAAACTCCGTTTGAAAACGAAACTGCGTCATGAGACGAATATGCAGCATAACGGAGTAACTGACGATCTAAACTGAAAACTAACTGCATCACAACAGGGATCCCGTTATATACCTGGTGATAACATGTCATCACGTGACCTCACATCGGCGGGAAAATTACATCATCCCACCATCACAAGACCATTACATCATGGTCATGAGATACCCAATTACATCATGGTGATAAGACAGTCACAAGACACCCATGAGGTATGTAACACCTCCCTCCAGAAAGGGAAATGTTTGACTTATATGAACAGAATTTTAACATTAACTATTTACAAAAAAATACAAATGTATAACATTTACAACCTACACAATAGACACAGTATTATCATACAGCACCTTACAAACTAATATCCAGTAGGTGTGTTACAAATATTAAAATACCACTCCATAAAAAAATTACATTGTACATTCAACATCTAGATAGACAGTGAGCAATCACATTATCTTTGTCTTTAATATGAGTTATCAAAATATTATACTCCTATAAACATCAAACTCTGTTGCTGAATTGGAGTTTGATTTGTTTCCTTAACCACTTTACTTAACCAAGCCTGGACGATCAACATAACTAAGATAAGTCACCGTGGCATGACCAAATTCACTTACAGCTAAGTTAATAGTTCAGTTAGCTTTTCAAAGCTTTTCAAACTTTCTCAGTAATATGTGCTTTCCAATTATCATTTCCTGTAACTAAATCATCAATATCCAGTCTACAAACACGTTCTTCGATTGTAACAACGGATGATGCAATCCGGGTCATATTATGATCGAGGAACGTGTCTGTAGACCGGATATTGAACTTTTTGCTGTTGGACTCCGCCATATTACACCGAGATACAACACTGGGCGTCACGGAAGGTTGTTCCTGCCTGTGGCCATCGAACTTTGCACCCCCTCCTGTGAAGGGTCAGACACCCTGAGCCAACAGGCTGGTCCTGGACTTATTTCCATCTGGCATAGTTTGCATTTTGTTGTTTGATTGTTTGTGGATTTAGTACTGCTATACTTATGCTCTATTCTTGGTTGTGCGGCTGTAACGAAACCCCATTTCCCTCGGGATCAATAAAGTATATTTATCTATCTATCTAATGTAAGTATCTGTGTCTTTTAACCCCTGAATTACAGAGTTAATCATTCACTGGAAAGTACCTGGTGCATTCTTCATCCCAAAGGGAAGTCATCTAACCCTGATAAGGTTACAAATGCAGAAATCTCTCTACCTCTGTCCGTCAATGGAACACACCAATAACCTTTTAACAAATCAATCTTTGTATGGAACTTTGCTTGTCCAACTTTGTCTACACAATCATCTACCCTAGGGATTGGATACGATTCAGTTTCTGTCACAGCATTCACCTTCCTGTAATCTGTAAAAAATCTAATACTACTATCTGGCTTAGGTACCATAACATACGGTGAACTCCAATTCGAATTAGAAGGTCTAATAATAGTATTTTCTAACATATACTTAATTTCTTGTTCAAGAAGTTCAGATTTTCACCTGTTCATCCGATATGGATGTTGCTTTATGGGTTTTGTATCTCCAACATCTACAGCATGCGAAGCTACTGTGGTTCTTTTAGGAACGTCTGGAAATAAATCCCGATATTTAAAAATTAACTGCTTCATCCACTGTCTCTGCTCTGACAGTAAATGAGCTAATTTCTCATCAATATTTTCCAAAACTGTTGAGTTTGGTAATCTGGCAGAAATAATGTTTGGTTCAAAATGAGTTTCAGACGAAAGGAGTGTAGGAGGAGGAGAAGATAGCAGCGCGACGCTGCGCGCACGGCCTCTCCGGTGAGTGATATTTGTAATCTGTCAAGTAAGGGACAGTGCACAATTCTGATTTGATGGAGACGGACGAGAGAGTACGGAGGAACATCTGGAAAACTTCTGAAATGCCCGCTTCGCTGCCGCTGCTACTGTGTGGTAACTGGAATCTCCGGCGCTCAAGGCCCCGAAATCCTCGGCTTTGCTTGTTTCAGCGGCCAGGGAGAGGTCGAAGGCGCATGGCAGAGGATGGCGCTCGGGAGGCTGTATCGGAGGGGCTGGTCGGAGGCTCGAAGGTTTCGGATGGACGGACTCGGGGTCGGCTGTGTCCTGCTGCTTCCAAGGCATCGGCAAGTTGTCGGTGCCTTGGAGGTTTATGGCAGAGAGTTTCTCCCTTTTGCCTCCTGCTATCAGGGATTCAGGAGTTGATCGGGACTTGAAACTTTTTTTACCATGCCAATAATCTGTTCATCAAATTATGGTATTGCTTTGCACTGCTGTAACTATATGTTAAAATTATGTGGTTCTGTCAGTATTAGTCTTTGGTTTGTCCTGTTTTCTGTGTTATCACTATGGAGGAACATTGTATCATTCCTTAATGCATGCATGCATTTCTAAATGACAATAAAAGACGACTGAGTGTTCTCATAATCTATAAAAAAATACAGACCAGAAAACTTAAGTGAGAGGCTAACTCAGAAAAATGAATCATCACTATGGAAGAAAAGATTAACCAGTGGAATGAGTATGACCCTCCATGGGAGACATCCCAACGATCTGAGCAGAGCAGATGTTGACAAGGAAGCATTGAGCACCTGACTGAGAGTTGGAGACCTCTTCCCTGAAATGGGGTGTTCCTTGCAGAAATACAGGACAAGATGGTCAACAATAAAAAAAATCAAAAATACATACAATACAAACAAACATCCTGCCGATGCTTATGGCCCTTGTGGCTAAAGGGATCAGGGGGTATGGAGGGAAGGCTGGTACAGGGTTCTGAGTTGGATGATCAGCCATGATCATACTGAATGGCGGTGCAGGCTCGAAGGGCCGAATGGCCTACTCCTGCACCTATTTTCTATGTTTATGTTTCTACAAGGCAATAAATGCAGAAAATGCCAAGAAAAAACAGACACAATCCAACACATTCCAGAATCCTGCAGCAGTATAACTCAATTTAATTACTTATGCAGGTACAATCAAGCAGCAAATATCATTCACCAAAATCTTGTTTTAAAATAGAAACACATGAATGACCACCGTAACTTCATTAAGGCAACATAAATTCAAACCTGATCCAGTTAGGGACAGAATCTCAATTTATATGATAATCAATACATTATTTCAGATAGGACAATCTGTAATAACCATCCAGGTATAATATTACTGGATAAACAAGCAGGAACAATTCCCTCAATAGATAAAACCATTCCCAACACACACATGTTCCTCGACTGGTGGAGCACCTCACCACAGGAATTGTTTGTGTCAGTCAGACAAACTAATTATTTTCTCTGCCAATTAGCTTCCAAATGTTGCTACTTTGTCATCCGTTGCCACGCCCCGCTGCTGATTCCTTTCTCCTCATCATATGTTCTTACCCCAACCATCCTCCAGAGCCCCAAACTCTGCCCTGTGCAGACCTGCCTCTGGTTTCTGACCCTGCTCCGTTGAACATCTAACTAATGGTTTCCCATTCTGTTTTCAGTCTTCAGAGGCCAGTGGTGTTTTCTAACAACCCTTTAGAAGCAGAGAAAAATGACCCATAATGTGCAAATGAGCCCAGAATAAGGAGGTTAACTCCCAATGTCATTCTTCCTCAGCCCAGAGATTTCAAGGGTGAAGAACATGTCAGATAGAACTGCAGCCAGCTCGACTTTTTCAGTCTGCAGAGAATTCAAGGAAAACCTCTTCACCCACAGAGTGGTGACTATTTCGAACCCATCGCACAGCGAGAGCAAGAAGGGAACAACAGGGGAGGATTTAAAGGGACTGTTGTGGAACAGAATCACTGGCAGTGTCCAGCCGGCCTGAGTTGACTCTCTACTATACACAAGTTGTGTTATAAATTCACTAAGTATTGGAGACAGAGTTTAAAATAGAACTGATTTATTTGTCTCAGATCCAAAATAATAAACTCCTGTCCCATTAAAGCAGAATATGCAACAGAAGAAACTCCTCCCATGCCCAGTGACCAGGGTGCAGACTGGGTGTGGTGAGCAACAGCGATAATTGCAGAGTTCAACACCGACTGTCACTCTCGAAATTGCATTCAGCAACGGTGATGGACAAATACCCAGCAAGCAGCTTATTGAAACTTGCTCCCCAGTGTGAACCCGGTAGTGTGTCACAAATAACATGCTGTAAGGTTTCACTGCTAATGTAATGGCTTCTTTGTAATGTTTCACTGCTGAGGTAATGGTTTCTCTGTAGCAGTAATGTTTATGTTACGACTGGAGATAACAGGGTTTTGGAATGCAGGGCTATCCAATGGGAGAAATGTTGTTCTTTCTTCTGAGTCTGGAAGAGAGATTTTTGCGGTCTTTTGACGGGGAGAGATGAGAAGACGCAAATAGAGAGAGTGGGCCCTTTTTCTTTATTTTTTGTTTCTTTAATAACCCTATAGTCAAAGTAAGAATTATAAAGCTCAATCATTTAATCGCCTATTGTGCACTGTTTGTTATTTCAGGGTACTGGTTTTTAACAGGGGACACATCACGCAGCATCCACCCAAACGAGATTTCTTAAGCTTGGCCGGGTTGTGGGTCTATCACCCCCCATATTAAGCTGCCAGCCAAATCGAGAGTTACATAAGGTTAGGTGACTGAGTGAATGGCTTCCCACATTCACAGCAGGTGAACGACCTCTGAACAGTCTGAACTCAATAATGGTTGATCTGGCTGAGAAAATCTCTTCCTAAAGTCTGAGCAGGAGATTGGCCACTACCCAGTGTGAACTTGGGGATAAACAGAGAGTAAGAGGTGGGGAGTTTCTTAAATCCATCTATTTTAATGCTAGGAGCATTGTAAGAAAGGTGGATGAGCTTAGAGCATGGATTGATACCTGGAAATATGGTGCTGTAGCTATTAGTGAAACATGGTTGCAGGAGGGGTGTGATTGGCAACTAAATATTACTGGATTTCGTTGCTTCAGGTGTGATAGAATCGGAGGGGCAAGAGGGGGAGGTGTTGCATTGCTTGTCAGAGAAAATAGTACAGCAGTGCTTTGGCAGGATAGATTAGAGGGCTCATCTAGAGAGGCTATTTGGGTGGAATTGAAGAATGGGAAAGGTGTAGTAACACTTACAGGGATGTATTATAGACCACCTAATGGGGAGCAAGAATTGGAGGAGCAAATTTGTAAGGAGTTAGCAGATATTTGTAGTAAGCACAAGGTTGTGATAGTGGGAGATTTTAATTTTCCACACATAGACTGGGAAGCCCATTCTGTAAAAGGGGTGGATGGTTTGGAGTTTGGAAAATGTGTGTAGGATAGTTCTTTGCAGCAATACATAGAGGTACCAACTAGAGAAGGGGCAGTGTTGGCTCTCCTGTTAGGAAATGAGATAGGTCAGGTGACGGAGGTATGTGTTGGAGAGCACTTCGGGTCCAGTGATCACAATGCCATTAGTTTCAACATGATTATGGAGAAGGATAGGATTGGACCCAGGGTTGAGATTTTTGATTACAGAAAGGCTAACTTTGAGGAGATGCAAAAGGATTTAGAAGGAGTGGATTGGGACAATTTGTTTTATAGGAAGGATGTAATAGAGAAATGGAGGTAATTTAAAGGTGAAATTATAGTGTACAGGATCTTTATGTTCCTGTTAGGTTGAAAGGAAAGGTTAAAAGCTTGGGAGAGCCATGGTTTTCAAGGGATATTGGAAACCTGGTTCGGAAAAAGAGAGAGACCTACAATAAATATAGGCAGCATGGAGTAAATGAGGTGCTTGAGCAATATAAAGAATGTAAAAAAGAATCTTAAGAAAGAAATTAGAAAAGCTAAAAGAAGATGTGAGGTTGCTTTGGCAAGTAAGGTGAAAATAAATCCAAAGGATTTCTACAGTTATATTAATAGAAAAATGATAGTGAGGGATAAAATTGGTCCCTTAGAGAATCTGAGTGGACAGCTATGTGCGGAGCCAAAAGAGATGGGGGAGATTTTGAACAATTTCTTTTCTTCGGTATTCACTAAGAAGGAGGATATCGAATTGTGTAAGGTAAGGGAAACAAGAAGGGTAGTTATGGAAACTATGATGTTTAAAGAAGAGAAAGTACTGGTGCTTTTAAAGAATATAAAAGTGGATAAGTCTCAAGGTCCTGACAGGATATCCCTCGGACCTTGAGGGAAGTTGGTGTAGAAATAGCAGGGACTATGACAGAAATATTTCAAATGTCATTAGAAACGGGGATAGTGCCGGAGGATTGGCGTAATGCTCAGGCGGTTCCATCATTTAAAAAGAGTTCTAAGAGTAAACCCAGAAATTATTGGCCTGTGCGTTTGACGTCAGTGGTGGTTAAATTAAAGTATTCTGAGAGATGGTATATATAATTATCTGGAAAGACAAGGTATGATTAGGGATAGTGAACGTGGATTTGTGCGTGGAAGGTCATGTTTGACCAATCTTATTGAATTTTTTGAAGAAGTTACTCGGAAAATTGACGAAGATAAAGCGGTGGATGTTGTCTAGGTACTAATATTGAAGTAGCAAAATGGATTCAACAGTGGCTGGATGGGAGATGCCAGAGAGTGGTGGTGGATAACTGTTTGCCAGGTTGGAGGCCGGTGATTAGTGGTGTGCCTCAGGGATCTGTACTGGTCCAATGTTGTTTGTCAATATATTCATAATCTGTATGATGGGGTGGTAAATTAGATTAGTAAGTATGCAGATGATACTAAGATAGGTGGAGTGGTGGATAATGAAGTAGGTTTTCAAAGCTTGCAGAGAGATTTAGGCCAGTTAGAAGGATAGGACTGGACCCATTTAGAAGACTGGACCCATTTAGAGGACTGGACCCAGTTAGAAGAGTGGGCTGAAAGATGGAAGATGGAGTTTAATGCTGATAAGTGTGAGGTGCTGCATTTTGGTAGGACTAATCAAAATAAGAACATACATGGTAAATGGTAAGGCATTGAAGAATGCTGCAGAACAGAGGGATCTGGGAATAATGGTGCATAGTTCCCTGAAGGTGGAATCTCATGTGGATAGGGTGGTGAAGAAAGCTTTTGGTTTGCTGGCCTTTATAAATCAGAGCATCGAGTATAGGAGTTGAAATGTAATGTGAAAATTGTACAAGGCATTGGTGAGGCCAAATTTGCAGTATTGCATACAGTTCTGGTCACCGAATTATAGGACAGATGTCAACAAAATAGAGAGAGTACAGAGGAGATTTACTGGAATGTTACCTGGGTTTCAGCACCAGAGTTACAAAGAAAGGTTGAACAAGTTAGCTCTTTGTATGAACTCGCGGGTCTCTCTGTAGGTTGGATAACCGAATGAATCCCTTCCCACACCGAGCAGGTGAATGGCCTCCCTCCAGTGTGAACTCGCTGATATACCTTCAGTTGAGATGAGCAAGTGAGTCCCTTCCCACAGTCTGAACAGGTGAATGGCCTCTCCCCAGTATGAACTCACTGATGTATCTGTAGATCAGATGATCGAGTGAATCCTTTCCCACAAACTGAGCAGGTGAATGGCCTCTCCTCACTGTGAATTGACTGGTGTTTCAATAGGGTGGATGACTGAGTGAATCTCTTCCCACAGTCTGAGCAGGTGAACGGCCTCTCCCCCGTGTGAACTCTCTGATGAACCTTCAGTTGAGATGAGAAATGGAATCCCTTCCCACAGTCTGAGCAGGTGAATGGCCACTCCCCAGTGTGAACAGACTTGTGTACCAGCAGGTTGGATGACTGAGTGAAACCCTTCCCACAGTCTGAGCAGATGAACGGCCTCTCTCCACAGTGAACTCGCTGATGTACATTCAGGTGAGATGACTGAGTGAATCCCTTCCCACACACTGAGCAGGTGAATGGCTTCTCCCCAGTGTGAACTGACTGGTGTGCTTGTAGATTAGCTAACTGTGTGAATCTCTTTCCACAGTCTGAGCAGGTGAACGGCTTCTCTCCAGTGTGAACTCGCTGATGTACCTTCAGTTGGGATGACTGTCTGAATCCCCTCCCACAAACTGAGCAGGTGAACGGCTGCTCCCCAGTGTGAACTGACTGGTGTGCTTGTAGGTTAGCTAACTGTGTGAATTCCTTCCCACAGTCTGAGCAGCTGAACGGCCTCTCTCCAGTGTGTACTCGCTGATGTACCTTCAGATTAAATGAGCAAGTGAATCCCTTCCCACAGTCCGAGCAGGTGAATGGCCTCTCCTCAGAGTGAACTGACTGGTGTCTCAGTAACTGAGATGACATAGTGAATCCCTTCCCACAGTCTGAGCAGGTGGACGGCTGCTCCCCGGTGTGAACTCGCTGGTGAGCCATTAGGTCAGATAACCAAGTGAATCCTTCCCCGCAGATTCAGCAGATGACCAACCTCTGCCCAGTGTAAACTGACTGGTGTGTCCACAGGTGGGAAGACCGACTGAATCCTTTCTCACACACACAACAGTTGAATGGCCTTGTCCCGGTGTGAACTTGCTGATGTACCTTCAGTTGAGATGACGGAGTGAATCCATTCCCACTGTCTGACCAGATGAATGGGCTCCCCCCGTGTAAAATGATGAGCATGACAGTCGGTCAGATGATCGAGTGAATTCCTCCCCATAGTCTGTGCAGGAAGGATGATCGAGTGAATCCCTTGCTCCACTTCTTAAATATCTGGACAGAGACAGCAAAAGTGGCGTGTTGTGTTTGAGATTCCCGGAGACGAATTCCTTCTCATTTTTGACCTGTAAAAAGATTTACAAAATCCATCAATGGGTGTACGACAACATTTCAGATGAGATCACTTGAGTTATCAAGGTGTGATCTGGCATCACACTGTTCCAGTGAAGTTCAACCCAAGTCGGAGAGAGAAATCATCTTCTAACTGGGCACAGTGCTGCTATCTGGAGTGACCATCAAACTCTCTGATGCTCTTCCTGTCTCTATAAGAATGGGGCATTTCTGCCATCTCCAGTCTGTGACCTGGCTCAGTTTGACTCTCTCCATTGGTATTATTCCCTGTTCGCACTGAGCTGCATGGGCGACTGGCCCCACAGGAACTGAAACACTCTCACACAAATATCCGGCAGTGCATTCCACGCACCCACCACTCTCTGTGTAAAAAAACTTACCCCTGACATCCCCTTGGTCCCTATTTCCAAGCACCTTAAAACTATGTCCCCTCATATTAGTCATTTCAGCGCTGTGAAGAAAAACCTCTGACTATCCACATGATCAATGCCCCTCAACATCTTATACACTAAAAAGGGCTCTAAACATAAACAAGGAAATTATACATTGCTTTGAAGATTTGTCGGAAGTATACAAAATTATGAGGGTATAGATAGGGTAAATGCAAGCAGCTTTTTCCACTGAGGTTGGGTGGGATGACAACTAGAGGTCATGGGTAAGTGGGGAAGGTGAAAATTTAGCAGCAACATTTGGAAAAGCTCTTCACTGCTATGGTCGTGAGAGTGTGGAATGAAACACCAGCAGAAGTGGTGAATATGAGCTGGGTTTCACCATTTAAAAGAAGTTTGTTTGGGAGCCTGGATGGTAGGGGAATGGAGGGCGATGGTCCCAGTGCAGGTAGTTGCATTCATTCTCGTTTCGGGCGTGAAGGAGCTCTTTGATCATGTCAGGTCATGGCATGACTCGCTCTTCTCGGGCTGGTTTGCAGTTTTCTGTGGGGCGTATCCATCGGCTCCTACGGAAGGGTCACTATGCCATGCTTGTCTACCTAGCGGCAGTGCTAGAATACCTGACGGCTGAAATTCTGGAGGTGGCAGGCAACGCTGCTCGAGACAATAAGAAGACCAGGATCATTCCCCGCCACCTACAGCTCGCTATCTGCAATGACGAGGAGCTCAATAAACTGCTGGGAGGGGTTACTACCACCCAGGGTGGCGTCCTGCCCAACATCCAGGCTGTGCTGCTCTCCAAGAAAATGGGACACCCTAGCAAAGTTTATACTTAAATACAACAGAGGCAAGGTAGTTGCATTGGACAGCTTAAATATTTATTCGGAATTGACTTGATGGGCCAAATACCCTGTTTCCATACTGAACTTCTCCATGTTTCTATGACAGAGAAGCTGGCCAAACTTGGTTGGAAGGGAAAAGGTAGGAGTGACAATGGAGCAGCAATGGCTGGAGTTTCTGGGAACAATTCGGGATACATCCCAAAGAAGTGGAAGCATTGGAAAGGCAGGAGGACACAACTGTGGATGAAATGAGAAGCCAATGCCAATATAACACCCAAAGAGAGGGCAAACAAAAGAGCAAAAACTGCTGGAAAGATTTTAGAAACCAACAGAAGATGATTAAAAAAAGTCAGATGAGCTCAGGGGGTGGAATTATGATATTGTAGTCATTAATGAGTCTTGGTAGCACCCAACAGTCTGAGGTATTTAGAGGAACAAAATATTCGGGGCCTCAATATCTCTTGAAAACCAAGGTACAATATGATAATTCCCCGTCCTGAGCTCATCTGGCTTTCCTACGATGCTTCTTGCATTGTGATGTACATAGCTCAGCACATTCATCGCACCATACTCAACCATTTCATCGCTGACTCTATCTGAGGTCTAAACAACATCTGACTGGTGTCAAACATAGAAACATAGAAAATAGGTGCAGGAGTAGGCCATTCAGCCCTTCGAGCCTGTGCTGTCATTCAGTATGATCATGGCTGATCATCCAACTCAGAACCCTGCACCAGCCTTCCCTCCATTCCCCCTGATCCCCCTAGCCACAAGGGCCATATCTAACTCCCTCTTAAATATAGCCAATGAACTGGCCTCAACTGTTTCCTGTGGCAGAGAATTCCACAGATTCACCACTCTCTGTGTGAAGAAGATTTTCCTCATCTCGGTCCTAAAAGGCTTCCCCTTTATCCTCAAACTGTGACCCCTCATTCTGGACTTCCCCAACATCGGGAACAATCTTCCTGCATCCAGCCTGTCCAATCCCTTTAGGATTTTATACGTTTCAATCAGATCCCCCCTCAATCTTCTAAATTCCAATGAGTATAAGCCTAGTTCATCCAGTCTTTCATAATATGAAAGTCATGCCATCCCAGGAATCAATGTGGTGAACCTTCTTTGTACTCCCTCTATGGCAAGGAAGTCTTTCCTCAGATTAGGGGACCAAAACTGCACACAATACTCCAGGTGTAGTCTCACCAAGGCCTTGTACAACTGCAGTAGTACCTCCCTGCTCCTGTACTCGAATCCTCTTGCTATAAATGCCAGCATACCATTCGCCTTTTTCACCACCTGCTGTACCTGCATGCCCACTTTCAATGACTGGTGTATAATGACACCCAGGTCTCGTTGCACCTCCCCTTTTCCTAATCGGCCACCATTCAGATAATAATCTGTTTTCCTGTTTTTGCCACCAAATTGGATAACTTCACATTTATCCACATTAAATTTCATCTGCCATGAATTTGCCCACTCACCTAACCTATCCAAGTCACCCTGCATCCTCTTAGCATCCTCCTCACAGCTAACACTGCTGCCCAGCTTCGTGTCATCCGTAAACTTGGAGATGCTGCATTTAATTCCCTTGTCTAAGTCATTAATATATATTGTAAACAACTGGGGTCCCAGCACTGAGCCTTGCGGTACCCTACTAGTCACTGCCTGCCATTCCGAAAAGGTCCCATTTATTCCCACTCTTTGCTTCCTGTCTGCCAACCAATTCTCTATCCACATCAATACCTTACTCCCAATACCCTGTGCTTTAAGTTTACACACCAATCTCCTGTGTGGGACCTTGTCAAAAGCCTTTTGAAAATCCAAATATACCACATCCACTGGTTCTGCCCTATCCACTCTACTAGTTACATCCTCAAAAAATTCTATGACATTCATCAGACATGATTTTCCTTTCACAAATCCATGCTGACTTTGTCCGATGATTTCACCGCTTTCCAAATGTGCTGTTATCACATCTTTGATAACTGACTCCAGCAGTTTCCCCACCACCGACGTTAGGAGAACCAGTCTATAATTCCCTGGTTTCTCTCTCCCTCTTTTTTAAAAAGTAGGGTTACATTAGTCACTTTCCAATCCTCAGGAACTAGTCGAGAATCTAAAGAGTTTTGAAAAATTATCACTAATGCATCCACTATTTCTTGGGCTACTTCCTTAAGCACTCTGGGATGCAGACCATCTGGCCCTGGGGATTTATCTGCCTTTAATCCCTTCAATTTACCTAACACCACTTCCCTACTAACATGTATTTCCCTCTGTTCCTCCATCTCACTGGACCTTCTGTCCTCTACTATTTCCGGAAGATTATTTATGTCCTCCTTAGTGAAGACAGAACCAAAGTAATTATTCAACAAACTCTCCCTCATTGCCACAAAAACAAAGGAGCTGATTGTGGACGACAGGAGGAATGGAGACCGGCTAACCCCTATTGACATCAATGGATCTGGGGTTCAGAGGGTGAACAGCTTTAAGTTCCTCGGCATAAACATCACCGAGGATCTCACATGGTCTCTACATACCGGCTGTGTTGTGAAAAAAGCACATCAGCACCTCTTTCACCTCAGATGGTTGAAGAAGTTCGGGATGGGGCCCCAAATCCTAAGGACTTTCAACAGGGACACAACTGAGAACATCCTGACTGGCTGTATCACTGCCTGGTCTGGGAACTGTACTTCCCTTAATCGCAGGAACCTGCAGAGAGTGGTGCGGACAGCCCAGCGCATCTGTAGATGTGAACTTCCCACTATTTCAGGACATTTACAGAGACAGGTGTGTAAAAAGGGCCCAAAGGATATTGGAGTCCCAATTCACCACAACCACAAACTGTTCCTGCTGCTACCATCCAGGAAACGGTACCACAGCAAAAGGACCAACGGGCTCCAGGACATCATCTTCTACCAGGCCATCGGATTGATTAATTCATGCTGATACAATTGCATTTCTATGTTATATTGACTGTCCTATATACAAACTATTTATTATAAATAACTATAAATTACACATTGCACATTTAGACAGAGATGTAACATAAAGATTTCCACTCCTCATGTATATGAAGGATGTATGTAATAAAGTCAATTCAATTCAGCCTCTCCACTATCTGTTCTGTCAGTCTGGCTCCCATTCCCCCACAACTTATTTTAACCACATCATCCCACTCCCCCAACTCTAGCACTAGCAAGCCTTACCAATAGGATATTGGTCCCCTCTTGTTCTGTTCCTCTAACTAACAAATCCCCTATCACCCCTTTGACTTTCCTCTGCCAGGTAATCCCCCCCATCAGTTTCTAAAGTGGTCCACCTGCTGTTGTGTAAGATGGCAACAAGAGTACTCTGCGATGGCTATTTAACCTCATTCCCCTTCCTGACTCTCACCCAGTTTACTGTATCCTGCACCTTGGGTGTAACTCACCTCTCTTCATGTCATATCTATCACCCCCTCCGACTCCCAGCTGATCCAGAATTCATGCACTTCAAATTCCAACTCCATAAAGTGCAGGGTTACAAGCTGCAGCTGGATGCACATCTTGTAGGTGAGGGCATCAGGGACACTGGAGGTCTCCCCACCTTCTCACCAATGTCCCTTCTAATTTGTAATGACCAGTGTGCACATAAATCTTGTACTGTACATTCTTTTACCCAGTGACAACATGTGCACTGTGAATTTTATATAGAGAGGTATTCCTTTCAACAGCTAGCAAATCACTGTCAGTAAGAACTTTGATCTCCTCTGGGTTTGATTGATTTCATCTGCACTCTCACACAACCTATGTAGCAGGCCTGTAATGGGTAATGAAGGATTTTTTCACCAGAACTTTTGCACATTGTCCATATGTGTTTCTCTTGCTAAATGATGCTTGAAAAAGTCAGATTTCCAAATATCACTCCACTTCTTCCCACTTGTAAATTCTCCAGCAACTTTTGCATCACCACAATACACACAGGTAACACCAGTTTCTGCATTGTATATAAATATTTCCCCTGAACCCTCCCCCAGGTGACTGACGGTGGTGAACTCAGTGATGGCAATGCCAATGAATATGAAGGGAAGGGCAGTAGTCTGTCTCATTGGAGTCTGGCACATTTGTGATGTGAAAGCTACTTGTTGCCCAGGGCAAAGGTGTTTGATATCATTATGTACCCAGAGAGAGTGGGACAAAACATGTTCTCACGGGTAGAAAAGTCCAGAACAAGAGGAGGTGGAACAAGCAACAGACACAAAATGCTGGGGGAACTCAGCAGGCCAGGCAGCATCTATGGAAAAGAGTACTAATGCTGAGTTCCTCCAGCAATTTGTGTGTGTTGCTCGGATTTCCAGCATCTGCAGATTTTCTCTTGTTTGTGACTGGAGGCAGAACAAAGGTGATTTTCACAACAGCTGATGTAAAAGATTTTGTTCCCTTTCTCCGAGTTCCCGATCCTTGCATTTAGACAGCTGGAGCTCAGCTCTGTCTGAGAGACCCATCGGTTCCCATTCCCTCATCAGCCGGAAGCTCCCCGGGGCCCGTGTACGGATGGTGGGGCTGAGAGAGAGGGAAGAGAGCAGGACTGTCCCAGGATTTCGGGTCACGGAGTCCGGAGTCACAGCAACTACCCGAAGTCGGTGTTGAAAACGCCGCCCGGTGAGACCCCCAACCCGGAGACCCCTTCTCACCTCAACCGATCATCCGGGGCCTTTTGTGCCCCGCGCGCTGGTGAGCTCGAGCTTGGTCGGTTTAACGGCCGGGCTACTAATCACGTGACCATCCCCTCCCCCACCGCTGTCAACAGAGGAGTCACGCGCTGCTGTATTCCCATTGGTAGGAAGCAATGTCAATCACTGCTTCCAACCAATAGAGGAGGCAGGCCAGCCGAGAGGGCGTTACCCCCGCTGACTCCGTCTCCCGAACTTTCCGTCACGGCGGGACAACCGTCAAAGTAAATGTCCGCTTTCTGATTTATTTCCATTTCCCTCCGAGGGAAGTTGGGGCGTTTGTGAAGCGTCTCCTGCGGCCGGAGTCTGATGTGTCGCTGAGAGGTAGGAGGAGACCGCTCGGCCCGTCGGTTTGATGCCGGTTCCCCGGGGAGGGAGAGGATGAAGACGGTGAGAGAGGGGGCGGACAGGATGTTTGTCCCGGTGGGGACAGGAGGGGCTCATCTGTGGAAATGTCTGAGCCCACGGTGGTGGCGATTCACCACATTGGGGGGCAAACACCGGCAGACTGTTGCCCTGCAAGCGGGGCCAATGGTCCGGGCAAAGTGACAATTATTTGTGTTTTGTTGAGACTGTACCGGGAATATGGTGTAAAATCCCGCTCCCCACACTAACACGGGTCACACAGACCAAAGAACAAACTGCCGGAGGAACTCAGTGGGTCGGGCAGCATCTGTGGAGGGAAATGGACCGTCAACATTTCGGGCCGAGACCCTCCCTCTGGACTGAGAGTGGACGGGAAATAGTCCGAGAAAAGAGGTGAGGGGTGGGGATGGGGCAAGAGCTGGGGAGTGAGAGGTGGATCCAGGTGAGGGGGAGGTGGGAAGGTGGAAATAGTGACGGGGGTGGGAGGTGAGTGGTTGGGGCAACACGGGGCTGCAGAAGATGGAAATTAATTCCATAGAGGATTAACAAAGAGGTTAGAGAGTATTTGTTATGGAGAGTGCAATGAAGATTCACCAGACTGATCCCTGGAGTGGTGGGGTCATCATATGAAGAAAGATCAAATGTGATAACCCTTTCATTTAGAGAATCGAGGACTGAGAGATGAAGACATTGAAATGCACAACATCATTACCGGTTGAACCAGGGATCCCAGTCTCTGAAAATGGGGGTGGACTGTACGGGACTGAGATGAGGGGAAATGTCTCCATTCTGAGGGTGGTGAATGTCTGTAAATCCCCATCACAGAGGCCGGTGAAGACTCAGTATCGTCCTCACATAAAAAAAAGAGGCCAGCAGATGTGTGGAGACTGAAGGGATCGAGGAAATGAGGATCGGGCAGAAACATGTGGCTGAGATGGGAGAGCAGCCGCCATCTTGGTGATGGTTCGAGGGGCTGAATGGCCACCTCCTGCTGATTCTCACTTGGTGTTTCAGTGTTCCTGTCCAGTGAGCCCGGAGGAATGTGAATAGAAAGTAGAAACATAGAAAAACTGCAGCAGTATAGAGGCCCTTCGGCCCACAATGCTGTGCCGAACATGTTCTTACCTCAGAAATTACCCAGGGTTACCCATAGCCCTCTGTTTTTCTAAGCTCCATGTACCTGTCCAGGAGTCTCTTCGAAGACCCTATTGTCCCATTCCACACACTCACCACTCTCTGTGTAAAAAAACTTACCCCTGACATCTCCTCTGTACCTAATCTCCAGCACCTTAATCCTGTGTCCTCTTGTGGCCACCATTTCAGCCCTGGGAAAAAGCCTCTGACTATCCACACGATCAATGCCTCTCATCATCTTATACACCTTATCAGGTCACCTCTCATCCTCCGTCGGTCCAAGAAGAAAAAGCCGAGTTCACTCAACCTATTCTCATAAGACATGCTCCCCAGACCCGGCAACATCCTTGTATATCCCCTCTGCACCCTTTCTATGGTTTCCACATCCTTCCTGTAACGAAGCGACCAGAATTGAGCATAGTACTTCAAGTGCAGTCTGACCAGAGTCCTACATTACCCTTCGCCTTTTAAATTCAATCCCACGGTTGATTAAGGCCAATGCACCGTATGCCTTCTTAACCACAGAGTCAACCTACGCAGCAGCTTTGAGTGTCCTATGGACTCGGACCCCAAGATTCTCCTGGCGGAGAATCTCACCTGGTCCCTAACACCAGCTCCAGAGCAAAGAAAGCCCAGCAGTGTCCTTACTTTCTGTGAAGGCTGAGGAAGGTCCATCTCCCACCCTCCGTCCTCACCACATTCTACAGAGGACGTATTGAGAGCATCCTGAGCAGCTACATCACTGTCTGGTTCGGAAACCATCTCGGATCGCAAGACCCTGCAGTGGATACTGAGGTCAGCTGAGAAGATCATCGGGGTCTCTCTTCCCACCATTGGAGACACTTACACCACACACTGCATCCGTAAAGCAAACAGCATTGTGAAGGACCCCATGCACCCCTCATACAAACTCTTCTCCCTCCTGCCACCTGGCAAAAGGCACCGAAGTTTTCAGGCCCTCACGACCAGTCTATGTAACAGTTTTTTCCCCCCCAAGTATTCAGACTCCTCAATACTCAGAGCCTGGACTGACACCAACCTACTGTCTTGTTTATTATTTATTGTAATGCCTGCACTGTTTTGTGCACCTTATGCAGTCCTCAGTAGGTCTGGAGTCTCGTGTAATTTTGTGTTTTTTTACGTAGTTCAGTGTAATTTTTGTATTGTTCATGTAGCACCATGGTCCTGAAAAACATTGTCTCGTTTTTACTGTGTATGGTACCAGCAGTTATGGTGGAAATGACAATATACAGTGCCTTGACTTGACTCTGATCCTCCGCACTGCCAAGTCTTACCATTAATGCTGTATTCTGCCATCATCTTTGACCTAATACAATGAACCAGCTCACACTTATCTGGGTTGAACTCCATTTGCCTCTTCTCAGCCCAGTTTTGCATCCTATCAATATAGATATAGATAGATAGATATACTTTATTAATCCCGAGGGAAATTTGGTTTCGTTACAGCCGCACCAACCAAGAATAGAGTGTAAATATAGCAATACAAAAAACCCCAACAATCAAACACCAAAATGCAAACTATGCCAGATGGAAAATAATTCCAGGACCAGTCTATCGGCTCAGGGTGTCTGACCCTCCACGGGAGGAGCTGCATGTTCGATGGCCACAGGCAGGTACGACCTCCCGTGCTGCCAAGTGTTGTATCACGGTGGAATGTGGCCGAAGTCCAACAGTAAAAAGTTCAATATCCAGTCTGCAAACACATTCCTCAATCATAATATACCCCGGATTGCACTATCCGTTGTTAGCCAGATCAGTAAGCACCGAACTCCTTCACGCTTACCGCTCTCAGTGCACTTCCGGTCAGCCGGAATGGAATTACCCACCGAACTCCTCTTCTCCAAAAGTCTCTGTTGTCTCGACCCGGTCCTCTTTCCTCGACTTTGTGATCCCCCTCTGTGTGTTTTCCTCCGGATTTCAGCTGGGGTGTCCATCGCTCTGTTCGCTAAGCCGGCCGGTGTTTGCTGGTCCGTGAAATATACAGTGCGACCTTGCTTCTGTCTCGCATGTTGGGATGTAACCATTTCCAGTGCTAAAGAAAACCCAAAGAAAACTCTCTCTACCAGCATGTTAGACAGCGTGCAGCTTCGACGTGTTACCGTGAGAAAAAAAATACAAAAAATAACGGAAATTAAAAAGTAAAAGGAATAGATCGGATTGGCTGTACCAGGCTGCATGCACAACTGGTGCATGTGCAAGATATATCTTCAAGCCAACACTTTAGATAAAATTTTAGTATCAAAATTGAGTAAAGAGATAGGTCTATACGAAGAGCATTTAGTAGGATTCATATTCTTTTTGAGAATGAGCAAAATGGAAGCTCCGTAAAAAGACTCTGGTTGTCTTCCTTCCTGTAAGGGTAGAACATAAATGTGGTATAAGCAAGGAGGAAAAAGCCTAATAAAATTCTCCAGAGAATCCACCGGGTCCTGGGGATTTCCCAGAATGCAATTCTCAAATAGCCTGAGCAATTTCATCCTGGGAAATAGGTTGATCCAATTGCCTACGATCATCTAATGAAAGATTAGGAATATTTAATTGATCTAAAAAATTATTCATTGCAATATTATCATTAACAGAGTCAGATCTATACAATTTAGAATAAAATTCTCTAAAAGTTCATTAATTTCAAGGTGGTCAGTTGTCACGTCCCCATTAATTTTATGTATTTCTTTAATTTGCCGCTTGGCTGAAAATGGCTTCAATTGATTAGCCAGTAGCTTACCAGTTTTATCTCCGTGAATATGAAGTTGACTTCTATCTTTTAAAAGTTGGCTTTCAATTGGATATGTTAAAAGAAGATCATATTTAGTTTTAGTTTCAATACGTCTCTTATATGTTTCAGGATCAGGTACAGAAGCATATTTATGGTCCAGTTGCTTTAACTGATTGGCTAATTCATTTCTTTCTTTGTTAGCTTTTCTAATGATGTTTGCAGTATAAGAAATAATTTGACACCGGATGTACGCTTTAAAAGTATCCCATATAATCAGGCTAGACGCCTCTTCCAACGTATTTTCTTCAAAAATAAAGAGTAATTTGATTCTCCATAATTTTTTTAAAAAATCCTCATCGGATAACAGAGTTGAATTAAATCGCCAAAATCTACTCATGGGGATAGGACCAGGAAGATTTAAAGATAGAATTACAGGAGAGTGGTCAGAGATAGCAATCTCTTTATATTCAATTGATCGAACTAATGGAATCATTTGACTATCAATAAAAATAAAGTCAATCCCGGTATAAGAATGATAGACATGAGAGAAAAAAGAATACTCCCTGTCCGTCAGATGAAGAAATCGCCAAGCATCAACTATACCACATTTAGTTAGAAAAGATTGGATAAACAAAGCTGATTTATTAAGTGTGGCTGGTTTAACAAATGAGTGATCAAATACTGGATCTAACCAGCAGTTAAAATCTCCTCCCATCACAAGGGCGTAAGTACACAAATCTAGCAAATATGAAAATAGACGCTCAAAAAATCCTGGATCATCTACATTGGGGGCATAAACATGAGCAAAAACAATCAACTTACTGTCTAAACTCCCTGATACAATAACAAAACGACCATTAGGGTCCGAAACAACTTTATGCTGAATAAAGGGAACTGTAGTATCTACAAAAAATCGAAACTCCACGGGATTTTGCGTTAAACGAAGAGTAGAATTCCTTACCCTTCCACTCAGTAAAAAAAACGTAAGGTATCACAGCTGTGTATGTGTGTTTCTTGTAAAAAAAAATAATGGGTGCTTTCATTTTCTTAATATAAGCAAACACTTTGTTCCTTTTGGTGGGGTGATTCACCCTTTCACATTCAAACTAAACAGGTGAATATTTCGAACCATTTTAAATACCAATCAACATGTAATTAAAAGATCTGGCCATAAGTTATTAAAACTAGAAAGCAAACCGTAAAGTAAGGTATTGAAACAAACAATCATATATTCAACCCAACACAGCTCCCAGAGAGAAATAGGCCCTACCCCCTCCCCTACCCAAAGCGAGAAAGCTGACCAATAGACAGTCAGTGAGCTAAGAACTAAGTACCGGCCCCAAAAAATCCTGTTGACAGAAAGAACTCCAGTCCTGCGATGTCATTATGTCCCTACCAACACACAACATAAAAAGTAAAACAACTTAGTATTTGAAAATGTGAAAGGATCAATTTAAACAAATTCAAAGAAAGCTGTATTAAAAGAAAGCCTCAAAAAGGGATAAAATAAAGTAGTATCAAAAAATATATGACAAAAGACAATATATGAACAGCCAAAACGTAACCTTATTTCAAATTCATATTAACAGAAGAAAAAAACTTGATCAAATAAGAAGTATAACAGTTTTAGAATTCATCCTTCAGAAACTCTTTTGCATCTTCAACTGAATTTATTCTTTTTCGCAATCCGTTCTTCAAAACAATACTCAGACGTGCGGGGAACTGAAGAGATGGTTTATACCCTTTATTATAAAATTCCGACATAACTTCTTTATATTTCATGCGATCAGCCAAAACTTCAGGTGAATAGTCTTCCACAAATCTAACCTTGCAATTTTGGAAATCGATCATTCCTTGTCTCCGGGTATGGTGAATTAAAAGGTCCTTCATACGAAATTCATGAAAGACTAGTCTGATCGATCTGGGTTTCGCCACCAAGGACAATGGCTTCAAAGTCAGAGAGCGAGAAGCTCGATCGAGCTTCAGCTCAGATGTGAATAAAGCAGGGAAAATCTGCTTCAGAAAGTTTGCAAAAAACTTCGTAGGGTCAGCGCATTCAATTGATTCTTCAAGACCCAGGATTCGCAAGTTATTTCTCCTATTTTTATTTTCGAGACTGATGATCCTTCTCAGCATTTTATCATTGGATAAAGATAACTCTTTGCAGAGTTTAATTGTATCTTCAGTGTCCTCTTCAAGTATCATTAGCTTCGCAGTATTCTCCTGAATTTGGTTCTCATGCTCAAATAAAGTTCGCTGAATTGTATCCAATTTGCTGTTAAGCCGTTGAAACTCTTCACAGAATTCCTACTTTTGCCGTTTAAGGAAGTCACTGATTGAATCCAAAGTGACTGCGGATTCATCTTCTGTTTCTCTTTCTTTTGCAAACGCTTTGGTTCTTTTCCCAGCCACAGTAAAGCAGTATTGAAGTTTTATAATAAGGTTTCAAAAAAAAAAGACTGGTAGGAGACAATTAAGTAAACAAGGTAGGAGCAATCGAAAAGCGGCCAACAGGGCTCTGACTGCTTCTTATATCTAACATCTGCTTCCTTCTTCCACTTGACGAGTTGCCTCGCGTGTTTCGTCAGCCACGGTTCCCTTTTCCGACCATTTTTTCCTTGCCTCAGTGGGACAAACCTATCCTGAACCCAGCACAAGTGGTCCCTAAACTTCCTCCACATTACTTCTGTGCTTTCACCTTTCAACACCTGTTTCCAATTTACTCTCGCTAGTTCCTGCCTCATCCATTCATAGTTAGCCCTTCTCCAGTTAAGCACTTTCCCATTTTGTCTGTTTTTATCCTTTTCCATAGCTATGCTGAAGCTAAGGGAGTTGTGGTCACTCTCACCAAAATGCTCCCCCACCAAGATGTCTGCCACCTGACCAGGTTCATTACCCAGAACTAGATCCAGTATGGCCTCTCCTCTCGTCGAACGGTCCACATACTGTGTCAGGAATCCTTCTTGAACACACCTGACAAATTCAGCCCCATCTATCCCCCTTGCAGTCAGGAGGTGCCAGTCAATATGAGGGAAGTTGAAATCACCCATAACTACAACCCTGTATTTCCTGCACCATTCTAAAATCTGCCTGCTTATCTGCTCCTCGATGTCCCGAGGGCTATTTGGGGGCCTATAGACCACTCCCGGCACAGTGATTGATCCCTTCCTATTTGTGACTTCCACCCACACCGACTCAGTGGACACCCCCTCTGCAGCGACCTCCCTTCCTACAGCTGTGATACTATCCCTGATCAGTAATGCTACTCCCCCCCTTTTCTACCTCCCATCCTATTCCTTTTAAAACACCTAAACCCCGGTACCTGCATCAGCCAATCCTGCCCTTCCTCCAGCCAAGTTTCAGTAACGGCCACAACATCGTAGTTCCACGTACTGATCCATTTTCTAAGTTCATCCCCTTTATTCCTAATACTCCTGGCATTGAAATAGACACACTTCAACCCCTCGAACTGGCTACATGTATGTTTTGTCCCCTGCCTGCCCTTCCTCAGCAACTCAGAACACATAGCATCATGCCCTTGTCCTTCTACCCTCATCTCTGCACTCACATTCTGATTCCCACCCCCCTGACAAACTAGTTTAAACCCTCCCCAACAGCTCCAGCAAACCTGCCCACCAGGATATTGGTTCCTTTCCAGTTCAGGTGCAGCCCGTCCTTGTTGTACAGGTCAGACCTTCCCCAGAAGAGATCCCAATGCTCCAGAAATCTGAACCCCTGCCCCCTGCACCAACTCTTCAGCCACGCATTCAACTGCCATGACTTCCTGTTCCTACCCTCTCTGTCTCGTGGCACAGGCAGCAATCCTGAGATTACCACCCTTGAGATCCTGCTTTTTAACTTTTTTCCTAACTCCCAATATTCTTACGCTCCAAAGAATAAAGACCTAATTTGTTCAACCTTTTGCTGTAACTTAGGAGATGAAATCCAGGCAACATTTTAGTAAATCTCCTCTGTACTCTCTCAATTTTATTGACATCTTTCCTATAATTCAGTGATCAGAACTGTATACAATACTCCAAATTTGGCCTTACCAATGCCTTGTACAATTTCAACATTACATCCCAACTCCTATACTCAATGCTCTGATTTATAAAGGCCAGCATACCAAAAGCTTTCTTCACCACCCTATCCAAACGAGACTCCACCTTCAGGGAACTATGCACCATTACTCCTAGATCCCTCTGTTCTACTGCATTCTTCAATGCCCTACCATTTACCATGTATGCCCTATTTTGATCACTCCTACCAAAATGCAGCACCTCACATTTATCAGCATTAAACTCCTTCTGCCATCTTTCAGCCCACTCTTCTAAGTGGTCTAAATCCTGTCTGCAAGCTTTGAAAATATTCTTCATTATCCACAACTCCACCTATCTCAGTATCATCTAATACTTACTCATCCAATTTACCACCCCATCATCCAGATCATTAATATATATGACAAACAACATTGGACCTAGTACAGATCCCTGAGGTTTAGTCATCAGAGACAATTGTGCTGTCCCTCACTTCCCACATCCTACAATCAGAGCACTGGACTGTCCTATCTACTGCCTCCATTACCAACTCCTAAGTTAATCAAAATAATTAAAGAAACATACCCAGCCTTACCTTACTGGGAGCAAGCTCGTCCTCTGCCTCTTCTCGCCGAAACCTCTCGAGCCAAAGCCTCAAAGCTCCACTCCTTCACTGGCCCACTCACTCACTGGCCGCTCCGCTTCAGCTACCCCTCTTTTTACTTGTTTGTTGAGCTTCTCAATTTACAATTGCCCAATCAAATTGCTTGGTCCCCTGACCTTGATTGCCCAATCAGCTGCATTCTGAGCTGTTCAAATTTTGATTGACATGATTGCACAATCCAACTGCCAGAACCTCTCGAGCCAAAGCCTCAAAGCTCCACTCCTTCACTGGCCGCTCTCCACTCCAGTCCATATAAAACTCCAGTCCCAATAAAGGTGAATATGCAGTAGAAGAAACTCCTCCCATGCTCAGTGACCAGGGTGCAGACTGGGTGTGGTGAGCAGCAGCAATAATTGCAGAGTTCAGCACCAACAGTCACTCTCAAAATTGCATTCAGCAACGGTGATGGACAAATATCCAGCAAGCAGCTTATTGAAACATTCCAGTACTATGTCACAAGTGTAACATGCTGTGAGGTTTCACTGCTAATGGAATGGCCTCTCTGCAATGCATCACTGCTGAGGTAACGGTTTCTCTGTAGCAGCAATGTTTAGGTTACGACTAGAGACAACAGGGTTTTGGAACGCAGGGCTATCCAATGAGAGAAATGTTGTTCTTTCTTGGGAGTCTGGAAGAGAGATTTTTGCAGTCTTTTGCCGGGGAGCGATGAGAAGACATGAATGGAGAGATTGGGCCTTTCTTCTTCATTATTTTTTTTACTCGTTCTATAGTCAAAGTAAGAAACTATAAAGCCCAAACGTTTAATCACAGATTATGTACCGTTTGTTTTCTCAGGGTACTGATTTGTAACAGGGAACACATCAAGCAGCATCCACCCAAACAAGATTTCTTAAGACTGGCCGGGCTGGGGGGGGGCTATCACCCCCTATATTAAGCTGCCAGTCAAAGTGAGAGTTACATCAGGTTAGAATACTGAGTGAATCGCTTCCCACATTCACAGCTGTCGAACGGCCTCTCCCCACTGTCAACCCAATGATGCACATTCGGTGCAGAGTGCTCAGAGAATCTCCTCCCAAAGTCTGAGCAGCTGATCGACCTCTACTCGGTGTGAACTCGCTGGTGTTTCTGTAGATTCGATGACCGAGTGAATCCCTTCCCACACACTGAGCAGCTGAATGGCCTCTCCCCTGTGTGAACACGCTGGTGTCTCTGTAGATGAGATGACCGAGTGAATCCCTTCCCACAGTCTCGGCAGGTGAACGGCCTCTCTCCAGTGTGAACTCGCTGGTGCATCAGTAGTTGAGATGACGAAGTGAATCCTTTTCCACAGTCTGAGCAGGTGAACGGCCTCTCTCCAGTGTGAACGTGCTGATGTACCTTCAGTTGATATGACTTAGTGAATCCCTTCCCACAGACTGAGCAGGTGAACGGCCTCTCCCCAGTATGAACTGACTGGTGTGCCTGTAGTTCAGTTGACCAAGTGAATCCCTTCCCACAGACTGAGCAGGTGAACGGCCACTCCCCAGTATGAACTGACCGGTGTGCCTGTAGTTCGGATGCCTGAGTAAATCCTTTCCCACAATCTGAGCAGGTGAACGGCCGCTCCCCACTGTGAACTCGCTCGTGTCTCTGTAGGGTGCATGACTGAGTGAATCCCTTCCCACAGACAGAGCAGGTGTACGGCCGCTCCCCACTGTGAACTCGCTGGTGTGCCATTAGGGCGGATGACTGAGTGAATCCCTTCCCACAGTCTGAGCAGGTGAACGGCCTCTCCCCAGTGTGAACTCGCTGATGTACCTTCAGTTGGGATGAGGAAGTAAATCCCTTCCCACAGTGCAAGCAGGTGAACGGCCTCTCCCCAGTGTGAACTCGCCTATGTGCCTTCAGTTGGGATGAGCAAGTGAATCCCTTCCCACAGTCTGAGCAGGTGAATGGCCGCTCTCCAGTATGAACTCGCTGGTGTACCTTCAGTTCAGATGACTGACTGAATCCCTTCCCGCAGTTCGAGCAGGTGAACGGCCGTTCCCCGGTGTGAACTCGCTGGTGTACCTTCAGTTCAGATGACTGAGTGAATCCCTTCCCGCAGTTTGAGCAGGTGAATGGCCTCTCCCCAGTGTGAACTCGCTGATGTACCATCAGTTGGGATGAGCAAGTGAATCCCTTCCCACACACTGAGCAGGTGAATGGCCTCTCCCCAGTGTGAACTCGCTGATGTACCTTCAGTTTGGATGAGCAAATGAATTCTTTCCCACAGTCTGAGCAGGTGAATGGCCTCTCTCCAGTGTGAACTCGCTGATGTACCTTCAGTTGAGATGACGAAGTGAATCCCTTCCCACAGTCTGAGCAGGTAAACGGCCGCTCTCCAGTGTGAACTCGCTGATGTACCTTCAGTTCAGATGACTGAGTGAATCCTTTCCCACAGTTTGAGCAGGTGAACGGTCTCTCTCCAGTGTGAACAGACGAGTGTACTTGCAGGTGGGATGATCGAGTGAATCCCTTCCCACACACTGAGCAAGTGAATGGCCTCTCCCCAGTGTGAACTCGCTGATGTACCTTCAGTTGGGATGAGCAAGTGAATCCCTTCCCACAGTCTGAGCAGGTGAATGGCCTCTCTCCAGTATGAACTCGCTGATGCACCTTCAGTTGGTATGAGCAAGTGAATCCCTTCCCGCAGTCTGAGCAGATAAACGGCCTCTCCCCGGTGTGAACTCGCTGATGTACCTTCAGGTGGGATGAGCAAGTGAATCTATTCCCACACATTGAGCAGGTGAACGGCCTCTCCCCAGTGTGAACAGACCAGTGTGCTTGTAGGTGGGATGGCCGAGTGAATCGCTTCCCACACACTGTGCAGGTGAATGGCCTCTCCCCAGTGTGAATTCGCTGGTGTCTCTGTAGATGAGATGACCGAGTGAATCTCTTCCCACAGTCTGGGCAGGTGAACGGCCTCTCCCCAGTGTGAACTCGCTGATGTACCTTCAATTGGGATGACAAAGTGAATCCCTTCCCACAGTCGGAGCAGGTGAACGGCCTCTCCCCAGTGTGAACTCGCTGATGTACCTTCAGTTGGGATGACAAAGTGAATCCCTTCCCACAGTCGGAGCAGGTGAATGGCCTCTCCCCAGTGTGTACTGACTGGTGCCTCAGTAGGTGAGATGATTTAGTAAATCCCTTCCCACAGTCCGAGCAGGTGTACAACCTCTCCCTAGTGTGAACTTGCTGGTGAGCCATTAGGTCAGATGACCGAGTGTATTCTTCCCCACAAATTCAGCAGCTGACCAGCCTCTGCCCAGGGTGAACCGACTGGTGTGTCCACAGGTGGGATGACCGACTGAATCCCTTCTCACACACAGAACAGGTGAATGGCCTTGTCCCAGTGTGAACTTGCTGATGTACCTTCAGTTGAGATGACCGACTGAATCCATTCCCACTGACTGAGCAGGTGAACGTGTAGGTCCTTGTGTAAAATGACGGGCGTGCCAGTCTGTCAGATGATCGAGTGAATCCCTCGTCACAGTCCGAGCACAAAGGATGATCAAGTGAATCCCTTGCTCCACTTCTTAAATATCCGGCTAGAGACAGCAAAACTGGCTTGCTGTGTTCGAGATTCCCATAGACAAATTCCTTGTCATTTTTAACCTGTAAAAATATTTACAAAATCCATCAATGGGTGTAAGACAGTATTTCAGATGAGATCACTTGAGTTGTCAAGGTGTGATCTGGCATCACACTATTACAGTGAGGTTCAATCCAAGTTCGAGAGAGAAATCATCTTCTAACTGGGCACAGTGCTGGTATCTAGAATGACCAACATATTCTCTGATACTGTTCCTGTCTCGATAACAATGGGAATTTCTGCCATCTCCAATCTGTGACCTGGCTCAGTTTGACTCTGTCTATTCGTATTATTCCCTGTTCCCACTGAGCTGCATGGATGACTGGTAGGAACTGAAACACTCTCACACAAATAGCTGGCAGTGCATTCCACGCACCCAGCACTCTCTGTGTAAAAAACTTACCCCTGTCATCCCCTCGGTATCTATTTCAAAGCACCTTAAAACTATACCCCCTCGTGTTAGCCATTTCAGCCCTAGGAAAAAACCTCTGGCGATCCACACGATCAATGCCCCTCATCATTTTATACACCTAAAAAAGGCTCTAAACATAAACAAGGAAATTATACATTGCCTTGAGGATTTGTTAAAAGTGTACAAAATTATGACGGTATAGATAGGGTAATTGCAAACAGCTTTTTCCACTGAGGTTGGGTGGGATGATGACCAGAGGTCATGGGTAAGTGGGGAAGGTGAAAATTTAATGGGAACATTTGGAAAATCTCTTTATTGAAATGGTTGTGAGAGTGTGGAATGAGATGCCAGCACAAGTGGTGAATGTGAGCTCGGTTTCACCATTTAAAAGAAGTTCGGATGGGAGCCTGGATGGTAGGGGTATGGAGGGTGTTACATACCTCAAGGAGATGTGATTTTTTTTGTGAGAACAATGTAATGCTCTTTTGGAGGTCACCTGATGTAATTTTCCCGCCGATGTGAGGTCACGTGAGGACATTTTCACCATGGGTATATAAGGGAAGACCTCAGATGACGCAGTTAGTTTTTAGTTTTTAGTTTTCCAGCTAGAACGTGCGTCTGTGTCTCCGTTTCTATTGCGTATTTGTTTTTATGACGCAGTTTCATTTTTAAAACGGCATGTTACGTTCTGTTTGAAGGTACAATAGTGCTGGACTGGAAATTTTTGCTAGATGTGTTGATGTACCTTTTTCCAGCAGTATTGGAGAGTGAAGACTTTTTCGAAGTACAGGACCCGAAGGACTAAGAGAAATCAGGAATGTTTGGCAGCTTAATAAATGATCGACCTTATTGAGTCTTTGTTGAAGGAGTAGCGACCTGCATCGAAGATAACTCATACCAAAAGAGCAAGGTAGTTCATGCAAGGTGCTCTCTAGAATTTATGGTCTGTTGTTTTAAGCCGTTTATTTCCTGCATCATGAATCCTTTGGTCAGAACAAACAGGAAAGTCGTGTCAATGAAGAAGTCCTTCTCCAGAGAAGTCTCTCCCAATTGAATGTATAAATCTGTTGGACTTTCGAATTTACCATTTTAAGAACCGTATTTGACTTTACCACTTTATGTACTGTTTTCACATTTAACGCTTTAAGAACCAGTGCCAAGTGACGATTTGTTGAACGGCTGCATAACTTCCGGTTAAGGTTTTTGTTTGTTTTTATATTGTTTATCCGTGTTTAATAAATGTTTGGTTGTTTTCCTATAACCTGTCTCGATTGATATTCATTGTTGCTGGTTACATAACATAATTTGTGGGGGCTCAGCCAGGAGATGTTCCGATTTTGAGGTTAAGTGCTGATAATTGCCATTCTGATTTGGAAAAGGAAAATACCCGATTTTTTTGAGTTGGATTGGTGTGTGAGTGGTATTCGGCAACAATGAATATTAACGAGTTTATGGACATGCCTGACTCGGTGTCTTTAGTGAATGCAAAAAAACCTGAGGTATTGGAGATTGCGAGGAGGTTGGATATTAAAGGAATTACAAAGAATACCACAAAGGCTTTAATACAAAGAAAATCGCTGAGCATTATATTAATTTGAAAACTTTTGATGATGAGGTGTTAGATAGGTTTCCAATGACTAATCTGGAAATGCAGTTGCACCTTGAACAGTTGACGTTTGAAAGATTTAAAGTGGAAATGGCCAAAAGAGAGGCTAATTAAAAAAGGGCATTTGAAGAAAGGGAAGCTGAAAACCGGAGGAAATTTGAGTTTGAGATGGAGAAATTAAGGATGGGAAATCAGTCTTCTGGTTCTAAGAAACAGTTTATTGCTAGTCGTGAGGTTATTTTGGCTCCTCCATTTAATGAAGCTGAAGTGGACAAATATTTCCAGCATTTCAAAACCGATGCACTGAGTTTAAAGTGGCCGAAAGAGCAATGGCCGCGTGATGTTACAAAGTGTAATTAAAGGCAAGGCACAACAAGCTTATACAGCTTTAAATGCTGAGCAAGCACTGGATTATGATACTGTTAAACAGCATATATTAAAGGCATATGAGTTGGTTCCGGAAGCGTATAGAGAAAGATACAGAAATTTGAAGAAATCTGTGGAAAAAACTTATGTAGAATTTGCCTATGAGAAATCTATGTGTTTTGAGAGATGGGTTTCCTCTAAAAATGTGAATGGGGAGTTTAATACATTAAAAGAGTTGATTTTACTGGAGGAATTTAAAAGAAGCATTCCTGTTGAAGTGAGAACATACTTAAATGAAAGGGACATTGCTACATTGCAGGAGATTGCTAAATTAGCTGATGAATATGCTTTAATTCATAAGAATAAATTTTCTGCAGGTAAAATTTTTAAAAGGAAAAATAGCACAGAGAGTCAATGTAAACCAGAAATTAAACCTGAAGTGAGTGAGAAAAGTAAGGATGAAGGGAGACATGTGAAGGAAAGACATTTTTGGTATTATTTGTAATTATTGTAAGAAACCTGGACATGTAATAGCTAATTGCTTTTGATTGAAAAAGAAAGAGAAAGAAGCCGACCCAGATGCTTGTGTGCAGCATATTGAAACACCTTTAAATTCACAGGGTTTAGAAAACATTAATGAAGATGTGTCAGAGTCTGACCAAGTTAAGAGGGGATATGAAACTTTTATAACAGAAGGATTTGTATCCTTGAAAGAAGGATCTAATTCAGTACCAATAAGAATACTTAGAGATACTGGAGCTTCTCAATCACTAATATTAGACAGTGTGCTAAAATCTGAAGTCTGACTAAAGTCTGACATTGTGAGGTAAATTATATAAGAGGAGTTGGGAGTGCCCTCATGCCAGGACATTTGCATAGAGTAAATTTAAGGTCAGGATTAGTTACAGGGATTGTTAAAGTAGGGCTACAATCCAGTTTAACTGTGAATGATGTTTCTCTTTTGTTATGGAATGATTTAGCATGTGGACAAGTTTTTCCTGAAGTGCATTTGAAAATAAATTCAAATTCTGAGGAACCACAGAGGGAATCTAACACAGATTCTTCCTGTGTTGTAACAAGAGCTATGGCTAAAAAGACTGATGTACAGGATGAGGTTGTTACCCATGACAGTTCAACTCAAGATTCGAATTTTGAGGATGTATCAGAAACTTTCTTACCTACGTTATTTGATCAGGATTTTGGTGGTAAGTCTGACCAGGAAGATTTGTCTTTATCTCGGAAGGAGATGATAGCAGAAGAACAAGCTCTTTCAGATAGTGAAATTGAAAAAGTACCAGTGGGATATTATTTTGAAAAGGGACTATTAATGAGAAAGTGGAGAGCACCTACAATTCCTGCTAGTGAGGAATGGGAGGTTAATCATCGGGTAGTAGTTCCTAAAGTTTATCGAAATGAGGTTTTAACTATGGCTCATAGTATTCCTTTGGGTGGTCATCTAGGTGTAAAGAAAACTATGAACAAAGTTTCTAAACATTTTTATTGGCCTAGTTTAAGACAAGGTGTAGCGACATTTTGCAGAACGTCCCATACATGTCAAATTGTGGGTAAACCTAATCAGGTTACTCCAGTGGCCCCACTGCAACCAATTCCAGTACTTGGTGAGCCGTTCTCAAAAATCATTGTAGACTGTGTAGGTCCTTTGCCAAAAACTAAACCTGGACATCAATATTTGTTAACTATTATGTGCACAGCGTCTAGGTTTCCAGAGGCAGTACCTCTTAGGAATATAACAGCCAAAACTGTGACAAAGGGTCTTATAGTTTTTTTTACTTATTTTGGGTTGCCTAAGGAAATACAACCGGATCAAGGTAGTCATTGTATGTCTGGATTGTTTCAGCAAATAGTTTATAAACTGGGAGCAAAACAGATTATCTCATCAGCCTATCATCCAAAATCACAAGGAGCCTTGGAGAGATTTCATTCTACATTAAAAACTATGATTAGGACATATTGTGTGGAAAATGAAAAAGACTGGAATGAAGGTATACATTTACTACTTTTTGCAGTATGAGAGGCAGTACAGGAATCATTAGGTTTTAGTCCTTTTGAACTTGTGGTTGGGCATAGAGTTTGAGGACCTTTGGCCTTGTTGAAAGAACAGTGGATTAATAAAGAGGTACACACTAGTTTGCTAGATTATGTTTTTTTTTAATTTAAAGAAAGATTATATAAAGCTTGTAGCTTGGCAAAGGAAATTTTAAATTAGCTCAAGAGAAGATGAAGACTTGGTATGATAAGGAAGCTAGGATGAGGTCATTTAAGCCTGGAGATAAGGTGTTGGTTCTTTTCCCAGTGCAAACGAACCCATTACAAGCTAAATTTCATGGTCCTTATGAGATTAAATCTAAGGTAAATGATGTAGATTACGTGATAAAAACCCCAGATCGGAGAAAGACAACACAGCTGTGTCATATAAATATGATAAAACCATATTAAGAGAGAGACTGCTGCTATGACTATTGTGATCAATAATGAGTCTGATCTTGATAAAACCTTAAGGGATGATTCATCTGAAACTCATTTTAAACTCAACATTATTTCAGCCACGTTACCAAATTCAAAAATTCTAGAAAATATTTATGGAAAATTAGCTTATTTACAGCCAGAGCAGAGACAGCAGATGAAACAGTTAATTTTTAAATACAGAGATTTATTTCCAGATGTTCCTAGAACAGCCACTGTAGCTACAGTTGATGTAGATGTTGAGATGCAAAACCCATAAAACAACATCCGTATCGAATGAACAGGGAAAAATGTGAACTTGCCAAATAAGAAATTAAGTATATGTTAGAGAATGATATTATTAGACACTCTAATTTGAATTGGAGTTCACTGTGCATTATGGTGCCTAAGCCAGATAATAGTATTAGGTTTTGTACAGATTACAGGAAGGTGAATGCTGTGACAAAAACTGATGCATATCCAATCCCTAGGGTAGATGATTGTGTGGATAAAGTTGGACAAGCCAAATTCCTTACAAAGATTGATTTGTTAAGAGCTTATTGGTGTGTTCCATTGACAGATAGAGGTAGAGAGATTTCAGTATTGGTAACCCCATCTGGGTTATATGAATATAATGTTCTTCCATTTGGGATGAAGAATGCACCAGGTACATTTCAGAGGATGATTAATAGCATGATTCAGGGATTAAAAGATACAGATGCCTATATTGATGATTTAGTTACAGGAAATAATACGTGGAAAGCACATATTACTGCGGTGGGGAAATTATTTGACAGACTTTCAAAAGCTAACTTAACTATTAACTTAGCTAACAGTGAATTTGGTCAGGCCACTGTGACCGTTAAGGAAAAGGGTTAAGGAAATTAAACTTCAATTTAGTAACACAGTTCAATGTTACAGGAGTACAATATTCTGATCACTCATATTAAGGGTAAAGACATTGTGATCACTGATCGTTTATCTAGATGTTAAATGTACAATGAAAAATTGTTTTTATGGAGTGGTATTTTAAAATTTGTAACACTCCTACTGTATATTAGTTTGTAAAGTGCTGAAAGATAAGACTGTATATATTGTGTATGTTGTAAGTTTTATACCTTTGTATAAATTGTTAATTGTTAAAATTTTGTTCTTTGAGAGACCAATATGTTTATTTTGGAGGAAGGTGTTACATACCTCAAGGAGATCTGTGATTCTTTTTTTGTGAGAATGATGTAATGGTCTTCTGGAGGTCACCTGATGTAATTTTCCCGCTGATGTGAGGTCACATGGGGACACGTGCACCACGGGTATATAAGGGAAGACCTCAGTTGACGCAGTTAGATTTTAGTTTTTAGTTTTCCAGCTAGAACGTGCGTCTGTGTCTCCGTCTCTGTTGCATATTTGTTTTTATGACACAGTTTCATTTTTAAAAAGGAGTGTTACTTTCTGTTGCAAGGTACAACAGAGCTGGATTGGCAATTTTTGCTAGATGCACTGATGTACCTTTTTCCAGCAGTACTGGAGAGTGAAAACTTCATCGAAATACAGGATACGAAGGATTAAGAGAAGTTGGGAATGTTCGGCAGTTTAATAAAGGATCGACCTTATTGAGTCTTCGTTGAAGGAGTAGCGACCTGCATCAAAGATAACTCATACCAAAAGAGCAAGGTAGTTCATGCAAGGTGCTCTCTAGAATTGACGGTCAGTTGTCTTAAGCCGTTTATTTCCTGCATCGTGAATCCTTTGGTCAGAACAAACTGGAAAGTCGTGTCAATGAAGAAATCCTTCTCCAGAGAAGTCTCTCCCAATTGAATGTATAAATCTGTCGGACTTTAGAATTTACCATTTTAAGAACCGTATTTGACTTTACCGTTTTAAGAACTATTTTCGCATTTAACGCTTTAAGAACCAGTGCTGAGTGATGATTTGTTGAACGGCTGCATAGCGGTTAACTTTCAGTTAAGGTTTTTGTTTGTTTTTATATTGCTTATCTCTGTTTAATAAATGTTTGGTTGTTTTTATATAACCTGTCTCGATTGATATTCATTGTTGCCAGTTACGTAACAAGGGCAATGGTCCCGGTGCAGGTAGTTGCATTAGACAGCTTAAATGCTATTTCAGCATTGACCAGATGGGCCAAATAGCCTGTTTGTGTACTGAACCTCTCCATGTTTCTATGACAGAGAAGCTGGATAAACATGTTTGGAAGGGAAAAGGTAGGAGTGACAACGGAGCAGCAATGGGAGGAGTTCGGGAGCCGAGTGATCGATACATCCCAAAGAAGTGGAAGCATTGGAAAGGCAGAAGGACACAACCGTGGCTGAAATGAGAAGCCACAGCCAACATAAAAGCCAAAGAAAGGGCAAAAACAGAACAAAAACTATTGGGAAGCTTTTAGAAACCAACAGAAGACGACAAAAAAAAATGTCAAATGAGCTCAGGGCGTGGAATTATGATACTGTAGTCCTGAGCCTTGGTTGTACCACAACAGAGGAACAAAATATCCCGGGCCTCAATATCGCTTGAAAACCAAGTTTCCCTGCACCAGTTACCCTTCAACTTTTATTTTGGCAGGCACATACAAACTCTACACCTTCAAACTTCACTTCTGAAGGCCTCCCACTTACCAAGTACTCCTTTGCCAGAAAACAGCCTGTCCCAAACCACACTTGTCAGATCCTTTCTGAGACCTTCAGAATTGACCCTTCTCCAATTTAGAATCTCAACCCGTGGTCCAGACCGCTTTTTTTCCATTTTTACTTTGAATCTCATGGCATTATGATCACTAATTTATGTCACCAGCCCTGGATCATTTACTAACAGATTATTGGACACTCCTACATCAGGAATTCTGCATACTGAATAAGAGCACATTTGACAAACTCTACCCCATCTAGTCCTTTCACAGTATGGGAGTCCCAGTCAATATATGGAAAATTAAAATCACTTACTGAATCAACCTTTGTTTCTTGGCATTGTCCTTGATCTCTGTAGAAATTTGTTCCTCTAAATCCTTCAGACTATTGGGTGCAACCAAGTCCCAATAATGACTACAATATCATAATTTTCTGTCCTGAGCTCATCTGGATTTCCTACGATGCCTCTTGCATTGTGATATACACAGCTCAGCATATTCATCGCTCCATGCTCAACCATTTGATTGCTGACTCTACCGGAGGTCTGAACAACATCTGACTGGTGTCAAGAAAACAAACTCTCCCTCATTGTCACAAAAACAAAGGAGCAGATTGTGGACAACAGGAGGAATGGAGACAGGCTAAGCCCTATTGACATCAGTGGATCTGGGGTTGAGAGGGTGAACAGCTTTTAAGTTCCTCGGCATAAACATCACCAAGGATCTCACATGGTCTCTACATACCGGCTGTGTTATGAAAAGAGCACACCAGCACTTCCTTCACCTCAGATGGTTGAAGAAGTTTGGGATGGGGCCCCAAATCCTAAGAACTTTCTACTGGAACACAATTGAGAGCATCCTGACTGGCTGCATCACTGCCTGGTATGGGAACTGTACTTCCCTTAATCGCAGGACCCTGCAGAGTGTGGTGTGGACAGCCCAGCTCATCTGTAGATGTGAACTTCCCACTATTCAGGACATTTACAGAGACAGGTGTGTAAAAAGGGCCCAAAGGATATTGGAGACCCAATTCACCACAACCACAAACTGTTCCTGCTGCTACCATCCAGGAAATGGTAACACAGCAAAAGGACCAACAGGCTCCGGGACATCATCTTCCACCAGACCATCAGACTGATTAATTCATGCTGATACAATTGCATTTCCACATTACATTGCCTGTTCTATGTACAAACTATTTATTATAAATTACTATAAATTACACATTGCACATTTAGAGGGAGACGTAATGTAAAGATTACTCCTCCTCATGCATATTAAGGGTGTACTGTATGTAATGAAGTCAATTCAATTCACCCTCTCCACTACTTGTTCTGTCATTCTGGCTCCCATTCCCCCTTCAAATTATTTTAACCACAACACCCCTCTCCCCACACTAGCACTACCAAGCCTTACCACTGGGATATTAGTCCCCTCTTGTTCTTTTGCCCTAACTAGAAACATGGAAAATAAGTGCAGGAGTAGGCCATTTGGCCCTTCGAGCCTGCACCGCCATTCAGTATGATCATGGCTGATCATCCAACTCAGAACCCCGCCCCAGGCTTCCCTCCATACCCCCTGATCCCTTTAGCCACAAGGGCCATATCTAACTCCCTCTTAAATATAGCCAATGAACTGGCCTCAACTGTTTCTTGTGGCAGAGAATTCCACAGATTCACCACTCTCTGTGTGAAGAAGTTTTCTCTCATCTCAGTCCTAAAAGGCTTCCCTTTTATCCTCAAACTGTGACCCCTCGTTCTGGACTTCCCCAACATCGGGAACGATCTTCCAGCATCTAGCCTGTCCAATCCCTTCAGGATGTTATACCTTTCAATAAGATGCCCCCTCAATCTTCTAAATTCCAACGAGTATAAGCCTAGTTGATCTAGTCTTTCATCATATGAAAGTCCTGCCATCCCAGGAATCAATCTGGTGAACCTTCTTTGTACTCCCTCTATGGCAAGGATGTCTTTCCTCAGATTAGGGGACCAAAACTGCACACAATACTCCAGGTGTGGTCTCACCAAGGCCTTGTACAACTGCAGTAGTACCTCCCTGCTCCTGTACTCGAATTCTCTTGCTATGAATGCCAGCATACCATTCGCCTTTTTCACCGCCTGCTGTACCTGCATGCCCACTTTCAATGACTGGTGTATAATGACACCCAGGTCTCGTTGCACCTCCCCTTTTCCTAATCGGCCACCATTCAGATAATAATCTGTTTTCCTGTTTTTGCCACCAAAGTGGATAACCTCACATTTATCCACATTAAATTACACCTGCCATGAATTTGCCCACTCACCTAACCTATCCAAGTCACCCTGCATCCTCTTAGCATCCTCCTCACAGCTAACACTGTCGCCCAGCTTTGTGTCATCCACAAACTTGGAGATGCTGCATTTAATTCCCTCGTCTAAGTCATTCATATATATTGTAAACAACTGGGGTCCCAGCACTGAGCCTTGTGGTTCCCCACTAGTCACTGCCTGCCATTCTGAAAAGGTCCCGTTTATTCCCACTCTTTTTAAGTAACTAAACCCCTATCACCCCCTTGACTTTCCTCTGCCAGGTAATGCCCCCCAACAGTTTCTAAAGTGGTCCACCTGCTGTTGTGTGGGATGGCCACAAGAGTACTCTGCGATGTCTAGTTAAACTCATTCTCCTTCCTCACTCTGACCCAGTTTCCTGTGTCCTGCACCTTGGGTGTAACTCACCTCTCTTCATTTCATATCCATCACCCCCTCCAACTGCTGGATGATCCAGAATTCATCCATTTCAAGCTGCAACTCCTTAAAGTGCAGGGTTACAAGCTGCAGCTGGATGCACATCTCGTAGGTGAGGGCATCAGGGACACTGGAGGTCTCCCCACCTTCCCACCAATGTACCCTCTAATTTGTAATGACCTGTATACACATAAATCTTGTACTGTCCATTTTTTTACCCAGTGACAACATGTGCACAGTGAATTTTATATAGAGAGATATTCATTTTAACAGCTAGCAAATCACTCTCGATAAGAACTTTGATGTGCTCTGGGTTTGATCGAGTTCATCTGCACTCTCACACAACCTCTGTAGCAGGCCTGTAACGGGTAATGAAGGATTTTCTCACCAGAGCTTTTGCACATCATCAATATGTCATTTGCTTGCTAAATTATGCTTCAAAAAGTCAAGATTTCCAAATATCATTCCACTTCTTCCCACTTGTAAATTCTCCAGCAACTTTTGCATCACCACAATACACACAGGTGACACCAGTTTCTGTATTGTACATAAATATTTCCCCTGAACCCTCCCCCAGGTGACTGACGGTGGTGAACTCAGTGATGGCAATGCCAATGAATATGAAGGGAAGGGCAGTAGTCTGTCTCATTGGAGTCTGGCACATTTGTGATGTGAAAGCTACTTGTTGCCCAAGCCAAAGGTCTTTGATATCATTATGTACCCAGAGAGAGTGGGTCAAAACATGTCCCTGTCATTTGGAACCTGATCCTTTTTTGGTATTTCACGAGACTCTGACAAGCATTTGATCCCGGCTAAATGACGAACATTGTCTTTTGTCTCTCTTTTAGCTAGACGTGCAGTACTCCTTAAGTGGAGAGATGAAGTTCCCCGTACCCATGTTCAATGGCTCAGGGATATTATGTCTTCTTTAGATCTTGAAAAGATATTAATAGCAAAAGGATAGTGAGGGATAAAATTGATCCCTTAGAGAATCAGAGTGGATGGGTATGTGTGGAGCCAAAAGAGATGGGGGAGATTTTGAACAATTTCTTTTCTTCGGTGTTCACCAGGGAGAAAGTTATTGAATTGTGTAAGGTAAAGGAAACAAGAAAGGTAGTTATGGAAAGTATAATGATTAAAGAAGAGGAAGTACTGACGCTTTTAAGGAATATAAAAGTGGGTAAGTCTCTGGGTCCGGACAGGATATTTCCTAGGACCTTGAGGGAAGTTAGTGTGGAAATAACAGAGGCTCTGACAGAAATATTTCAAATGTCATTGGAAACGGGGATGGTGCCGGAGGATTGGCGTATTGCTCATGTTGTTCCATTGTTTAAAAAGGGTTCTAAGAGTAAACCTAGCAATTATTGACCTGTGAGTTTGACGTCAGTGGTGGGGAAATTGATGGAAAGTATTCTCAGAGATGGTATATATAATTATCTGGATAGACAGGGTCTGATTAGGAACAGGTAACATGGATTTGTGCATGGAAGGTCATGTTTGACAAATCTTATTGAACTTTTTGATGAGGTTACTAGGAAAGTTGATGAGAGTAAAGCGGTGGATGTTGTCTATATGGACTTCAGTAAGGCCTTTGACAACGTTGCACACGGAAGGTTAGTTAAGAAGATTCAATCGTTAGGCATTAATATCAAAGTAGTAAAATGGATTCAGCAGTGACTTGATGGGAGATGCCAGCAAGTTGTGGTGGATAACTGTGTCTCAGATAGGAGGATGGTGACTAGTGATGTGCCTCAGGGATCTGTACTGGGTCCAATGTTGTTTGTCATATATATTAATGATCTGGATGATGGGGTGGTAAATTGGATTAGTAAGTATGCAGATGATATTAAGATAGGTGGAGTTGTGGATAATGAAGCAGGTTCTCAAAGCTTGCAGAGAGATTTAGACCAGTTAGAAGAGTGGGCTGAAAGATGGCGGATGAAGTTTAATGCTGGTAAATGTGAGGTGCTACATTTTGGTAGGACTAATCAAAATAGGACATACATGGTAAATGGTAGGGCACTGAAGAATGCAGTAGAACAGAGGGATCTAGGAGTAATGGTGCATAGTTCCCTGAAAGTGGAATCCCATGTGGATAGGGTGGTGAAGGAAGCTTTTGGTATGCTGGCATTTACAAATCAGAGCATTGAGTATAGGAGTTGGGATGTAATGTTGAAATTCTATAAGGCATTGCTAAAGCCAAATTTGGAGTATTGTATACAGTTCTGGTCACCGAATTACAGGAAAGATGTCAATAAAACTGGGAGAGTACAGCGGAGATTTACTAAAATGTTGCCTGGGTTTCATCTCCTAAGTTACAGAGAAAGGTTGAACAAGTTAGGTCTTCATTCTTTGGAGCATAGAAGGTTGAGGGGGGACTTGATAGAGGTATTTGAAATTATGAGGGGGATAGATAGATTTAATGTGGATAGGCTTTTTCCATTGAGAGTGAGGGAGATTCAAATAAGAGGACACGAGTTGAGAGTTAAAGGGCAAACGTTTAGGGGTAACATGAGGGGGAACTTCTTTACTCAGAGAGTGGTAGCTGTGTGGAACGAGCTTCCAGCAGAAGTGGTTGAGGCAGGTTCAATGTTTTCATTTAAAGTAAAATTGGACAGCTATATGGACAGGAAAGGAATGGAGGGTTATGGGCTGAGTTCAGGTCGGTGGGACGAGATGAGAGTAAGAGTTCAGCACAGAGTAGAAGGGCCGAGATGGCCTGATTCCGTGCTGTAATTGTTATAAGCGTATACGGTTACTATTCACTTTTTAATTCAGATATAGAGATCCAAAAGGTGTGGGGACCTTTTCTTGAATATTGACAAGTGTATTTTTTTCTTCCCTTGATAGTCAGATCCTGCATTTCCAGCTTTCTTTGATTCTTTGATTAGGTAGCAGGCTGCTTTTTTTATTAGTGATTTCACTTTTTACCACAATATATAGATCTGGGGTGATAAAAGTTTATCTCAAATGTCCTTTTAAATACTTATATTATAATAGTCGGCTTGGAGTTGGATCGTGGGTGGGTTGGGTGCTTTCCTTTCTAATTTTTCATTTTTAATATGGGTGACTTACTCATTTATTAAGACATGTATTATTGTTATTTTTGTCTGTATTGCAATGATCCCTCTATTTACACTATTGACTTTTTTCTTCCACACTGTTTGTAGAAAACTAAAAAAAATTTTAAAAAACATGACCTCATGGGTAGAAAGTCCAGAACAAGAGGGGGTGGAACAAGCAACAGACACAAAATGCTGGGGGAACTCAGCAGGCCAGGCAGCATCTATGGAAAAGAGTACTAATGCTGAGTTCCTCCAGCAATTTGTGTGTGTTGCTCGGATTTCCAGCATCTGCAGATTTTCTCTTGTTTGTGACTGGAGGCAGAACAAAGGTGATTTTCACAACAGCTGATGTAAAAGATTTTGTTCCCTTTCTCCGAGTTCCCGATCCTTGCATTTAGACAGCTGGAGCTCAGCTCTGTCTGAGAGACCCATCGGTTCCCATTCCCTCATCAGCCGGAAGCTCCCCGGGGCCCGTGTACGGATGGTGGGGCTGAGAGAGAGGGAAGAGAGCAGGACTGTCCCGGGATTGCGGGTCACGGAGTCCGGAGTCACAGCAACTACCCGAAGTCGGTGTTGAAAACGCCGCCCGGTGAGACCCCCAACCCGGAGACCCCTTCTCACCTCAACCGATCATCCGGGGCCTTTTGTGCCCCGCGCGCTGGTGAGCTCGAGCTTGGTCGGTTTAACGGCTGGGCTACTGATCACGTGACCAGCCCCTCCCCCACCGCTGTCAACAGAGGAGTCACGCGATGCGCTGTTCCCATTGGTCCGAAGTGATGTCAATCATTGCTTCCAGCCAATAGCGGAGGCGGACCAGCCGAGAGGGCGTTACCCCCGATGACTCCGTCTCCCGAACTTTCCGTCAGGGCGGGACAACCGTCAAAGTAAATGTCCGCTTTCTGATTTATTTCCATTTCCCTCCGAGGGAAGTTGGGGCGTTTGTGAAGCGTCTCCTGCGGCCGGAGTCTGATGTGTCGCTGAGAGGTAGGAGGAGACCGCTCGGCCCGTCGGTTTGATGCCGGTTCCCCGGGGAGGGAGAGGATGAAGACGGGGAGAGAGGGGGCGGACAGGATGTTTGTCCCGGTGGGGACAGGAGGGGCTCATCTGTGGAAATGTCTGAGCCCACGGTGGTGGCGATTCACCACATTGGGGGGCAAACACCGGCAGACTGTTGCCCTGCAAGCGGGGCCGATGGTCCGGGCAAAGTGACAATTATTTGTGTTTTGTTGAGACTGTACCGGGAATATGGTGTAAAATCCCGCTCCCCACACTAACACGGGTCACACAGACCAAAGAACAAACTGCCGGAGGAACTCAGTGGGTCGGGCAGCATCTGTGGAGGGAAATGGACCGTCAACATTTCGGGCCGAGACCCTCCCTCTGGACTGAGAGTGGACGGGAAATAGTCCGAGAAAAGAGGTGAGGGGTGGGGATGGGGCAAGAGCTGGGGAGTGAGAGGTGGATCCAGGTGAGGGGGAGGTGGGAAGGTGGAAATAGTGACGGGGTGGGAGGTGAGTGGTTGGGGCAACACGGGGCTGCAGAAGATGGAAATTAATTCCATAGAGGATTAACAAAGAGGTTAGAGAGTATTTGTTATAGAGAGTGCAATGAAGATTCACCAGACTGATCCTTGGAGTGGTGGGGTCATCATATGAAGAAAGATCAAATGTGATAACCCTTTCATTTAGTGAATCGAGGACTGAGAGGTGAACACATTGAAATGCACAACATCATTACCGGCTGAACCAGGGATCCCAGTCTCTGAAAAAGGGGGTGGACTGTTCGGGACTGAGATGAGGGGAAATGTCTCCATTCCGAGGGTGGTGAATGTCTGTAAATCCCCACCACAGAGGCCAGTGAAGACTCAGTGATCATCCTCACATAAAACAGAGGCCGGCAGATGTGTGGAGACTAAAGGGATCGAGGAAATGAGGATCGGGCAGAGACATGTGGCTGAGATGGGAGAGCAGCCGTCATCTTGTTGATGGTTAGAGGGCTGAATGGCCACCTCCTGCTGTTTCTCTTTCTATTCAAATATTTTTATTGTTACTATCCAAAATGAATAAGAGTACATCGAAGTAACCAATTGTTTCAATTCTCCTGCTGTTTCTCACTTGATGTTTCAGTGTTCCTGTCCAGTGAGGCCGGAGTAAAGCGAATAGAAATTGTTTTCAACATAGAACTGATGTAAATGAAACCTGCACAATTCCTGTGTGGGTCTGATTGTGTGTCTGAGCGGGATGGGAATTGAACTCAAACTCTGAGAACTCTGTGACCCGGGGGGGGGGCGTGAAGGGAAAGGGACAAGGACGATATGGAGGGAAAAGTTAAAAATGTTGCTGAAATAATACGGGAAATAATGAAATAAAGTGGGAAACGCGTCGGGCAGCGTGTGAGGGGCGAGGAGACGTCACCGGCTCACGTGGGAGACCCTCCACTCGTCACGTGATCCCGTTTTGCCGCAGAGATGCGGCATCTGCAAACACCAGGAATTCTGCAGATGCTGGAAATTCAAGCAACACACATTAAAGTTGCTGCTGGACACAGCAGGCCAGGCAGCAACTCTAGGAAGAGGTACAGTCGACGTTTCGGGCCAAGACCCTTCGTCAGGACCAAATGAAAGAAGAGCTAGTAAGAGATTTGAAAGTGGGAAGTGGAGGGGGAGATCCAAAATGATAGGAGAAGACAGGAGGGGGAGGGATGGAGCCAAGAGGTGGAAAGTTGTTGGCAAAACGGATATGAAAGGATCATGGGACAGGAGGCCTAGGGAGAAGGAAAAGGGGGAGGGGAACTCAGAGGATGGGTAAGGGGTATAGTCAGAGGGACAGAGAGAGAAAAGGAATGTGTGTCTATAAATAAATAAATACCAGATGGGGTACGAGGGGGAGGTGGGGCATTAGCGGAAGTTAGAGAAGTCGATGTTGATGCCATCAGGTTGGAGGCTACCCAGACGGAATATAAGGTGTTGTTCCTCCAACCTGAGTGTGGCTTCATCTTTACAGCAGAGGAGGCCGTGGATAGACATGTCAGAATGGGAATGGGACGTGGAATTAAAATGTGCGGCCACTGGGAGATCCTGCTTTCTCTGGCGGACAGAGCGTAGGTGTTCAGCGAGTCGATCTCCCGGTCTGCGTCGGGTCTCGCCAGTATACAGAAGGTGCTGTGGGAGGAAGTGCACGGGCATGTGTAGCACTTGTTCCGCTTACCAGGATAAGTACCGGGAGGGATCTCCCAGCCCGCCCGCGCAGCATCCCTGGTTTGGTTCCGAGGCCCCGCCCACCGCGCTGATGACGCGCAGACGACATCGCGCATGCTCAGTACGGGCAGGGCGGTGTTGTTTTCCGTCCTTTGTTGAAGTGAGTCGGCGGTGGGATCGGGATCGGGATCCGGGAACGGATTATTCTCTGCGGGGCAACACCGACAATTTCCATTCGGTGAGTATTGAAGTCGGCCCCGAGCGGGGAGTTCTGATGTTGGGCAGTGAGTCCCTTTAACTTTCTCGAATTCAAACAAGAGAAAATCGGCAGATGCTGGAAATCCAAGCAACTTCCGCAAAGTGCTGGAGGAACTCAGCAGGCCCGGCAGCACCCAGGAAAAGAGTACAGTCGCGTTACCGGCCGAAACCCTTCGGCAGGACAGGAGAATGAAAGGTGGGGGTGGGAAAGGGAGAGAGAAACACAAGGTGATCGGTGAAACCTGAAGGGGGAGGGGATGAACTTTCCCGAACTGGCAGCCTCGCCTCGCTTCCTTGACAGAATCTGCCGGGGTCGGTCCGGGTCGTGAGACCTTCACACCGAACCGTCTGAGATGAGCCGCCGCTCAGCCCCTGTTGTTCTGGCCCTGTTAGCAGGATGACATAAAACATATTTCTATAATGTTACTGACCAAGAATCGTATAATTTGTTTTCCGTGTGTTATCTGAATGCACTTGCCTATGATGCTTCTACAAATCAGTGAATTTCTCTACCTGTAACTTCCCGTACTTGCGCACTTGTCAATAAATTCAACAGGACCTGAGAAATCTCAGTGAGATTTGATTAGTGACGATCATCTTGGCAGCTCGGTTGGCCAAATGTAAAGATACAGGACACTGTTAAATGTAAGACGCTGAACAGTGTTGATGATCAGAGGGTTCTTAAAATTCATCGCTCCCTGAAAATGACTGCACAGATTGATCGGGTGCTTAAGAAGCCAAATGGCATGGTTGTCTTTATTAGTCGAGACATTGAGTTCAAAAGTCTGGAAGTTGTGTTGTAGCTTTATAAAACCCTGAGGGTGGCCTCATCTTGGCACAGGAGGAGGCGATGGGTTGACACGTCGAAACGGGTAAAAAAGGAAGACATCTCCCTCGTCCTGGAATGAAAAGCCTCATACTGAGAGCAGATGCGGCGGAGACGGAGGAATTGTGAGAAGGGGATGGCATTTTTTTCAAGAGACAGGGTGAGAAGAGGAATGGTCCAGGTAGCTGTGAGAGTCTGGTGGCTTATAGTAGACATCAGTAGATAAGCTGTCTCCAGAGATAGAAACAGAAAGATCAAGAAAGGGGAGGGTAGTGTCGGAAATGGACCAGGTAAACTTGAGGGCAGGGTGAAAGTTGGAGGCAAACTTAATGAAGTCAACAAGCTCAGCATGCGTGCAGGAAGCAGCGCCAATGCAGTCGTTGATGTAGCGAAGGAAAAGTTGGGGACAGATACCAGTATAGGTTTGGAACATGGATTGTTCCACAAGGCCAACAAAAAGGCAGGCATAGCTGGGACCCATACGGGTGCCCATGGCTACACCTTTAGTTTGGAGGAAGTGGAAGGAGCCAAAGGAGAAATTATTAAGAGTAAGGACTAATTCTGCTAGACGAAGCAGAGTGGCAGTAGAGGGGAACTGGTTAGGTCTGGAATACAAACAGAAGCGGAGAGCTTTGAGACCTTCCTGGTGGGGATGGAGGTATACACGGACTGGACATCCATGGTGAAAATAAAGCGGTGGGGGCCAGTAAACATAAAATTATCAAACAATTTCAGAGTGTGAGAAGTGTCACGAACATAGGTAGGAAGGGATTGAACAAGAGGGGATAAAATAATGTCGAGGTATGCAGAAATGAGTTCGGTGGGGCAGGAGCAAGCTGAGACAATTGGTCTACCTGGACAGGCAGGTTTGTGGATCTTGGGTAGGAGGTAGAAATGGGAAGTGCAGGGTGTGGGAACCATCACCAACTTTATCTGCTCAGGAGATCTCCCATCCACTGCTATCAACCTTATAGTTTCCACACCCCCCACTTCCTGTTTCTACCTCCTACCCAAGATCCACAAACCTGCCTGTTCTTTTTTAAAGAAAGGGGCTTCCCACCTCCACCATCAACTCTGCTTTCAAATGCATCTCTCCCATTTCACGCACATCTGCTCTCACCCCATCCTCCCACCACACCTCTAGGAATAGGGTTCCCCTTGTCCTCACCTACCACCCCACCAGCCTCCGGGTCTAACATTTAATTCTCCGTAACTTCCGCCATCTCCAATGGGATCCCACCACTAAGCACATCTTTCCCTAACCACCCCCCCCCCCCAGCTTTCAACAGGGATTGCTCCCTATGCGACTTCCTTGTCCATTCGTCCCCCATCCCTCCCCACCGATCTCCCTCCCGGCACTTATCCTTGTAAGCGGAACAAGTGCTACACGTGCCCTTACACTTCCTCCCTCACTACCATTCAGGGCCCCAGACAGTCCGTCCAGGTGAGGCGACACTTCACCTGTGAGTTGGCTGCGGTAATATACTGCATCCGGTGCCCCGATGTGGCCTTCTATATATTGGTGAGACCCGATGCCGACTGGGAGACCTTTTCGCTGAACACCTACACTCTGTCCGCCAGAGAAAGCAGAATCTCCCAGTGGCCACACATTTTAATTCCATGTCCCATTCTCACTCTGATATGTCTATCCACAGCCTCCTCTACTGTCAAGATGAAGCCACTCTCAGGTTGGAGGAACAACACCTCATATTCCGTCTGGGTAGCCTCCAACCTGATGGCATGAACATTGACTTCTCTAACTTCCGTTAACGCCCTACATCCCCTTCATACCCGATCCGTTATTTATTTACTTTCCAGCTCTTAGCTCCATCCCTCTCCCTCCTGTCTTCTCCTATCATTTCCGATATCCCCCTCCCCCTCCCACTTTCAAATCTCTTACTATCTCTTCTTTCAGTTAGTCCTGATGAAGGGTCTCAGCCCAAAGCGTTCACTGTACCTCTTCCTATAAATGCTGCCTGGCCTGCTGCATTCATCAGCAAATTTTGTGTGTGTTGCTGGCCACTTATTCATTTATTTTCCAGCTATCTGCACTCCTGAAAGATGTATACACTTAACTCTCCCTGCGGAAGATCCCAATCAGCAACCCAGGCGGTCAATTTGCACACATTTAAAATTGTGAATGCCCCTCAGGACAGAGGGATGCATATTTAAAACCGAGATGCAGCAAAATTTCTTTAGCCAGAGTGTGACGAATTTGTGAAATTAGCAGAGTCAGCTGCGGAGGCCCGACTGGGGGTATTTAAGACCAACAGTAGATGGGAAATTAAGATAGGTGAGAGGTGGGAATGGGGCAAGAGCTGGGGAGTGAAAGTGGATCCAGGTGAGGGGCAGGTGGGAAGGTGGAAGTAGTGTTAGGGGTGGGAGAAGAGTCGTGGTGAAAACACGGGTGAGGTTAGACAGTGCAATGACGATTCACCAGACTGATCCCTGGAGTGGTGGGGTCATCATATGAAGAAGGATCAAATGTGATAACCCTTTCATTTAGAGAATCGGGGGCTGAGAGGTGAGCACATTGAAATGCACAACATCATTACCAGTTGAACTAGGGATCCCAGTCTCTGAAAGAGGGGATGTACAGTCTGGGACTGAGATGAATTAAATGAAATTGAATCGGATTTATTTCTTATGTCCTTCATATACGTGAGGAGTAAAAATCTTTATGTTGCATCTCTATCTAATTATGCAATGTGCAATCATAGTTATTTAAAGTAATTTATAATAAATAGAACAGTCAATGCAATATAGAGTACACTCGAGTCAGCGTGAGTTAATCAGTCTGATGGCCTGGTGGAAGAAGCTGTCCAGGAGCCTGTTGGTCCTGGATTTTATGCTGCGGTACCGTTTCCTGGATGGTAGCAGCTGGAACAGACTGTGGTTGGGATGGCTTGGTTTCCCAATGATTCTTCAGGCCCTTTTTACACACCTGGCCTTGTAAATGTCCTGAATAGTGGAAAGTTCACAACTACAGATGCGCTGGCCTCTCTGCATCACTCTCTGCAGAGTTCTGCGATTGAGGGAGGTACAGATCCCATACCAGGCAGTGATGCAGCCAGGCAGGATGCTCTCAATTGTGTCCATGTCAGACTTCTTCAACCGTCTGAGGTGAAAGAGGCACTGTTGTGCCTTTTTCACCACACAGTCGGTATGTACAGAACAGGTGATGTCCTCAGTGATGTGGATGCCGAGGAACTTAAAGCTGTTCACTTTCTCAACCCGAGATCCAATGATGTCAATAGGGGTTAGCCCATCTCCATTTCTCCCGTAGTCCACAACCAACTCCTTTGTTTTGGCAACATTGAGGGAAAGGTTGTTTTCTTGACTTCTTCCCTGTAGGCCACCTCGTTATTGATTGAGATTAGGCCAATCAATGTAGTGTTGTCAGCAAATTTACTTAGCAGATTGGAGCTGTGGGTGGTGATACAGTCATGAGTATACAGGGAGTTAAAGGGAGGACACAATATGCAGCCCTGAGGGGCACCTGTGTTGGCAATCAGAGGGTTGGAGGTGAGGGAGCCCACTTTTACAACCTGCTGGCAATCTGACAGGAAGTCCAGGATCCAACTGCCCAAGGCAGGGTCAAGGTGAGGGCTCTGAGATTCTTATTGAGCCTGGATGGAGCTATGGTGTTGCATCCTGAACTCTAGTCCAAGAACAGCATTCTCATATCTCCTTCTCCAGATGTGTAAGGACGGTACGTAGAGCTGTGGCTATTGCATCATTTGTCGATCGATTGTTTCAGACTAAACACATTGATGAAGGGAAAGCCATGTGGTGTATATGGATTTCAGCAAAGCATTTGATAAGGTACCCCATGCAAGGCTTACAGAGAAAGTAAGGAGGCATGGGATCTAAGGGGACGTAGCTTTGTGGATCTGGAACTGACTTGCCCACAGAGGGCAAAGAGTGGTTATAGATGACTCATATTCTGCATGGAGGCCGGTGACCAGTGGTGTGCCTCAGGGACCTGTTCTGGGACCCTTACTCTTCGTGATTTTTATAAATGACCTGGATAACGAAGTCGAGAGATGGTTCGTAAATTTGCTGATGACACAAAGGTTGGGCATGTTGTGGACAGTGTGGAGGGCTGTCAGAGGTTACAGCAGGACATTGATAGGAATCAAAACTGGGCTGAGAAGTGGCAGATGGAGTTCATTCCAGATAAGTGTGAGGTGGCTCACTTTGGTAGGTCAAATATGATGGCAGATATAGTATTAATGGTAAGACTCTTGGCATTGTGGAGGATCAGAGGGATCTTGGGGTCCAAGTCCATAGGATGCCCAAAGTAGCTGCGTGGGTTGACTCTGTGGTTAAGAAGGCATGTGGTGCATTGGCCTTCATCAACTGTGGGATTGTTTAAGAGCTGCGATGTAATGTTGCAACTATATAGGACCCTAGTCAGAGCCCACTTGGAGTACTGTGCTCAGTTCTGGTCACCTCACGACAGGAAGGACGTGGAAACCATAGAAAGGGTGTAGAGGAGATTTACAAGTCTGTTGCCTGGATTGGGGAGCATGCCTTAGGAGAATAGGTTGAGTGAATTCGGCCGTTTCTCCTTGGAGCGACGGAGGATGAGAGGTGACCTGATGGAGGTGTACAAGATAATGAGAGGCATTGATCATATGGATAGTGAGAGGCCTTTTCCCAGGGCTGAAATGGCTAGCATGAGAGGGCAGAGTTTTAAGGTGCTTGGAAATAGGTAGAGAGGAGATGTCAGGGGTAAGTTTTTTACGCAGAGAGTGGTGAGTGTGTGGAATGGGCTGCCGGCGACGGTGGTGGAGGCGAAACGATAGCGTCTTTAAAGAGACTCCTGGATTGGTACATGGAGTTTAGGAAAATAGAGAGCTATGGGTAAGCCTCGGTAGTTCTAAGGTAAGGACATGTACGGCACAGCTTTGTGGGCCAAAGGGCCTGTGTTGTGCTGTGGGTTTTCTGTTTCAGGATCCGTACTCGGAGATATAATGTGGTGGCCATTACAGAGACTTGGATGGCTCAGGGTCAGGAAAGGTTACTTCAAGTGCTGGGTTTTAGATGTTTCAGAAAGGACAGGGAGGGAGGCAAAAGAGGTGAGGGTGTGGCACTGTTGATCAGAGATTGTGTCACGACTGCAGAAAAGGTGGACATCATGGAGGGTTTCCCTACTGAGTCTCTGTGGGTGGAGGTTAGGAACAGGAAGGGGTCAATAACTTGGTGGTTTTTATAGGCCGCCCAATAGTCACGGGGATACCGAGGTGCAGATAGGGAAACAGATCCTGGAAAGGTGTAATAATAACAAAGTTGTCATGATGGGAGATTTTAATTTCCCAAATATTGATTGGCACCTCCCTGGAGCAAGCGGTTTAGATGAGGTGGAGTTTGTTAGGTGTGTTTAAGACGGTTTCTTGACACCATATGTAGATAAGCCTAGAAAAGGAGAGACTGTACTTGATTTGGTATTGGGAAATAAATCTGGTCAGGTGTCCGATCTCTCAGGGCACTTTGGAGATAGTGATCATAATTCTATCTCCTTTACAATAGCATTGAAGAGAGATAGGAACACAGAAGTTAGAAAAGTGTTTAATTGAAGTCAGGGGAATTATGAGGCTGTCAGGCAGGAAATTGGAAGCTTAAATTGGAAACAGATGTTCTCAGGGAAAAGTACGGAAGAAATGTGGCAAATGTTCAGGGGATATCTGTGTGGAGTTCTGCATAGGTATGTTCCAATGAGACAGGGAAGTTATGGTAAGGTACAGGAACTGTGGTGTACAAAGGCTGTAATAAATCTAGTCAAGAAGAAAAGAAAAGATTACAAAAGGTTCAGAGAGCTAGGTAATGCTAGAGATCTAGAAGATTATAAGGCTAACAGGAAGGAGATTAAAAAGGAAATTAGGAGAGCCAGAGGGGCCCATGAGAAGGCCTTGGTGGGCAGGATTAAGGAAAACTCCAAGGTATTCTACAAGGATGTGAAGAGCAAGAGGGTAAGATGTGTAAGAATAGGACCTATCAAGTGTGACAGTGGGGAAGTGTGTATGGAACCGGAGGAAACAGCAGAGGTACTTAGTGAATACTTTACTTCAGTATACACTATGGAAAAAGATCTTGGTGATAGTAGTGATGACTTGCAGCAGACTGTTAAGCTTGAGCATGTAGATATTAAGGGAGAGGATGCGCTGTAGCTTTTGGAAAGCATTAAGTTGGGTGAGTCACCGGGACCGGATGAGATGTACCACAGGCTACTGTGGGAGTCGAGGGAGGAGATTGCTGATCCTCTGGTGATAATCTTTGAATCATCAATGGGGACGAGAGAGGTTCTAGAGGATTGGAGGGTTGCGGATGTTTTTCCTTCATTCAAGAAAGGGAGTAGAGTTAGCCCAGGAAATTATGGACCAGTGAGTTGATGGAGAAGATCCTGAGAGGCAGGATTTATGAACATTTCGAGAGGTATAATATGATTAGGAATTGTCAGCATGGCTTTGTCAAGGGCATGTTGTGCCTTACGAGCCTGATTGAATTTCTTGAGGATCTGACTAAACACATTTGTGAAGGAAGAGCAGTAGATGTAGTGTATATGGATTTCAGTAAGGCATTTGAGAAGGTACCCCATCGCAGGCTTATGGGAAAGTAGGAGGCATGGGATCCAAGGGGACCTTGCTTTGTGGATCCAGAACTGGCTTGCCCACAGAAGGCAAAGAGTGGTTGTAAATGCATCATATTCTGCATAGAGTCCGGTGACCAGTGGTGTGCCTCAGGGATCTGTTCTGGGACCCGTGGTCTTTGTGATTTCAATAAATGGCTTGGATGAGGAAGTGGAGGGATGGGTGAGTAAATTTGCTGATGACACAAAGGTTGGGAGTGTTGTGGATAGTGTGGAGGGCTGTCAGAGGTTACAGTGGGATGTTGCAGCTATATAGGACCCTGGTCAGGCCCCACTTGGAGTGCTGTGCTCAGTTCTGGTCACCTCACTACAAGAAGGATGTGGAAACCAATGAAAAGGTGCAGAGGAGATATACAAGGATGTTGCCTGGATTGGGGAGCATGCCTTATGAGAATAGGTTGAGTAAACTCGGTCTTTTCTCCTTGGAGCGACGGAGGTGACCTGATAGAGGTGTACAAGATGATGAGAGGCATTGATCATGTGTATAGTCAGAGGCTTTTTGACAGGGCTGAAATGGTTGCCACAAGAGGACACAGGTTTAAGGTGCTAGAGAGTTCGTACAGAGGAGATGTCAGGGTTAAGTATTTTACTCAGAGTGGTGAGTGTGTGGAATGGGCTGCCGTCAACGGTAGGGTCTTTTAAGAGACTTTTGGATAGGTAAATGGAGCTCAGAAAAATGGAGGGCTATGGGTAAGCCTAGTAATTTCTAAGGTAACGACATGTTTGGCACAGCTTCGTGGGCCGAAGGGCCTGTATTGTGCTGTAGGTTTTCTATGTTTCTAGTCGGCGAACCGTAGGAGGTGCATTTTGGGTGGTATCAAGCTGCTGATCCAGCATCAAGAACAACCCCATACACCTGCCCTCTCGCCATATCCTTTGCCCTGACAAATCAGTAAACTCTGCCATTTCGCCTTAAATATATGCATGAATTTGGCCTCCAGTGCAGCCTGTAGCCAAGCATTCCACAGATCTACTACAGTCTGGCTAAAAATTCTTCTTAACACTGCTCTAAAGGGTACCCCCCTCAATTTTGAGGCTGTGCCCTCTAGTGTTGGATACCCCCACCAAAGGAAAGATACTGGACTTCCACCCTAGCCAGTCCTTTCAACATTTGGTAGGTTTCAATGAGATCCTCCCCTCCCCCCCCACCCCCGCATCCTTCTAAATGCCGGTGAATATTGGCCCAAAGCCGCCAAACACTCCTCAGATGTTAACCCCTTCATTCCTGGAATCATCCTCGTTAATCTCCTCTGTACTCTGCACAATGAATACACATCCTTTCAGAGATATTGAGCCCAAAACCATTGACAATATTCAAAGTGTGGCCTGACTAGTGTCTTATAAAGGCTCGGCATTATCTCAAACAACATTATCTCCTTGTTTTTTATATTTTACTCCCCATCAAATAAAGGGCATTTTATTTGCCTTCTTTACCGCAGATTCAAACTATAAATTAACTTCCTCGGAGTCTTACATGAGGACTCCAAAGTCCCTCTGCAGCTCTGACATTTGAACCTTCTCCCCATTTAGATGATAGTGTGTACTATCATTCTTTGTACTAAAATGCATCATCATACTTTTCCCAACATTGTATTCAATCTGACACATTTTTGCCCATTCTTCCAATTTGTCTAAGTCCAGCTGCAGTCGCATTGTTTCCTCAGCACTACCTACCCCTCCACCTACCCGCATATCATCCGCAACCTTTGCCACAGAGCCATCAATTCTATTATCTAAATCATTGGCAAACAATGTGAAAAGCAGCAGACCGAATACTGACCCCTGTGGTACACCACTAGGCAGCCAACCAGAAAAGGCCTCCTTTATTCCCACTCGATGCCTCCTGCCTGCCAGCCATTCTGCTATCCATGCCAGTGTCTTTCCTGTAATGCCATAGGATTTTACCTTGTTAAGCAGCCTCATGTATGGCACCTCATCAAACGCATTCTGAAAATCCAAGTAAATGACATTATTCTGCTGTTGAAGAAAGGCTGAAAAAAAACCCAGAAGACTATAGACCAGTGCTTCTGACATCAGTAGTGTGGAAGTTATTAGAAGCACTGCATATATAAGTATTTGAAAAGACAGGACTGATGTTGTTTACATACACTTTTGCTAGCATTTAACAATCCCGTGTAGGAGGTTGGTCAAGAAAATTCATTTGCATCACGTTCAACGCAAGGAAGTAAATTGGAGTAGACAATGTTGTTTTGGGAGAAGGTAGACAGTGATGGTAGATGATTATCTCCATTAATTGGGGCTTATGACCAGTGGGGAGCCGCAGGAATGGTAGTTGGGTCTGTTGCTGTTTGCCATCTACATCAATGATTGGGATGATAATGTTTTTAACTTGATAAGCACATTTGCATATGACACCGAGATTGGGGATGTAGTTGACAGAGAGGCAAGTTTTCACAGGTTACAGTGGGATCTGGAACAGCTGGAAATACTGCGCTGACAATGGCAGACGGGATTTAATGCAGGCAAGTGTGAAGTGTTGCACTATGGTAGGTCTTACACAGTAAACAGTAGAGCACTAAAAATTGTGGTGGAACAAAAGGATCTGGGAATACAGGTCCATAATTCATTGAAAGTAGCACCACAGGTAGATCGGGTCGTAAATAAAAGCTTTTGCCAAAGTGACCTTCATAAATTAAATTATCGACTGCAGGAGACAGGATGTTATTTTGAAGTTGTATAAGACATCGATGAGGCTGAATTTAGAGTATTGTGTGTAGTTTTGGTCACCTACCTACGGGAAAGATGCAAGTAAGTTTGAAAGAGTACTGGGAAAAATTTCAAGGATGTTTCCGGAGGACCTGAGTGATAAGGAAAGGTTGAGTAGTTTCAGACTTTAATCCTTGAAACGCTAAAAATTGAGAGGGGATTCGATAGAGCAGTACAACAGGATGATGCGTATAGATAGGTAAATGCAAGCAGGCCTTTTCCACTGAAGTCGGGTGGAACGGCAACCAGAGATCATGCATTATGGGTGAAAGGTGAAAAGTTTTAGGGGGACATGAGTGAAGACGTCTTCAATCAGAGAGCGGAGAGACAGTGGAATGAGCTGCCAATAGAAGTGGTACATGCGAGCACGATTTCGCCTTTGAAAATATGGATGGGGGAATATGGCTACTGTGCAGGTGGGCGGGAACAGGCGGTTTAAATGATTCGGACAAAGCGTCTGTACTGTGTTCTGTTTCAATATGACTCTCTTAACTATGACTCTGTGACTCCTTGATCACAGACAAAGATTTGATTGAGTAAAGATCCGAAATTCATATCAGACTTGAATGATTCACACCTTAATTCCCCAAGAATATTCAACAGTGTGGATGTGTTTTGATGCGGTTTCAAACTGCCCACACACTCCCAGTCGCGGATCTTTCGTAACCAGGGAAAGACAAAATGCTGGAGTAACTCAGCAGGTCTGGGCAATATGTATGCAACTGAATACAACGGGGAATGTTTCAGGCCGAAACTCTTCAGTGGAACTGGAAAGGAAGGGGGAAGAGGCAATATCACTGATTGATTTGGAAAATGTGGGTTGCTTTTCTGTGAGACTCGGAGCTCAGGGTCTGTGTTTAACCAGCTGCCTGCATGTTCTTTAGAACAGGGAGTGGCCTTTCTGCTGAAACCAATTCCAACCGGTTTGACATTTCACTCTCAATCACGTAAACAAACTCACTTTAGTATTCTGGTGTATAATACACTTAAAGTAGTGCCACAGGTAGATTGGGTCATAAAAAAGAGCCTTTTCCAGATTGCCTGCGTAAATTAACGTACTGAATCCTGGAGATGGGGTGTTATTTTGAGGTTGGTGACATTGGTGCGTTTGAATTTGGAGTGTTTACTGCAGTTTTGGTCATCTACCTATAGAAGAGAAATAAATAAGGTTGAAAGAGTACTGGGAAAAGGTGTGGGTTGTTTTTCTGTGATATAACAACCTTAGGGTCTGGTGCAAGCAGCTATCTGGCCCCGCACATTCCACAGAACTGGAGGCAGTTTTTCCTAAAGCAGAACTTTAGGCCATTCTGCTAAAACCATATCCAACTGGTTTGTCGTTTCACTTTCATTCAGGTGTGAAAACATTCACATTATTAGTCTGCTTAACTGCAGGGAAGGTCAGTGAATGTGAAAACTGATATAAAGAACACTACTGGTAGTCTCGAAACCACAACGTTACCAATTACAGTCGATGCCCTGCTTGCTGCGAGTTTCCGGAATTTTATAGTTTTTTCCTTCAGACTCACATTGTCTATAGTTGTTTCTAAAACATTTTTTTCATGATTCCGTAAAAAAATCGGTTTGTGACAGTCACCAGACCAAAAGACACAGGAGCAGAATTCAGCCTGTCGATTCTGCTCCACCATTCCTTCATGGCTGATCTCTGCTCCCACTCAACCCCATATCCTTTAATGCCCTGACTGATCAGGAGACAATCAACTTCCACCTTGAATATACACACAGACTTGTCTGCCAGTAGAGTCTGTGGCAGAACATTCCACAGATTCACTACTCTCTGGCTGAAACAAATCCTTCTTTCATCTTTTCTGAACGGTCGCCCCTCAGTTTGGAGGCTGCGCCCTCTAGATTTTGGATACCCCCACCACAGGAACCATCCTCTCCCACATCCACCCTAGCCAGTCCTTGTAGCAGTTGGTAAGTTTCAATGAGATTCCCCAGCATTTCTCTAAATTCCAGTGAGTACAGGCCCAAAGCTGCCAAATGCTGTTCATACGTTAACCCTTCATTGCTGGAATCAATCATCCTCATGAACCTCCTGTGGTCACTCAACAAAGACAACACGTGCTCTCTGAGATATTGGGCCCAGAACTGTTGGCGACACTTGAAATATGGGCTGACCAGTGTCTCACAGAGACTCAGAATTTTCTCCTTCTTTTATATTCTATTCCCCTTGAAATAAATGACAACATTGCATTTGCCTTCTTTACCACAGACTCAACCTGTAAATTAACCTTGAGTCTTGCCTGAGTTCTCCTGATTCCCTCTGCAACTCTGATGTTTGAACCTTCTCCCCATTTAGCTGATAGTCTGCACTATTGTTCATTTTACCAAAATGCATTATCATACATTTCCCAACACTGTATTCAACCTGCCACTTTTTTGCCTGTTCTTTCAATTTGTCTGAGTTATTGCTTCATCAGCACTACCTATCCCTCCACCTATCTTCCTATCATCCACAAACTTTGCCACAAAGCCAACAATTCCATTATCTACATTATTGACAAACAATGTGAAAAGTAGCGGTCCAAATACAGAACTCTGACGAACATCACTAGTCACCGGCAGCCAACCAGAAAAGGCCCCTTTTATTCCCACTCATTGCCTTCTGCCTGTCAGCTATTCAGCTGATCATACCAGTCTCATTCCAGTAATGCCACAGGATTTTAGCTTGTTAATTAGCCTCATGTGTGGCACCTTATCAAACGCCTTCTGAAAATGCAGGTAAGTTACATTCACTGTCTCCCCGTTGTCCACCCTGCTTGTTACTTCCTTGAAGAACTCTAGCAGATTTATCAGGCAAGATTTTCCTTTCCAGAAACCATGATGATTTTGACATATTTTATCACTAGTCTCGAAGTATCCTGAAACCTAATTCTTAATAATAGGCTCCAACACTTTCCCAACCACTAGCATTAGGCTAACTGGTCTATAATGTCCTTTCTTTTACTGTCCTCGCTCCTTAATGAGCAGAGTGACATTTGCAATCTTCCACTTCTCCGGGTCCTGCCAGAATCAAATGATTCCTGAAAGATCATGACCAATGCATCCGTTATTTCTTCAGCAACCTCTCTCAGGACTCTGGGATGTGGCCCAGTTGACTTATCCACCTTTCGATCTTTGAGTTTGTATTGTACTTCTTTTCTTTGTAATAGCAATGACACTCATTCCTGCTCCCTGACACTCACAGACCTGTGGCACACTGCTAGTGTCTTCCACAGTGAAGACTGATGCAAAGTACCTGTTATGTTCATCTGCCATTTCCTTCTCCTCCATTACTCCATTGCATTTTAAGGACTCTTTATCTCATTATCTCATGTTGTCATTATTTATTGCTATTTATTTTATATTTCCATTTGCACAATTTGGTATCTTCTGCACTCTGGTTGATCTTTCATTGATCCTGTTAGTTACTATTCTATAGATTTGCTGAGTATGCCCACAGGAAAATGATTTTCCATCATTTTCCAGTGTCCAATATCAACTCTCACCTCCCTTTTACTCTTTATATAACTGAATAATCTTCTGGTATCCTGCTTCATGTTATTGGCTAGTCTGCCTTCATGTTTCATCTTCTCCTTTCCTGCAGCTGCTTTGGTTCCCTTTTGTTGGAATTTAAAAGCTTCCCATTCATCAAACTTCCCACTCACGTATGAGAAAGGAGGGGTGAGGGTGATGGGTGGCAAGGGGAGTGGGGTGAGTTGGGAAGGGAGAGGGAGAGAGAGGGATGAAGCGAGCAGGGTTATGGAGAGTGGCGGTGGGGAGCCATGAATGAGTAGCGAGGCAGTGTGTCTGGTCAGAATTATTCATCCACAGTGGCAAGGACGTTAGTTATGGCTGATCACAAGTCACTGAAAAAAAATTATGGTATTAATACGGTTCCCGGTCTCTGTGTCCCACACTGGGCATTGTACTGCACACGGTTCCCAGTCTGCAATCCCACAGCAGGGTTTTTACCAAGCACAATTCCCATTCTCTGTATCCCATTGTGCACCATTTGCTGTGTCCTTCTCCGACACCGGATGTTTTGCCACACATGATTCCCAATCAGGCTATCCCACGCCAGGGGTTGTACTGGGCACTGTTCCCGTCTCTGTGTCAAACTGTCAATCTATCAAGTCCCATTGACCATACCTCTGTACCTCACCCACCCATGTACTTATCCAAGTTCCTCAAACAGACATTCTTAAGACCTCAGACAAAGTCAGCAATCAAAAGGCTGTGACTAACATTCTAAGATGCTTGTATTTTAATGCAAGAAGTATGGAAGGCAAGGCAGATGAGCTCAGGGCATGGATCAACACATGGAATAATCATGTTATAGCTCTTAGTTAGACTTAGTTGCAGGAGGGGCAGGATTGCTTGCTCAATATTAAGGGGTTCGGTAGCTGTAGACAGGACAGAGCGGAAAGGATTAAAGGGGAGGGGTCGTGTTACTACTCAGGGAAAATGTCACCACTGTGCTCAGTCAGGACACACAGGAGAACTCGTCCAGTGAGGCTTTCATGGAGGAAATGAAGAATAAAAATGGTATTCCACTTCATTCAGGCCATAGTACAAAGCATCCGATAATCCCTGAGATTTAGAGGACAAACTTGTAGAACTTATCACAGACTGCTACAAGAAACATAATTTGCTATGGTAGGTGATTTAAACTTTTCACATATAGATTGGGACTCCAAAACTGTAAAATGTCTGGATATGATAGAGTTTGTCAGATGTGTTCAGGAAGGTTTCCTTAATCAGTAGGCCAAGTGGTTAAGGCATTGGACTAGCGACCTGAAGATCGCAAGTTCGAGCCCCAGCCGCGGCAACGTGTTGCGTCCTTGAGCAAGGCACTTAATCACACATTGCTCTGCGACAACACTGGTGCCAAGCTGTATTGGTCCTAATGCCCTTCCCTTGGACAACCTTGGTGTCGTGGAGAGGGGAGACTTGCAGCATGGGCAACTGCTGGTCTTCCATACAACCTTGCCCAGGCCTGCGCCCTGGAGAGTGAAGACTTTCCAGGCGCAGATCCAAGGTCTAGCAAGACTAACGGTTGCCGATAGGGGATAAGACAGGGGCGATGTAGTAAGTTTCTGCAGGGCAGTGCTTTGCATTGAGTGATCATAATACAATTAATTTCAAAGTAATTATGGATTCATGGGTGCAGATTCTGAACTAGAGATAGGGGAATTTTAATGGTGTCACAAACGATCTGGCAAGTGTGCATTTGGACAGATTGTTTTCTAGCAAGGGTGCACACGGTAAGTGAAATATTGAGAGTACAAAGCTTGTGTGTGTTTTTTTTGTCAGAATTAAAGGTAATTATAACAGGCTTAGAGAACTTTGGTTCTCAAGAGTTATTGCGGCACTGGTTAAGAAACTAAAAAAGAAGGTGCATCTCAGATATGGGGAGGGTGGAATAAATCAGGTACTTTTGGAGTGTAAGGAATGCAAGAGAGCATAAAGAAAGAACATGAGAGCTACAGTAAGGAATGAGGTTGTCCTAGCAGGCAAAATGAAGGAGAATCCTAGGAGATCTACAGATATGATAAGGGCACAAGGATTGTAAGGAATGAAATTGGTCCTCCTGGAGATCAGGATAGTAATCTATGTGTGGCCACAAATGGAATATGGGAGATCATAGGAGGGGGGACACAAAATCTAAAAAAGTGAGGCAAAGCAGAACTGAAGCCAGAGATGCTATTTAGTGTACAGAGGAGGGGGTGATTGCAGTCACAAGGCAGGTTAAGATAGATAAATCTCCAGGGCCTGACAAGGTGTCCCCTTGGCTAATGCCTTGCAATCCCATGTAAACAACATCCACTGCCTTGCTGCCTTCAACTTTCCTGACATCCTTTTTGAAAAACTGTATAGGATTGATTGGACATGCTGGTTCTCATTAATCAGGCCATGTCTGTTGAAGTATGTATAAATCCAGTCTCTCAGAATACCATCCAATTACTTTCTCACTGCTGATGTCAGACTCACCGGCCTATAATTTCCTTGGTTATTTTTAGAGACTTGATTGAACTGCCAAACAACATAGACTATTCTCCATTGCACCGGTTACTCACCTGTCGCTTAGGATGATGCCAATATCTCTGCTAGGACCCTGTAAATTTCTGCATTTGCCTCCATCAGGATCTGAGGGAACACCTTGTCAGGCCCTGTGGATTAATCCATCCTGATCTGGCTCAGGCAGAAAACGACTCTTCCTCTGTAATCAGTGAAAAGCCTCACCCTGGGAACAGATCCAGCAGAGAGGAAGGAACGAAAAAAAATGGAATAGCATTTTTACAGGAGGCAGGGCAGAAAGAGTTATTGTCAAGATAGCCGTGGTAAATTTATAAAAGAGTTTTCTTCCAGAGATCGAGCAATGAGAGAGAGGTTTCAGAAACGGACAATGTGAATCTAAAGATGGGATGAAGTTGGAAGCAACATTGAGGAAATTGATGACCTGATCATGGATATATAAAGCAGCACCAATTCAGTCGTCAATTGAATTGAAATGACTTTATTACTTACATCCTTCATATACATGAGGAGTAAAAATGTTTACATCGCGTCTCTGTCTAAATGTGCAATGAGCAATTTATAGTAATTTATAATAAATATGTACAATAATATAACATAGAAATACAGTTGTGTCCGCATGAATTAAGCAGCCTGATGGCCTGGTGGAAGAAGCTGTCCTGGAGCCTGTTGGTCCTGGCTTTTATGCTGCGGTACCGTTTCCCGGATGGTAGCAGCTGGAATAGTTTGTGGCTGGGGTGATTCGGGTCCCCAATGATCCTTCGGGCCCTTTTTACACACCTGCCTTTTTAAATGTCCTTTATAGTAGGAAGTTCACATCTACAGATGCGCTGGGCTGTCCGCACCACTCTCTGCAGGTTCCTGCGATTAAGGGAAGTACAGTTCCCATACCAGGCAGTGATGCAGCCAGTCAGGATGCTCTCAATTGTGTCCCTGTAGAAAGTTCCTAGGATTTGGGGGCCCATACCAAACTTCTTCAACCATCTGAGGTGAAAGAGGTGCTGTTGTGCCTTTCTCACCACACAGCCGGTGTATACAGATCACGTCAGATCCTCGGTGATGTTTATACCGAGGAACTTAAAGCAGTTCACCCTCTCAACCCCAGATCCACTGATGTCAATAGGGGTTAGCCTGTCTCCATTCCTCCTGTCGTCCACAATCAGCTCCTTTGTTTTTGTGACAATGTAATGAAAGAAACATTATCTGAAAGGGGTTGGAACATGGACTGTTCTACGTAGCCAACAAAAAGCATGGAGAGCTGAGGGCCATGCAGGTGCCAATGGCTAACCCTCAATTCTGGAAATAATGAGAGCAGCCAGAGGAGAACTTGTTAAGGGTGAGGACCAGCTCTGCCAGACGGAGGAGGCTGGTTGGTACTTTCGTGGAGAAAGAAGCAAATATCTTCTTGACAGGGGAATAGACGTGTATAGGTACTGGACATCCAGGGTGAAAATGTGATGGTCAGGGCTTGGGAATTGAAGTTGTTGAGAAAAAAGTATGTTTAAATCTCTCTCTGCCTTCCTTCCAGCTCAATATCATTGTTCCTACTGTAGGGCGACCAAAACCAAGCACAGTGCGGCAACACCAACCTCTTGTGTAACTGTGACGTAACCTCTCAACTCCGATACTCAGTGCCTTTTCCTATGAAGCCAAGTGCATTCTCTATCGAACTGTCTAAATGTTACTCTATTTTAGGGAACTGTATACCTGACATTGGTACGATCGGTGCATCAGAAACCAAACAATGGGATAGAGTGAATACAGGTCAAATTCCTCTCCCACACTCCCCTCTCAGTTCAAATGCTCTCACACTCGGTATCCCCCCTCTATCCAACTTCTCCCTCTCCCCCGCCCCTCTCTCCCCCCCTCCCCCAGATTGACTTATTTAATTAACTTGTGTATATATATATTCAGATATATGTACAGAAGATGGGTGTTTCAGGTAAAATAACGGAAACTCTCAAAAACTGATAGCAATTTTATCAAGTAGACATTCAGACTGCAGACACTGCTGAACTTTCTTTTCTATACCATTGTGTTTTTATTGTTTTTCCCCATGTAACAGAAGTATTTAAATACTGTATTAAATTAGCTTTGTTCACAGTTGAATGTGAGTGCAAAATATCAAACCGATTTGTTTGTTTTCCGCACAGAAGCCGCTCCCTGCTCTGAGGAATGTGTGCGAGTTGGAATCTGCCTTGCAAACAGGCAGCAGCTTGTACACAGAAAATCGCGTTGTGAGTCTCACTGAACAGCAACACCGGCCCCTCCCCCATAGCTACTGAATGACCCTGGCCTGATGGTCTGGGATGAAGTTAGAAGAAAATGACATGAAAACATACCCACACTGAGACTGAGCATTCTTGGTGAATTCAGGTGAGAATAATTCAGCTTCTGATATTTATTTCCGATCTTTATTTCCAGTCAACATGTTACCTATGTTTTGGATCAGTGACCAAGAAGATATTCGCAAACAAGAGAAAATGCTGCAGATGCTGGAAATCGGAGAAACACACACAAAATGCTGGAGAAACTCAGCAGGCCAGGCAGTGTCTATGGAGAAGAGTGAACAGTGGACATTTCAGGCTGAAACCCTTCGGCCAGGACTCCTTTCCTAGATGCTGCCTGGCCTGCTGAGTTCCTCCAGCATTTTGTGTGTATTGCAAGAAGTTAATCGCTCTATTTTGTCTCTTCTGTTGGTTGTGGTATTTGTGTTCTTGCATTTTCCTGTCTGCACGGTTGAGATTTTCCACAATTTATGTCAATGTTAAAAACTTCTTGAATCAGGGGTTACGATTTCAAAGCAAGTGTGCGAAAAGCCGTTTAGCCAACATGGCTTCTGTTTCCAAAACTTGTCATTTCAGATGAATGCATGTTGTTTTTCTCATTGTGACTGTGTTTATTGTGGGTATTTCGAACTGATGTCCTCAGCTTCCTTTAGAAGCAAAGACATTGATTCTGTTCAAGGTCTCGACACAGCAGACAGTGGGGGGTGGGGGTGGGTGGAGTTGTGATCAGTTAGAGAAAGCTGCAGGCGGGCATTGTGGAATGAAAGCCATGATTTCACTGCGTGGGGCAGGAGGTTCGATGGGCTGAGTGGCCAATTTCTGCCTGGTATGTTCACAAGAAAAGCTCTGACTACAGAGTTACTGTAAACTAATTTAATGAGTACGGACCAAGGCAAATAACCTGTTGCTGAACAAAAAACAAGGGAAGAGATTGCTGAGCCTCTGGCTAGGATCTTTATATCCTTGTTGTCCACAGGAATGGTACCGGAGGATTGGAGGGAGGTGAATGTTGTCCCCTTGTTCAAAAAAGGTAGTAGGGATAGTCCAGGTAATTATAGACCAGTGAGCCTTACGTCTGTGGTGGGAAAGCTGTCGGAAAAAATTCTTAGAGAGGACCTATGGGCATTTAGAGAATCATGGTCTGATCAGGGACAGTCAGCATGGCTTTGTGAAGGGCAGATTATGTCTAACAAGCCTGATAGTTCTTTGAGGAGGTAACCAAGCATGTAGATGAGGGTAGTGCAGTGGATGTGATCTATATGGATTTTAGTAAGGCATTTGACAAGGTTCCACACGGTAGGCTTATTCAGAAAGTCAGAAGGCATGGGATCCAGGGAAGTTTGGCCGGGTGGATTCAGAATTGGCTTGCCTGCAGAAGGCAGAGGGTCATGGTGGAGGGAGTACATTCAGATTGAGGGATTGTGACTAGTGGTGTCCCACAAGGATCTGTTCTGGGACCTCTTCTTTTCCTGATTTTTATTAACGACCTGGATGTGGGGGTAGAAGGGTGGGTTGGTAAGTTTGCAGATGACACAAAGGTTGGTGGTGTTGTAGATAGTGTAGAGGATTGTCAAAGATTGCAGAGAGACATTGATAGGATGCAGAAGTGGGCTGAGAAGTGGCAGATGGAGTTCAACCCGAAGAAATGAGAGGTGGTACACTTTGGAAGGACAAACTCCAAGGCAGAGTACAAAGTAAATGGCAGGATACTTGGTAGTGTGGAGGAGCAGAGGGATCTCGGGGTACATGTCCACAGATCCCTGAAAGTTGCTTCACAGGTGGATAGAGTAGTTAAGAAAGCTTATGGGGTGTTAGCTTTCATAAGTCGAGGGATAGAGTTTAAGAGTCGTGATGTAATGATGCAGCTCTATAAAACTCTGGTTAGGCCACACTTGGAGTACTGTATCCAGTTCTGGTGGCCTCACTATAGGAAGGATGTGGAAGCATTGGAAAAGGTACAGAGGAGATTTACCAGGATGCTGCCTGGTTTAGAGAGTATGGATTATGATCAGAGATTAAGGGAGCTAGGACTTTACTCTTTGTAGAGAAGGAGGATGACAGGAGGCATGATAGAGGTGTACAAGATAATAAGAGGAATAGATAGAGTGGATAGCCAGTGCCTCTTCCCCAGGGCACCACTACTTAATACAAGAGGGCATGGCTTTAAGGTAATGGGTGGGAAGTTCAAGGGGGATATTAGAGGAAGATATTTCACTCAGAGAGTGGTTGGTGCGTGGAATGCACTGCCTGAGTCAGTGGTGGAGGCAGATACACTAGTGAAGTTTAAGAGACCACTAGACAGGTATATGGAGGAATTTAAGGTAGGGGCTTATCTGGGAGGCAGGGTTTGAGGGTTGGCACAACATTGTGGGCTGAAGGGTCTGTACTGTGCTGTACTATTCTATGTTCTATAACTATTGCAGTAATTAAATCATCCAGATCGTTGACAGAGATGATGAGCAATAATGAACCCAGCACTGAACCCCGCTGCACTCCACGAGTCATTGGTCTCCAGTCAGAGAGTCAAACCATCTTCCACCACTTACTGGCTCTCCCGTGAAACCAATGTCGAAGTCAGTTTGCCACCTCATCCTGAATGCCAAACCCCTGGACCTTCTTGACTAATCTGCCATGTGGGACTCTGCCAAATGTCTTGCTAAATTGTACTAAACTATATATTTTTAATTCAGTAAAGTAACTACTCTTTTTCCTAGAGCAGTAATTGTCTCGTTGTCCCAGTCTGATAACTGACCAACAACATTCTTGCACGTTATACTTTCGCTGCTCCGGGGAGAAACTAACCATGAAAGTTATGAAATATGAAATTATACAGTTGTGCTGTTGCCCAATGCCCAGTGTCTGAGTCCAGGATCTGATGTCCCCGGGGCTGCTGCAGCACCGTCCACACTGCAAGTGTCCTCTCAGGGCAGTGGAGTGAGTCTGCTTCAAAAAGCCTGGGATATCCCTATGAACACAGCCCCAAATCGGCAATGTCCAGAGTCTGGCTGTGTGGAAAGTGAAATGAAAAAGATGGTTTCCCATCTCCAACGAGCAGAGCAGTGGCATTACTGCCCCACAGCGGCTGTGATTGGGTCCCAGGGATAGGGAATGTGATCTTTGTCTGTCTATCTGCACAGTTTGTTATTGGGGAACGGAGAAGAACATGGGAAGTGGATCTTCAGCCCGATGGACCAATCAGAATTAATCCCCGAAGAGTCATCAGGACGATGTGTCATATCATAGGCATATGTTTCAACATTATTGGCTTTGTGACAGCAGTACAATTCAATATATAATAATAGAAAGAAACTGTATTACAGTAAGTATCTGTTACTAAAAGTTAAATTAAATAAGTTATTGCAAAAATGAATTCAGTGAAGTAGGTTCATGGGTTCCATGTCAATTCAGAAATCAATTGGCAGAGGGAAGGAAACGGTTCCTGACTCATTGAGTGTGTGCCCTCAATCTCCTGTACCACCTTCCTGGTGATACCAATGAGAAAAGGGCATGTCCTTGGTGAAGCAGATCCCTAATGACTGATGCTGCTGTTTTGAGGCATCGCTCCATGACGATGTCCTGGATGCTACGGAGACCACTGCCCATGCTGGAGCTGACTGAATTGACAACATTCCTGACTACCCCACCCCACCATATCAAGTGATGTGCAGCCAGTTAGGACAATTTTTATGGTACAACTGTAAAATCTGCGAGTCTTTGGTCACATCCCAAATCTCGTCAAAGTCCTAATGAAATATAGTCTGTGACGTGCATTCTTTGTAACTGCATCGATACGCTGGCCACTGGATAGATCCTCAGAGATGTTGACACACAGGAACATGAAGTCGCTCACTTTTTCCACTGCTGACCGATCAATGACGATTGGTGTGTCTGTGCCCTCATCTTACCCGTTCAGAAGTCCACAGTTACAGTGTTGGTCTTACCGATGTTGAGTGCAAGGTTGTTGCTGCAGCACCACTCATCTGGGTGATATATCTCACTCCTGTTTGCCTTCTCGCCATCTGAAAATCTGTCAACAATAGCGGTGTCGTTAGCAAATCTGTCACTGGCATTTGAGCTGAGGCGAGCCGCACAGCCATGGGTGCAGAGAGAGTAGGGCAGTGGGCGAAGCACATATCCTTGAGGTGCACCAGTGTTGATTGTCAGCGATGTGCAGGCGCTATTTCCAATCTGCACAGATTGTGCTTTTCCAGTGAGGAAATCCAGGATCCAGTTGCAGAGGGAGGCAGAAAGTCCCAGGGGTTTGAGATTTTTAATCAGAACTATAGGAATAATTGCATTACACACTGAGCTCTAGTCGAGAAACAAGCCTTGTGATGATCCGATGAGTTCGCATTGTGACCTATTACGGATACAGGAAAATTGCGATAGGCAGAGCTACTTCTAGCCATCGCAAACCTCTCAAAGCATTTCATCACAGTAGTTGTGATTGCTGTGGACGATAGTCTTTAATGCAACTCAAACTGCTCTTCCTGGGCACTGGTATAATTGTTAGCCTCTTAAGGGATGTGGAAACTTCCAACTGCAGCGAAAACAACCCCATCTCCGAGACGTTCATAGAATACAACTCCTGTTGTTCTGGGGTGGCTGAAATCCCTTGTAACTCTCTGTGACGACTGCATTCACCACATCCTCTCTCTCCCAAAATCGATGGAAACACAAACATTTTCCCACAATGCCACAGGATTAGTCTCAGTAAGGGTCTCTTTTAAGGCCATCAGTGTCCCAAGTTGGGGTGCAGAATGGCGCACTGTAATGCTATTCAAAGACCCAAATGGGGCTCAGTCTCAGACACCAGTAATGCCATCAGTCTCCCAGGATGGGGAGCAGAATGGGACACCAGTAATCAAATTCATTATCTCGGGGGAGAGGTTATCCGGGACAAGAACCCGTTTTGACTGTCTTATGAGGTCAGTGCATCTGGACTGTTTACTCCTGGACCTGTTGCAGCCTGTCTGTATAATGTTAATTTGATAACTATCTCAGCAGTTGACTCTGGATCTACAGATATATTTGGACACGCTGCGGCACTGTAATTTTATATCAATGCAGAATGACGGTGATAATTGGGAACAATTTAACTCATTATTGTCAATTTGTTGATGATGGTGGATTTAAAGTGTGGAAGAAAATGTCGAAGTCTCATGGGTCAAGGACAATGGAAGCAGACAGATCAGTTGTCTTTGCTCCTGCCTCGTGCTTGGAGATGGAGGCTGCCATTTTGTGGAACTGTTTTACATCCTCCATTTTGATAGAAAAAGTTGCTTTGCTTTCTGTGTTTTAAAATAGGCACAATGATGCTTCAGGTCATCAACTGAACTAGAGATTTTTTCCAAAGAAGTTATTTGTGAGGTGTTCTTTGATATAATATAACATGCAGTTTTGTGAATGTTGGGGATGGTGCCAGCCTGATGTGATTCGAGATGATTACTGAAGAGAATGCATTACGGTTCTCTTCCTAGTTATCCCCCTGCTCTTGATGAATGTATAGAATGGCTTAGGATTCACGTTCATCCAACTTGCCAAGAATCTTTCATGACCTCTCTTGCTTTCGTAATTCCCTTTTTTAGTTATTTTCTGGTGCCTTTATACTCCTCATGTGTTTCGTTTGATCCTAACTCTGAAGCTTTACATATGTTTCCTTTTCCTTCTTGACTAAATTTACCTCCTCCCGGCTACCTAATGTTTTTGTGTCTTTACATCCCCGCCCTTTCTTTTAATGGGAACTTATGATGAATACCAAAAGTTGAAGGATTCACACAGTAATTCCCCAAGAATAGTCCAACAGCGTTTTGACGTCATTGCAAACTGCCACACACACTTTCCTCACAACTGCTGAAATCAAATGGAACCGGTTCGACAAATCACTCTCAGTTGCGTGTAAACAAAGTCACCCTAATATTGTATGTAACCATTTCTGCTGCAGAGTAGAGTGATTGAACCCTTAACATGATATAAAGAACATGACCTACAGTCTCGAACCCGTAACGTTACAAGTGACAGTTGCTCACCTGTTTGCTGTGAGTTTACAAAATTTTGTTTTTACCTCAACTCTCATCATCTGCAGTTGCTTTTGTTTCCCAAGATTCCTTCAAATAAACCAGTCTGTGCCATTCCCAACTGTGACATTCTTTAAATTAAAGAACATTACCCTCGGGTATGGAACCTGCAGCGTTCACAGTCACAGTTCCCACTAAACCAGTCAACCTCTTTCCTTTTCACTGCAAGAGCCACTGATCGATCCTCCAAGAACCCACTTTTTCTGTGGGCCACAACGAAGCTCATTCAGTGTCCAAATATGTGTTTGAGGTCTATATCATCTGACCTCCTATTTATCTCACCGTACTGGATACAAGCTGTCATTCAAATAACTCCTCCTTCCTCTCTCTGTGTAAGAAATGCAAGCAGGTAGAGTATAAACAACCTGTGAGCAGTGTTCATCTCTCTCTCTCTCTCTCTCTCTCTCTTTTAAAAACAAGTTGTTGGTGTTAAATATCTCTCTCTCTCTTTTCCAAAGCACAGTTCATAGGGGTAATTGAGCACAGTTCACAGGGGTAATTCAGGACTCCGTCACAGTAACTACTGTACCTAATGATGTGGTACTGAGTGTATGTTCGGGGTTTACTGTGGCGGTACCCCGTCCAAATTCTATGTTCGGCGTTCAGTGATGCTCTTCTGCATGCCGCTGTTGGAGCACATAGTTATTTGAGTTCTTGCTGCCCTCCTGTTGGACTTCATCAGTTTTGCCAATCTCCCTGAGCTCTCGCATTAATGAGAATTTAGAACTTGCGCTCACTAGATTTCCCTTTGTTTTTTTCCGCACCATTCTCTGTAAACCGAGGGATTTGTGCGTGAAAATCCAAGGAGCTGATCGGCATCTGTAATACACATAGCACGCCGTCTGACACCAGCAATCATTCCACGGTCAATGTCACTTACATCACACTTACTCCTTATTCGGGTTGTCACATACCTCAAGATCTGTGACTTTTTTTGTGAGAATGATGTAATGGTCTTTTGGAGGTCACTTGATGTAGTTTTCCTGCCGGTGTGAGGTCACGTGATGATATGTGCACCACGGGTATATAAGGGAAGACCTCAGATGATGCAGTTTTTAGTTTTCCAGCGAGAACGTTGATGTGTCTCTGTTTCTGTTGCGTATTTGTTTTAATGATGCAGTTTCATTTTTCAAACGGAGTGTATGTTCTGTTACAAGGTACAATAGTGCTGAACTGGCAACATTTGCTAGATGTGTTGATGTACCTTTTTCCAGTGGTATGGGAGAGTGAAGACTTTATCGAAGTATGGGACCCGAAGGATTAAGAGAGGTTGGTATCGTTCGGCAGTTTAACAAAGGATCGAATTTACTGAGTCTTTGTTGAACTAACGACCTGCATCGCGGATAACTCTCGCCGAAAGAGAAAGGAAGTTCATGCAAAGGTTTGCTCTCTCTAAAAGAAATTAAGGTCAGTTGTTTTAAACTGTTTATTTCCTGCATCGTGAATCCTTTGGACAGAACCAACAAGAAAGTCGCGTCTATGAAGGAATCCTTCTCCGGAGAAGTCTCTCCGAATTGAACATATAAATCTGTTGGACTTTGAATTTACAATTTTAAGAACTATATCTGACTTTACCGCTTTAAGAACTGTTTTCGCATTTAATGCTTTAAGAACCAGTGCCGAGTGACGATATGTTGAACGGCTGCGTATTGGTTAACTTACGGTTAAGGTTTTCGTTTGCCTCTTTATTGTTTATCCGTGTTTAAGAAATGTTTGGTTGTTTTTTTATATAAACTGTGTCGATTGATATTCATTGTTGTCGGTTATGTAACATAATTTGTGGGGGCTCGTGGGGTAAGTTCCGATTTTGAGCTTACGTGCTGGTAATTGCCATTCTGATTTCGAAGAGCAAGAGACCCAATTTTTTGTTTAGTTTGATTGGTGTGTGAGTGGTATTTGGCAACAGTGAATGTTGGCGAGTTTATGGATACCCCTGACTCGGGGACTTTAGTGAATGCGAGAAAACCTGAGGTATTGGAGATTGCGAGGAGGTTGGATATTAAAAGAATTACAAAGAATACCACAAAGGCTTTAATACAAAGAAGAATCGCTGAGCATTATATTACTTTGAAAATGTTTGATGATGAGGTGTTAGGTTTCCAATGACTAATCTGGAAATGCAGTTACATCTTGAACAAATAAAGTTAAAACAATTAGAAGCTGATTTGGAAAGAAGTCAGTTAGAAGCTGTAAATAAACAGAAGGAATTCGAGGCTAGGGAGCCTCATAAAATAAGGGAATTTAAAGAAAGAGAAACTGAAAACCAGAGGAAATTTGAGTTTGAGATGAAGAAATTAAAGTCCGGGAATCAGTCTTTTGGTTCTACGAAACAGTTTATTGCTAGTCGTGAGGTTATTTTGGCTCCTCCATTTAATGAAGCTGAAGTGGACAAATATTTCCAGCATTTGGAAAGTGTTGCTCTGAGTTTAAAGTGGCCGAAAGAGCAATGGCCGCGTGATGTTACAAAGTGTAATTAAAGGCAAGGCACAACAAGTTTATACAGCTTTAAATGCTGAGCAAGCACTGGATTATGATACTGTTAAACAGCATATATTAAAGGCATATGAGTTGGTTCCGGAAACGTATAGAGAAAGATTCAGAAATTTGAAGAAATCTGTGGAAAAAACTTATGTGGAGAAATCTGTGTGTTTTGAGAGATGAGTTTCCTCTAAAAATGTGAATGGGGAGTATAATAAATTAAAAGAGTTGAATTTGCAGGAGGAATTTAAAAGAAGCATTCCTGTTGAAGTGAGAACATATTTAAATGAACGGGACTCTGCTACATTGCAGAAGACTGCTAAATTAGCTGATGAGTATGTTTTAATTCGTAAGAATAAATTTTCTCCAGGTAGAATTTTTAAAAGGAAAAATAGCACAGAGAGTCAAGGTAAATCAGAAATTAAATCTGAAGTTAGTGAGAAAAGTAAGGATGAAGGGAGATATGTGAAGGAAAGACATTTTGGTATTATTTGTAATTTTTGTAAACCTGGACATGTAGTAGCTAGCTGCTTTCGATTGACAAAGAAAGAGAAAGAAGCCGTCCCAGATGCTTGTGTGCAGCATATTGAAGCACCTGTAAATTCACAGGGTTTGATAAATACAAATGAAGATTTGTCAGAGTCTGACCAAGTTAAGAAGGGATATGAAACTTTTATAACAGAAGGATTTGTATCCTTGAAAGAGGTGTCCAAATCGGTACCAATAAGAGTACTTAGGGATACTGGAGCTTCTCAATCACTAATATTAGACAGTGTTAAAGTTTAGTGATGACTCTGACATTGGTGAGGTAAACTATATAAGAGGAGTTGGGAGTGCCCTCATGCCAGTACATTTGCATAGAGTACATTTAAGGTCAGGATTAATTACAGGGGTTGTTAAAGTTGGACTACAATCCAGTCTACTTGTGAATGATGTATCTCTTTTTTTATGGAATGACTTAGCAGGTGGACAAGCTTTTCCTGAAGTGCATTTAACAATAAATCCTAATTCTGAGCAACCACAGAGGGATCCTAACGCAGATTCTTCCTGTGCTGTAACAAGAGCTATGGCTAAAAAGACTGATGTACAGGATAAGGTTGTTACCCATGACTGTTCAATTCAAGATTCGAATTTTGAGGATGTAACAGAAACTTTCTTACTTACATTATTTGATCAGGATTTTGTTAGTAAGTCTGACCAGGATGATTTGTCTTTATCTCAGAAGATGATAGCAGAGCAGGGTAGAAATCCTGAAATATTAAATTAAAAGAACAAGCTCTTCCGGATAGTGAAATTGAAAAAAGTGTCAGTGGGATATTATTTTGAAAATGGAGTATTAATGAGAAAGTGGAGAGCACCTACAATTCCTGCTAGTGAGGAATGGGAGGTTAATCATCGGGTAGTAGTTCCTAAAGTTTATCGAAATGAGATTTTAACTAGGGCTCATAGTATTCCTTTGGGTAGTCATTTAGGGGTAAAGAAATCTATGAACAAAGTTTCTAAGCATTTTTATTGGCCTAGTTTAAGACAAGATGTGACAACATTTTCTAAAACATGTCATACGTGTCAAATTGTGGGTAAAACTAATCAGGTTACTCCAATGGCCCCACTGCAACCAATTCCAGTATTTGGTGAGCCGTTCTCAAAAATCATTGTAGACTGCGTGGGTCCTTTGCCAAAAACTAAACCTGGACATCAATATTTGTTAACTATTATGTGCACAGCGTCTAGGTTTCCAGAGGCAGTACCTCTTAGGAATATAACAGCCAAAACTGTGACAAAGGCGCTTGTAAATTTTTTTTAACTTATTTTGGGTTGCCTAAGGAAATGGCTGGCACCAGTGCAGGAATGGATTCTCAATATTCCTGGATTTCAGTGCTTTGAAAGGGATAGAGAGGGTGGAAAAAGGGGAGGAGGGGTGGCATTACTGGTCAGGGATACTATTACAGCTACAGAAAGGGTGGGTAATGCAGCAGGATCCTCTTTTGAGTAAATATGGTTGGAAGTCAGGAACAGGAAGGGAGCAGTTACTCTATTGGGGGTATTCTATAGGCCCCCTGGAAGCAGCAGAGATACAGAAGAGCAGATTGGGAGGCAGATTTTGGAAAGGTGCAAAAATAACAAGGTTGTTATCATGGGTGACTTTAACTTCTCTAATATTGACTGGCTCCTGATTAGTTCCTTGGGTTTAGATGGGGCAGAATTTGTTAAGTTTGTCCACGATGGATTCCTGTCACAGTATGTGGACAGGCCGACTAGAGGGAATGCCATACTAGATCTAGTACTAGGTAATGACCGGGTCAGGTCACAGATATCTCAGTGGGTGAACATCTGGGGGACAGTGACCACCGCTCCCTTGCATTTCACATTATGGAAAAGGATACAATCAGAGAGGACAGGAAAATTTTTAATTGGGGAAGGGCAAGTTATGAGGCTATAAAACTAGAACTTGCGGGTGTGAATTGGGATGATGTTTTTGCAGGGAAATGTACTATGAACATGTGGTCGATGTTTAGAGATCTCTTGCAGGATGCTAGGGATAAATTTGTCCCGGTGAGGAAGATAAAGAATGGTAGTATGAAGGAACCATGGGTGCCAAATGAGCTGGAAAATCTAGTCACGTGGAAGAATGCAGCATACATGTGGTTTAGGAAGCAGGGATCAGATGGGTCTATTGAGGAATATAGGGAAGCAAGAAAGGAGCTTAAGAAGGGGCTGAGAAGAGCAAGAAAGGGGCATGAGAAGGATTTGGCGAGTAGGGTAAAGGAAAACCCCAAGGCATCCTTCAATTATGTGAAGAATAAAAGGATGACAGGAGTGAAGGTAGGACCGATTAGAGATAAAGGTGGGAAGATGTGCCTGGAGGCTGTGGAAGTGAGTGAGGTCCTCAATGAATACTTCTCTTCGGTATTCACCACTGAGAGGGAACTTGATGATGGTGAGGACAATATGAGTGAGGTTGATGTTCTGGAGCATGCTGATATTAAGGGAGAGGAGGTGTTGGAGTTGTTAAAATAGATTAGGACGGATAAGTCCCCGGGGCCTGACGGAATATTCCCCAGACTGGTCCACGAGGTGAGGGAAGAGATTGCTGAGCCTCTGGCTAGGATCTTTATGTCCTCGTTGTCCACGGGAATGGTACCGGAGGATTGGAGGGAGGCGAATGCCGTCCCTTTGTTCAAAAAAGTTAGTAGGGATAATCCGGGTAATTATAGACCAGTGAGCCTTACGTCTGTGGTGGGAAAGCTGTTGGAAAAGTTTCTTAGAGACAGGATCTCTGGGCATTTAGAGAATCATGGTCTGATCAAGAACAGTCAGCATGGCTTTGTGAAGGGCAGTTCGTGTCTAACAAGCCTGATAGAGTTCTTTGAGGAGGTGACCAGGCATATAGATGAGGGTAGTGCAGTGGATGTGATCTATATGGATTTTAGTAAGGCATTTGACAAGGTTCCACATGTAGGCTTATTCAGAAAGTCAGAAGGCATGGGATCCAGGGAAGTTTGGCCAGGTGGATTCAGAATTGTTTGCTTGCAGAAGGCAACGTGTCGTGGTGGAGGGAGTACATTCAGATTGGAGGATTGTGACTGGCGTTGTCCCACAAGGATCTGTTCTGGGACCTCTACTTTTTGTGATTTTTATTAACGACCTGGATGTAGGGGTAGAAGGGTGGGTTGGCAAGTTTGCAGACGACACAAAGGTTGGTGGTGTTGTAGATAGTGTAGAGGATTGTCAAAGATTGCAGAGAGACATTGATAGGATGCAGAAGTGGGCTGAGAAGTGGCAGATGGAGTTCAACCCGGAGAAGTGTGAGGTGGTACACTTTGGAAGGACAAACTCCAAGGCAGAGTACAAAGTAAATGGCAGGATACATGATAGTGTGGAGGAGCAGAGGGATCTGGGGGTACATGTCCACAGATCCCTGAAAGTTGCCTCACAGGTGGATAGGGTA